>NW_027208301.1:1224945-1530556 GCF_964237555.1 Oryctolagus cuniculus
TGGACCACCCAGTGCGCGTCAGGAGTAGGTGTGTCCCAGCAGGAGCCCCTAGGAACAGCCCTGCCCTACCAGCTCTTAGCACAGGGAGTCCTGGTCTGCACATGCATGAGCCAGAGAGCCAGAGAGCCAGAGGAGGACGCTGCCGTGGGCTCTAACTGTCCTCAGAGAATGTTGGTATGACCCGGGGATCCAAGGGAGGTGGGGGGAACCTCGGAGGCGCCCAGGAACGCAGGAGGGCCCAGACTGCGGCCCTGCCGGCCCTCGGAGAGGGCCCACGCGTGTCTGCTCGGGCTCAGGAGGCCACGGTGGGACAGCCAGTACCCCAGCACCGAGCTCATCTCGCGTGGACCACCCAGTGCGCGTCAGGAGTAGGTGTGTCCCAGCAGGAGCCCCTAGGAACAGCCCTGCCCTACCAGCTCTTAGCACAGGGAGTCCTGGTCTGCACATGCATGAGCCAGGGAGCCAGAGAGCCAGAGGAGGACGCTGCCGTGGGCTCTAACTGTCCTCAGAGAATGTTGGTATGACCCGGGGATCCAAGGGAGGTGGGGGGAACCTCGGAGGCGCCCAGGAACGCAGGAGGGCCCAGACTGCGGCCCTGCCGGCCCTCGGAGAGGGCCCACGCGTGTCTGCTCGGGCTCAGGAGGCCACGGTGGGACAGCCAGTACCCCAGCACCGAGCTCATCTCGCGTGGACCACCCAGTGGGCGTCAGGAGTAGGTGTGTCCCAGCAGCAGCCGCCCCCCACCCCGGGAACGGCCCCTCCCTAGACAAGCCTTTCCTGTGAGGAGTCCTGGACTGCGCACGCGCGAGCCGGCGAGCCCGCCAGCCAGAGGGAGATGAGGCCTGGGGCTCCTCTTGCCTCAGAGAATGCTTGTGCGGCCTGGGGGCGCCCGCAGGTGTGCTCCGAGGCCTGCCGCGGCCTCTAGCTAGCACCTGGGGCCAGTTGGCAGTGCCGGCTGGCCAGCCTCCTAGAGCCAGGGCTGGCTGCAGCAGGCTCCGCGGGCGGGCGGTCGGGCGGGCGAAGGGCGAAGGGCAGACGGAAGCCCAAGGGGGCCCGCCCGCCCGCTCCGCTGCGAAGCGCGCCCGCCCTGGAGGCCAGGACCCCAGGGGGCAGAAGTGGGTCTGGCTTTGCATTGCCCGACCAGCGGGAGGGAGCCAGCCAGGGGCAGCCAGTTGCATCCTCCCGGGAACTGCCAGCGGAGGCTTTTGGGGAGCGCGCTGCCAACTCTTGGCTTGGCCGGGGGAGACCTGCCGTCTCTGTGGCTCCAGCCGGCCAGCAGGCTGCAGGGTCGGGCGCAGGGGCCGTGGGGCTCTGGAGCTTGCTGCCTTGCCCGTGGGCAGGGCCTCCACGGGCCAGCCAGGTGGCACAGGGTTCCTGGGGCTGCGCCTCCTCCCGGCCCGGCCCGGCCCAAGGGAGGTGGGGGGAACCTCGGAGGCGCCCAGGAACGCAAGAGGGCCCAGACTGCGGCCCTGCCGGCCCTCGGAGAGGGCCCACGCGTGTCTGCTCGGGCTCAGGAGGCCACGGTGGGACAGCCAGTACCCCAGCACCGAGCTCATCTCGCGTGGACCACCCAGTGCGCGTCAGGAGTAGGTGTGTCCCAGCAGGAGCCCCTAGGAACAGCCCTGCCCTACCAGCTCTTAGCACAGGGAGTCCTGGTCTGCACATGCATGAGCCAGAGAGCCAGAGAGCCAGAGGAGGACGCTGCCGTGGGCTCTAACTGTCCTCAGAGAATGTTGGTATGACCCGGGGATCCAAGGGAGGTGGGGGGAACCTCGGAGGCGCCCAGGAACGCAGGAGGGCCCAGACTGCGGCCCTGCCGGCCCTCGGAGAGGGCCCACGCGTGTCTGCTCGGGCTCAGGAGGCCACGGTGGGACAGCCAGTACCCCAGCACCGAGCTCATCTCGCGTGGACCACCCAGTGCGCGTCAGGAGTAGGTGTGTCCCAGCAGGAGCCCCTAGGAACAGCCCTGCCCTACCAGCTCTTAGCACAGGGAGTCCTGGTCTGCACATGCATGAGCCAGGGAGCCAGAGAGCCAGAGGAGGACGCTGCCGTGGGCTCTAACTGTCCTCAGAGAATGTTGGTATGACCCGGGGATCCAAGGGAGGTGGGGGGAACCTCGGAGGCGCCCAGGAACGCAGGAGGGCCCAGACTGCGGCCCTGCCGGCCCTCGGAGAGGGCCCACGCGTGTCTGCTCGGGCTCAGGAGGCCACGGTGGGACAGCCAGTACCCCAGCACCGAGCTCATCTCGCGTGGACCACCCAGTGCGCGTCAGGAGTAGGTGTGTCCCAGCAGGAGCCCCTAGGAACAGCCCTGCCCTACCAGCTCTTAGCACAGGGAGTCCTGGTCTGCACATGCATGAGCCAGAGAGCCAGAGAGCCAGAGGAGGACGCTGCCGTGGGCTCTAACTGTCCTCAGAGAATGTTGGTATGACCCGGGGATCCAAGGGAGGTGGGGGGAACCTCGGAGGCGCCCAGGAACGCAGGAGGGCCCAGACTGCGGCCCTGCCGGCCCTCGGAGAGGGCCCACGCGTGTCTGCTCGGGCTCAGGAGGCCACGGTGGGACAGCCAGTACCCCAGCACCGAGCTCATCTCGCGTGGACCACCCAGTGGGCGTCAGGAGTAGGTGTGTCCCAGCAGCAGCCGCCCCCCACCCCGGGAACGGCCCCTCCCTAGACAAGCCTTTCCTGTGAGGAGTCCTGGACTGCGCACGCGCGAGCCGGCGAGCCCGCCAGCCAGAGGGAGATGAGGCCTGGGGCTCCTCTTGCCTCAGAGAATGCTTGTGCGGCCTGGGGGCGCCCGCAGGTGTGCTCCGAGGCCTGCCGCGGCCTCTAGCTAGCACCTGGGGCCAGTTGGCAGTGCCGGCTGGCCAGCCTCCTAGAGCCAGGGCTGGCTGCAGCAGGCTCCGCGGGCGGGCGGGCGGGCGGGCGAAGGGCGAAGGGCAGACGGAAGCCCAAGGGGGCCCGCCCGCCCGCTCCGCTGCGAAGCGCGCCCGCCCTGGAGGCCAGGACCCCAGGGGGCAGAAGTGGGTCTGGCTTTGCATTGCCCGACCAGCGGGAGGGAGCCAGCCAGGGGCAGCCAGTTGCATCCTCCCGGGAACTGCCAGCGGAGGCTTTTGGGGAGCGCGCTGCCAACTCTTGGCTTGGCCGGGGGAGACCTGCCGTCTCTGTGGCTCCAGCCGGCCAGCAGGCTGCAGGGTCGGGCGCAGCGGCCGTGGGGCTCTGGAGCTTGCTGCCCTGCCCGTGGGCGGAGCCTCCACGGGCCAGCCAGGTGGCACAGGGTTCCTGGGGCTGCGCCTCCTCCCGGCCCGGCCCAGCCCAAGGGAGGTGGGGGGAACCTCGGAGGCGCCCAGGAACGCAGGAGGGCCCAGACTGCGGCCCTGCCGGCCCTCGGAGAGGGCCCACGCGTGTCTGCTCGGGCTCAGGAGGCCACGGTGGGACAGCCAGTACCCCAGCACCGAGCTCATCTCGCGTGGACCACCCAGTGGGCGTCAGGAGTAGGTGTGTCCCAGCAGGAGCCCCTAGGAACAGCCCTGCCCTACCAGCTCTTAGCACAGGGAGTCCTGGTCTGCACATGCATGAGCCAGGGAGCCAGAGAGCCAGAGGAGGACGCTGCCGTGGGCTCTAACTGTCCTCAGAGAATGTTGGTATGACCCGGGGATCCAAGGGAGGTGGGGGGAACCTCGGAGGCGCCCAGGAACGCAGGAGGGCCCAGACTGCGGCCCTGCCGGCCCTCGGAGAGGGCCCACGCGTGTCTGCTCGGGCTCAGGAGGCCACGGTGGGACAGCCAGTACCCCAGCACCGAGCTCATCTCGCGTGGACCACCCAGTGCGCGTCAGGAGTAGGTGTGTCCCAGCAGGAGCCCCTAGGAACAGCCCTGCCCTACCAGCTCTTAGCACAGGGAGTCCTGGTCTGCACATGCATGAGCCAGGGAGCCAGAGAGCCAGAGGAGGACGCTGCCGTGGGCTCTAACTGTCCTCAGAGAATGTTGGTATGACCCGGGGATCCAAGGGAGGTGGGGGGAACCTCGGAGGCGCCCAGGAACGCAGGAGGGCCCAGACTGCGGCCCTGCCGGCCCTCGGAGAGGGCCCACGCGTGTCTGCTCGGGCTCAGGAGGCCACGGTGGGACAGCCAGTACCCCAGCACCGAGCTCATCTCGCGTGGACCACCCAGTGGGCGTCAGGAGTAGGTGTGTCCCAGCAGCAGCCGCCCCCCACCCCGGGAACGGCCCCTCCCTAGACAAGCCTTTCCTGTGAGGAGTCCTGGACTGCGCACGCGCGAGCCGGCGAGCCCGCCAGCCAGAGGGAGATGAGGCCTGGGGCTCCTCTTGCCTCAGAGAATGCTTGTGCGGCCTGGGGGCGCCCGCAGGTGTGCTCCGAGGCCTGCCGCGGCCTCTAGCTAGCACCTGGGGCCAGTTGGCAGTGCCGGCTGGCCAGCCTCCTAGAGCCAGGGCTGGCTGCAGCAGGCTCCGCGGGCGGGCGGGCGAAGGGCGAAGGGCGAAGGGCAGACGGAAGCCCAAGGGGGCCCGCCCACCCGCTCCGCTGTGAAGCGCGCCCGCCCTGGAGGCCAGGACCCCAGGGGGCAGAAGTGGGTCTGGCTTTGCATTGCCCGACCAGCGGGAGGGAGCCAGCCAGGGGCAGCCAGTTGCATCCTCCCGGGAACTGCCAGCGGAGGCTTTTGGGGAGCGCGCTGCCAACTCTTGGCTTGGCCGGGGGAGACCTGCCGTCTCTGTGGCTCCAGCCGGCCAGCAGGCTGCAGGGTCGGGCGCAGGGGCCGTGGGGCTCTGGAGCTTGCTGCCTTGCCCGTGGGCAGGGCCTCCACGGGCCAGCCAGGTGGCACAGGGTTCCTGGGGCTGCGCCTCCTCCCGGCCCGGCCCGGCCCAAGGGAGGTGGGGGGAACCTCGGAGGCGCCCAGGAACGCAAGAGGGCCCAGACTGCGGCCCTGCCGGCCCTCGGAGAGGGCCCACGCGTGTCTGCTCGGGCTCAGGAGGCCACGGTGGGACAGCCAGTACCCCAGCACCGAGCTCATCTCGCGTGGACCACCCAGTGCGCGTCAGGAGTAGGTGTGTCCCAGCAGGAGCCCCTAGGAACAGCCCTGCCCTACCAGCTCTTAGCACAGGGAGTCCTGGTCTGCACATGCATGAGCCAGAGAGCCAGAGAGCCAGAGGAGGACGCTGCCGTGGGCTCTAACTGTCCTCAGAGAATGTTGGTATGACCCGGGGATCCAAGGGAGGTGGGGGGAACCTCGGAGGCGCCCAGGAACGCAGGAGGGCCCAGACTGCGGCCCTGCCGGCCCTCGGAGAGGGCCCACGCGTGTCTGCTCGGGCTCAGGAGGCCACGGTGGGACAGCCAGTACCCCAGCACCGAGCTCATCTCGCGTGGACCACCCAGTGGGCGTCAGGAGTAGGTGTGTCCCAGCAGCAGCCGCCCCCCACCCCGGGAACGGCCCCTCCCTAGACAAGCCTTTCCTGTGAGGAGTCCTGGACTGCGCACGCGCGAGCCGGCGAGCCCGCCAGCCAGAGGGAGATGAGGCCTGGGGCTCCTCTTGCCTCAGAGAATGCTTGTGCGGCCTGGGGGCGCCCGCAGGTGTGCTCCGAGGCCTGCCGCGGCCTCTAGCTAGCACCTGGGGCCAGTTGGCAGTGCCGGCTGGCCAGCCTCCTAGAGCCAGGGCTGGCTGCAGCAGGCTCCGCGGGCGGGCGGGCGGGCGGGCGAAGGGCGAAGGGCAGACGGAAGCCCAAGGGGGCCCGCCCGCCCGCTCCGCTGCGAAGCGCGCCCGCCCTGGAGGCCAGGACCCCAGGGGGCAGAAGTGGGTCTGGCTTTGCATTGCCCGACCAGCGGGAGGGAGCCAGCCAGGGGCAGCCAGTTGCATCCTCCCGGGAACTGCCAGCGGAGGCTTTTGGGGAGCGCGCTGCCAACTCTTGGCTTGGCCGGGGGAGACCTGCCGTCTCTGTGGCTCCAGCCGGCCAGCAGGCTGCAGGGTCGGGCGCAGCGGCCGTGGGGCTCTGGAGCTTGCTGCCCTGCCCGTGGGCGGAGCCTCCACGGGCCAGCCAGGTGGCACAGGGTTCCTGGGGCTGCGCCTCCTCCCGGCCCGGCCCAGCCCAAGGGAGGTGGGGGGAACCTCGGAGGCGCCCAGGAACGCAGGAGGGCCCAGACTGCGGCCCTGCCGGCCCTCGGAGAGGGCCCACGCGTGTCTGCTCGGGCTCAGGAGGCCACGGTGGGACAGCCAGTACCCCAGCACCGAGCTCATCTCGCGTGGACCACCCAGTGGGCGTCAGGAGTAGGTGTGTCCCAGCAGGAGCCCCTAGGAACAGCCCTGCCCTACCAGCTCTTAGCACAGGGAGTCCTGGTCTGCACATGCATGAGCCAGGGAGCCAGAGAGCCAGAGGAGGACGCTGCCGTGGGCTCTAACTGTCCTCAGAGAATGTTGGTATGACCCGGGGATCCAAGGGAGGTGGGGGGAACCTCGGAGGCGCCCAGGAACGCAGGAGGGCCCAGACTGCGGCCCTGCCGGCCCTCGGAGAGGGCCCACGCGTGTCTGCTCGGGCTCAGGAGGCCACGGTGGGACAGCCAGTACCCCAGCACCGAGCTCATCTCGCGTGGACCACCCAGTGGGCGTCAGGAGTAGGTGTGTCCCAGCAGCAGCCGCCCCCCACCCCGGGAACGGCCCCTCCCTAGACAAGCCTTTCCTGTGAGGAGTCCTGGACTGCGCACGCGCGAGCCGGCGAGCCCGCCAGCCAGAGGGAGATGAGGCCTGGGGCTCCTCTTGCCTCAGAGAATGCTTGTGCGGCCTGGGGGCGCCCGCAGGTGTGCTCCGAGGCCTGCCGCGGCCTCTAGCTAGCACCTGGGGCCAGTTGGCAGTGCCGGCTGGCCAGCCTCCTAGAGCCAGGGCTGGCTGCAGCAGGCTCCGCGGGCGGGCGGGCGGGCGGGCGAAGGGCAGACGGAAGCCCAAGGGGGCCCGCCCGCCCGCTCCGCTGCGAAGCGCGCCCGCCCTGGAGGCCAGGACCCCAGGGGGCAGAAGTGGGTCTGGCTTTGCATTGCCCGACCAGCGGGAGGGAGCCAGCCAGGGGCAGCCAGTTGCATCCTCCCGGGAACTGCCAGCGGAGGCTTTTGGGGAGCGCGCTGCCAACTCTTGGCTTGGCCGGGGGAGACCTGCCGTCTCTGTGGCTCCAGCCGGCCAGCAGGCTGCAGGGTCGGGCGCAGGGGCCGTGGGGCTCTGGAGCTTGCTGCCTTGCCCGTGGGCAGGGCCTCCACGGGCCAGCCAGGTGGCACAGGGTTCCTGGGGCTGCGCCTCCTCCCGGCCCGGCCCGGCCCAAGGGAGGTGGGGGGAACCTCGGAGGCGCCCAGGAACGCAAGAGGGCCCAGACTGCGGCCCTGCCGGCCCTCGGAGAGGGCCCACGCGTGTCTGCTCGGGCTCAGGAGGCCACGGTGGGACAGCCAGTACCCCAGCACCGAGCTCATCTCGCGTGGACCACCCAGTGCGCGTCAGGAGTAGGTGTGTCCCAGCAGGAGCCCCTAGGAACAGCCCTGCCCTACCAGCTCTTAGCACAGGGAGTCCTGGTCTGCACATGCATGAGCCAGAGAGCCAGAGAGCCAGAGGAGGACGCTGCCGTGGGCTCTAACTGTCCTCAGAGAATGTTGGTATGACCCGGGGATCCAAGGGAGGTGGGGGGAACCTCGGAGGCGCCCAGGAACGCAGGAGGGCCCAGACTGCGGCCCTGCCGGCCCTCGGAGAGGGCCCACGCGTGTCTGCTCGGGCTCAGGAGGCCACGGTGGGACAGCCAGTACCCCAGCACCGAGCTCATCTCGCGTGGACCACCCAGTGCGCGTCAGGAGTAGGTGTGTCCCAGCAGGAGCCCCTAGGAACAGCCCTGCCCTACCAGCTCTTAGCACAGGGAGTCCTGGTCTGCACATGCATGAGCCAGGGAGCCAGAGAGCCAGAGGAGGACGCTGCCGTGGGCTCTAACTGTCCTCAGAGAATGTTGGTATGACCCGGGGATCCAAGGGAGGTGGGGGGAACCTCGGAGGCGCCCAGGAACGCAGGAGGGCCCAGACTGCGGCCCTGCCGGCCCTCGGAGAGGGCCCACGCGTGTCTGCTCGGGCTCAGGAGGCCACGGTGGGACAGCCAGTACCCCAGCACCGAGCTCATCTCGCGTGGACCACCCAGTGCGCGTCAGGAGTAGGTGTGTCCCAGCAGGAGCCCCTAGGAACAGCCCTGCCCTACCAGCTCTTAGCACAGGGAGTCCTGGTCTGCACATGCATGAGCCAGAGAGCCAGAGAGCCAGAGGAGGACGCTGCCGTGGGCTCTAACTGTCCTCAGAGAATGTTGGTATGACCCGGGGATCCAAGGGAGGTGGGGGGAACCTCGGAGGCGCCCAGGAACGCAGGAGGGCCCAGACTGCGGCCCTGCCGGCCCTCGGAGAGGGCCCACGCGTGTCTGCTCGGGCTCAGGAGGCCACGGTGGGACAGCCAGTACCCCAGCACCGAGCTCATCTCGCGTGGACCACCCAGTGGGCGTCAGGAGTAGGTGTGTCCCAGCAGCAGCCGCCCCCCACCCCGGGAACGGCCCCTCCCTAGACAAGCCTTTCCTGTGAGGAGTCCTGGACTGCGCACGCGCGAGCCGGCGAGCCCGCCAGCCAGAGGGAGATGAGGCCTGGGGCTCCTCTTGCCTCAGAGAATGCTTGTGCGGCCTGGGGGCGCCCGCAGGTGTGCTCCGAGGCCTGCCGCGGCCTCTAGCTAGCACCTGGGGCCAGTTGGCAGTGCCGGCTGGCCAGCCTCCTAGAGCCAGGGCTGGCTGCAGCAGGCTCCGCGGGCGGGCGGGCGGGCGGGCGAAGGGCGAAGGGCAGACGGAAGCCCAAGGGGGCCCGCCCGCCCGCTCCGCTGCGAAGCGCGCCCGCCCTGGAGGCCAGGACCCCAGGGGGCAGAAGTGGGTCTGGCTTTGCATTGCCCGACCAGCGGGAGGGAGCCAGCCAGGGGCAGCCAGTTGCATCCTCCCGGGAACTGCCAGCGGAGGCTTTTGGGGAGCGCGCTGCCAACTCTTGGCTTGGCCGGGGGAGACCTGCCGTCTCTGTGGCTCCAGCCGGCCAGCAGGCTGCAGGGTCGGGCGCAGCGGCCGTGGGGCTCTGGAGCTTGCTGCCCTGCCCGTGGGCGGGGCCTCCACGGGCCAGCCAGGTGGCACAGGGTTCCTGGGGCTTCGCCTCGTCCCGGCCCGCCCCGGCCCAAGGGAGGTGGGGGGAACCTCGGAGGCGCCCAGGAACGCAAGAGGGCCCAGACTGCGGCCCTGCCGGCCCTCGGAGAGGGCCCACGCGTGTCTGCTCGGGCTCAGGAGGCCACGGTGGGACAGCCAGTACCCCAGCACCGAGCTCATCTCGCGTGGACCACCCAGTGCGCGTCAGGAGTAGGTGTGTCCCAGCAGGAGCCCCTAGGAACAGCCCTGCCCTACCAGCTCTTAGCACAGGGAGTCCTGGTCTGCACATGCATGAGCCAGGGAGCCAGAGAGCCAGAGGAGGACGCTGCCGTGGGCTCTAACTGTCCTCAGAGAATGTTGGTATGACCCGGGGATCCAAGGGAGGTGGGGGGAACCTCGGAGGCGCCCAGGAACGCAGGAGGGCCCAGACTGCGGCCCTGCCGGCCCTCGGAGAGGGCCCACGCGTGTCTGCTCGGGCTCAGGAGGCCACGGTGGGACAGCCAGTACCCCAGCACCGAGCTCATCTCGCGTGGACCACCCAGTGGGCGTCAGGAGTAGGTGTGTCCCAGCAGCAGCCGCCCCCCACCCCGGGAACGGCCCCTCCCTAGACAAGCCTTTCCTGTGAGGAGTCCTGGACTGCGCACGCGCGAGCCGGCGAGCCCGCCAGCCAGAGGGAGATGAGGCCTGGGGCTCCTCTTGCCTCAGAGAATGCTTGTGCGGCCTGGGGGCGCCCGCAGGTGTGCTCCGAGGCCTGCCGCGGCCTCTAGCTAGCACCTGGGGCCAGTTGGCAGTGCCGGCTGGCCAGCCTCCTAGAGCCAGGGCTGGCTGCAGCAGGCTCCGCGGGCGGGCGGGCGAAGGGCGAAGGGCGAAGGGCAGACGGAAGCCCAAGGGGGCCCGCCCGCCCGCTCCGCTGTGAAGCGCGCCCGCCCTGGAGGCCAGGACCCCAGGGGGCAGAAGTGGGTCTGGCTTTGCATTGCCCGACCAGCGGGAGGGAGCCAGCCAGGGGCAGCCAGTTGCATCCTCCCGGGAACTGCCAGCGGAGGCTTTTGGGGAGCGCGCTGCCAACTCTTGGCTTGGCCGGGGGAGACCTGCCGTCTCTGTGGCTCCAGCCGGCCAGCAGGCTGCAGGGTCGGGCGCAGGGGCCGTGGGGCTCTGGAGCTTGCTGCCTTGCCCGTGGGCAGGGCCTCCACGGGCCAGCCAGGTGGCACAGGGTTCCTGGGGCTGCGCCTCCTCCCGGCCCGGCCCGGCCCAAGGGAGGTGGGGGGAACCTCGGAGGCGCCCAGGAACGCAAGAGGGCCCAGACTGCGGCCCTGCCGGCCCTCGGAGAGGGCCCACGCGTGTCTGCTCGGGCTCAGGAGGCCACGGTGGGACAGCCAGTACCCCAGCACCGAGCTCATCTCGCGTGGACCACCCAGTGCGCGTCAGGAGTAGGTGTGTCCCAGCAGGAGCCCCTAGGAACAGCCCTGCCCTACCAGCTCTTAGCACAGGGAGTCCTGGTCTGCACATGCATGAGCCAGAGAGCCAGAGAGCCAGAGGAGGACGCTGCCGTGGGCTCTAACTGTCCTCAGAGAATGTTGGTATGACCCGGGGATCCAAGGGAGGTGGGGGGAACCTCGGAGGCGCCCAGGAACGCAGGAGGGCCCAGACTGCGGCCCTGCCGGCCCTCGGAGAGGGCCCACGCGTGTCTGCTCGGGCTCAGGAGGCCACGGTGGGACAGCCAGTACCCCAGCACCGAGCTCATCTCGCGTGGACCACCCAGTGCGCGTCAGGAGTAGGTGTGTCCCAGCAGGAGCCCCTAGGAACAGCCCTGCCCTACCAGCTCTTAGCACAGGGAGTCCTGGTCTGCACATGCATGAGCCAGGGAGCCAGAGAGCCAGAGGAGGACGCTGCCGTGGGCTCTAACTGTCCTCAGAGAATGTTGGTATGACCCGGGGATCCAAGGGAGGTGGGGGGAACCTCGGAGGCGCCCAGGAACGCAGGAGGGCCCAGACTGCGGCCCTGCCGGCCCTCGGAGAGGGCCCACGCGTGTCTGCTCGGGCTCAGGAGGCCACGGTGGGACAGCCAGTACCCCAGCACCGAGCTCATCTCGCGTGGACCACCCAGTGGGCGTCAGGAGTAGGTGTGTCCCAGCAGCAGCCGCCCCCCACCCCGGGAACGGCCCCTCCCTAGACAAGCCTTTCCTGTGAGGAGTCCTGGACTGCGCACGCGCGAGCCGGCGAGCCCGCCAGCCAGAGGGAGATGAGGCCTGGGGCTCCTCTTGCCTCAGAGAATGCTTGTGCGGCCTGGGGGCGCCCGCAGGTGTGCTCCGAGGCCTGCCGCGGCCTCTAGCTAGCACCTGGGGCCAGTTGGCAGTGCCGGCTGGCCAGCCTCCTAGAGCCAGGGCTGGCTGCAGCAGGCTCCGCGGGCGGGCGGGCGAAGGGCGAAGGGCGAAGGGCAGACGGAAGCCCAAGGGGGCCCGCCCGCCCGCTCCGCTGCGAAGCGCGCCCGCCCTGGAGGCCAGGACCCCAGGGGGCAGAAGTGGGTCTGGCTTTGCATTGCCCGACCAGCGGGAGGGAGCCAGCCAGGGGCAGCCAGTTGCATCCTCCCGGGAACTGCCAGCGGAGGCTTTTGGGGAGCGCGCTGCCAACTCTTGGCTTGGCCGGGGGAGACCTGCCGTCTCTGTGGCTCCAGCCGGCCAGCAGGCTGCAGGGTCGGGCGCAGGGGCCGTGGGGCTCTGGAGCTTGCTGCCTTGCCCGTGGGCAGGGCCTCCACGGGCCAGCCAGGTGGCACAGGGTTCCTGGGGCTGCGCCTCCTCCCGGCCCGGCCCGGCCCAAGGGAGGTGGGGGGAACCTCGGAGGCGCCCAGGAACGCAAGAGGGCCCAGACTGCGGCCCTGCCGGCCCTCGGAGAGGGCCCACGCGTGTCTGCTCGGGCTCAGGAGGCCACGGTGGGACAGCCAGTACCCCAGCACCGAGCTCATCTCGCGTGGACCACCCAGTGCGCGTCAGGAGTAGGTGTGTCCCAGCAGGAGCCCCTAGGAACAGCCCTGCCCTACCAGCTCTTAGCACAGGGAGTCCTGGTCTGCACATGCATGAGCCAGAGAGCCAGAGAGCCAGAGGAGGACGCTGCCGTGGGCTCTAACTGTCCTCAGAGAATGTTGGTATGACCCGGGGATCCAAGGGAGGTGGGGGGAACCTCGGAGGCGCCCAGGAACGCAGGAGGGCCCAGACTGCGGCCCTGCCGGCCCTCGGAGAGGGCCCACGCGTGTCTGCTCGGGCTCAGGAGGCCACGGTGGGACAGCCAGTACCCCAGCACCGAGCTCATCTCGCGTGGACCACCCAGTGCGCGTCAGGAGTAGGTGTGTCCCAGCAGGAGCCCCTAGGAACAGCCCTGCCCTACCAGCTCTTAGCACAGGGAGTCCTGGTCTGCACATGCATGAGCCAGAGAGCCAGAGAGCCAGAGGAGGACGCTGCCGTGGGCTCTAACTGTCCTCAGAGAATGTTGGTATGACCCGGGGATCCAAGGGAGGTGGGGGGAACCTCGGAGGCGCCCAGGAACGCAGGAGGGCCCAGACTGCGGCCCTGCCGGCCCTCGGAGAGGGCCCACGCGTGTCTGCTCGGGCTCAGGAGGCCACGGTGGGACAGCCAGTACCCCAGCACCGAGCTCATCTCGCGTGGACCACCCAGTGGGCGTCAGGAGTAGGTGTGTCCCAGCAGCAGCCGCCCCCCACCCCGGGAACGGCCCCTCCCTAGACAAGCCTTTCCTGTGAGGAGTCCTGGACTGCGCACGCGCGAGCCGGCGAGCCCGCCAGCCAGAGGGAGATGAGGCCTGGGGCTCCTCTTGCCTCAGAGAATGCTTGTGCGGCCTGGGGGCGCCCGCAGGTGTGCTCCGAGGCCTGCCGCTGCCTCTAGCTAGCACCTGGGGCCAGTTGGCAGTGCCGGCTGGCCAGCCTCCTAGAGCCAGGGCTGGCTGCAGCAGGCTCCGCGGGCGGGCGGGCGGGCGAAGGGCAGACGGAAGCCGAAGGGGACCCGCCCGCCCGCTCCGCTGCGAAGCGCGCCCGCCCTGGAGGCCAGGACCCCAGGGGGCAGAAGTGGGTCTGGCTTTGCATTGCCCGACCAGCGGGAGGGAGCCAGCCAGGGGCAGCCAGTTGCATCCTCCCGGGAACTGCCAGCGGAGGCTTTTGGGGAGCGCGCTGCCAACTCTTGGCTTGGCCGGGGGAGACCTGCCGTCTCTGTGGCTCCAGCCGGCCAGCAGGCTGCAGGGTCGGGCGCAGCGGCCGTGGGGCTCTGGAGCTTGCTGCCCTGCCCGTGGGCGGAGCCTCCACGGGCCAGCCAGGTGGCACAGGGTTCCTGGGGCTGCGCCTCCTCCCGGCCCGGCCCAGCCCAAGGGAGGTGGGGGGAACCTCGGAGGCGCCCAGGAACGCAGGAGGGCCCAGACTGCGGCCCTGCCGGCCCTCGGAGAGGGCCCACGCGTGTCTGCTCGGGCTCAGGAGGCCACGGTGGGACAGCCAGTACCCCAGCACCGAGCTCATCTCGCGTGGACCACCCAGTGGGCGTCAGGAGTAGGTGTGTCCCAGCAGGAGCCCCTAGGAACAGCCCTGCCCTACCAGCTCTTAGCACAGGGAGTCCTGGTCTGCACATGCATGAGCCAGAGAGCCAGAGAGCCAGAGGAGGACGCTGCCGTGGGCTCTAACTGTCCTCAGAGAATGTTGGTATGACCCGGGGATCCAAGGGAGGTGGGGGGAACCTCGGAGGCGCCCAGGAACGCAGGAGGGCCCAGACTGCGGCCCTGCCGGCCCTCGGAGAGGGCCCACGCGTGTCTGCTCGGGCTCAGGAGGCCACGGTGGGACAGCCAGTACCCCAGCACCGAGCTCATCTCGCGTGGACCACCCAGTGCGCGTCAGGAGTAGGTGTGTCCCAGCAGGAGCCCCTAGGAACAGCCCTGCCCTACCAGCTCTTAGCACAGGGAGTCCTGGTCTGCACATGCATGAGCCAGGGAGCCAGAGAGCCAGAGGAGGACGCTGCCGTGGGCTCTAACTGTCCTCAGAGAATGTTGGTATGACCCGGGGATCCAAGGGAGGTGGGGGGAACCTCGGAGGCGCCCAGGAACGCAGGAGGGCCCAGACTGCGGCCCTGCCGGCCCTCGGAGAGGGCCCACGCGTGTCTGCTCGGGCTCAGGAGGCCACGGTGGGACAGCCAGTACCCCAGCACCGAGCTCATCTCGCGTGGACCACCCAGTGGGCGTCAGGAGTAGGTGTGTCCCAGCAGCAGCCGCCCCCCACCCCGGGAACGGCCCCTCCCTAGACAAGCCTTTCCTGTGAGGAGTCCTGGACTGCGCACGCGCGAGCCGGCGAGCCCGCCAGCCAGAGGGAGATGAGGCCTGGGGCTCCTCTTGCCTCAGAGAATGCTTGTGCGGCCTGGGGGCGCCCGCAGGTGTGCTCCGAGGCCTGCCGCGGCCTCTAGCTAGCACCTGGGGCCAGTTGGCAGTGCCGGCTGGCCAGCCTCCTAGAGCCAGGGCTGGCTGCAGCAGGCTCCGCGGGCGGGCGGGCGAAGGGCGAAGGGCGAAGGGCAGACGGAAGCCCAAGGGGGCCCGCCCACCCGCTCCGCTGTGAAGCGCGCCCGCCCTGGAGGCCAGGACCCCAGGGGGCAGAAGTGGGTCTGGCTTTGCATTGCCCGACCAGCGGGAGGGAGCCAGCCAGGGGCAGCCAGTTGCATCCTCCCGGGAACTGCCAGCGGAGGCTTTTGGGGAGCGCGCTGCCAACTCTTGGCTTGGCCGGGGGAGACCTGCCGTCTCTGTGGCTCCAGCCGGCCAGCAGGCTGCAGGGTCGGGCGCAGGGGCCGTGGGGCTCTGGAGCTTGCTGCCTTGCCCGTGGGCAGGGCCTCCACGGGCCAGCCAGGTGGCACAGGGTTCCTGGGGCTGCGCCTCCTCCCGGCCCGGCCCGGCCCAAGGGAGGTGGGGGGAACCTCGGAGGCGCCCAGGAACGCAAGAGGGCCCAGACTGCGGCCCTGCCGGCCCTCGGAGAGGGCCCACGCGTGTCTGCTCGGGCTCAGGAGGCCACGGTGGGACAGCCAGTACCCCAGCACCGAGCTCATCTCGCGTGGACCACCCAGTGCGCGTCAGGAGTAGGTGTGTCCCAGCAGGAGCCCCTAGGAACAGCCCTGCCCTACCAGCTCTTAGCACAGGGAGTCCTGGTCTGCACATGCATGAGCCAGAGAGCCAGAGAGCCAGAGGAGGACGCTGCCGTGGGCTCTAACTGTCCTCAGAGAATGTTGGTATGACCCGGGGATCCAAGGGAGGTGGGGGGAACCTCGGAGGCGCCCAGGAACGCAGGAGGGCCCAGACTGCGGCCCTGCCGGCCCTCGGAGAGGGCCCACGCGTGTCTGCTCGGGCTCAGGAGGCCACGGTGGGACAGCCAGTACCCCAGCACCGAGCTCATCTCGCGTGGACCACCCAGTGGGCGTCAGGAGTAGGTGTGTCCCAGCAGCAGCCGCCCCCCACCCCGGGCACGGCCCCTCCCTAGACAAGCCTTTCCTGTGAGGAGTCCTGGACTGCGCACGCGCGAGCCGGCGAGCCCGCCAGCCAGAGGGAGATGAGGCCTGGGGCTCCTCTTGCCTCAGAGAATGCTTGTGCGGCCTGGGGGCGCCCGCAGGTGTGCTCCGAGGCCTGCCGCGGCCTCTAGCTAGCACCTGGGGCCAGTTGGCAGTGCCGGCTGGCCAGCCTCCTAGAGCCAGGGCTGGCTGCAGCAGGCTCCGCGGGCGGGCGGGCGGGCGGGCGAAGGGCGAAGGGCAGACGGAAGCCCAAGGGGGCCCGCCCGCCCGCTCCGCTGCGAAGCGCGCCCGCCCTGGAGGCCAGGACCCCAGGGGGCAGAAGTGGGTCTGGCTTTGCATTGCCCGACCAGCGGGAGGGAGCCAGCCAGGGGCAGCCAGTTGCATCCTCCCGGGAACTGCCAGCGGAGGCTTTTGGGGAGCGCGCTGCCAACTCTTGGCTTGGCCGGGGGAGACCTGCCGTCTCTGTGGCTCCAGCCGGCCAGCAGGCTGCAGGGTCGGGCGCAGCGGCCGTGGGGCTCTGGAGCTTGCTGCCCTGCCCGTGGGCGGAGCCTCCACGGGCCAGCCAGGTGGCACAGGGTTCCTGGGGCTGCGCCTCCTCCCGGCCCGGCCCAGCCCAAGGGAGGTGGGGGGAACCTCGGAGGCGCCCAGGAACGCAGGAGGGCCCAGACTGCGGCCCTGCCGGCCCTCGGAGAGGGCCCACGCGTGTCTGCTCGGGCTCAGGAGGCCACGGTGGGACAGCCAGTACCCCAGCACCGAGCTCATCTCGCGTGGACCACCCAGTGGGCGTCAGGAGTAGGTGTGTCCCAGCAGGAGCCCCTAGGAACAGCCCTGCCCTACCAGCTCTTAGCACAGGGAGTCCTGGTCTGCACATGCATGAGCCAGGGAGCCAGAGAGCCAGAGGAGGACGCTGCCGTGGGCTCTAACTGTCCTCAGAGAATGTTGGTATGACCCGGGGATCCAAGGGAGGTGGGGGGAACCTCGGAGGCGCCCAGGAACGCAGGAGGGCCCAGACTGCGGCCCTGCCGGCCCTCGGAGAGGGCCCACGCGTGTCTGCTCGGGCTCAGGAGGCCACGGTGGGACAGCCAGTACCCCAGCACCGAGCTCATCTCGCGTGGACCACCCAGTGCGCGTCAGGAGTAGGTGTGTCCCAGCAGGAGCCCCTAGGAACAGCCCTGCCCTACCAGCTCTTAGCACAGGGAGTCCTGGTCTGCACATGCATGAGCCAGGGAGCCAGAGAGCCAGAGGAGGACGCTGCCGTGGGCTCTAACTGTCCTCAGAGAATGTTGGTATGACCCGGGGATCCAAGGGAGGTGGGGGGAACCTCGGAGGCGCCCAGGAACGCAGGAGGGCCCAGACTGCGGCCCTGCCGGCCCTCGGAGAGGGCCCACGCGTGTCTGCTCGGGCTCAGGAGGCCACGGTGGGACAGCCAGTACCCCAGCACCGAGCTCATCTCGCGTGGACCACCCAGTGCGCGTCAGGAGTAGGTGTGTCCCAGCAGGAGCCCCTAGGAACAGCCCTGCCCTACCAGCTCTTAGCACAGGGAGTCCTGGTCTGCACATGCATGAGCCAGAGAGCCAGAGAGCCAGAGGAGGACGCTGCCGTGGGCTCTAACTGTCCTCAGAGAATGTTGGTATGACCCGGGGATCCAAGGGAGGTGGGGGGAACCTCGGAGGCGCCCAGGAACGCAGGAGGGCCCAGACTGCGGCCCTGCCGGCCCTCGGAGAGGGCCCACGCGTGTCTGCTCGGGCTCAGGAGGCCACGGTGGGACAGCCAGTACCCCAGCACCGAGCTCATCTCGCGTGGACCACCCAGTGGGCGTCAGGAGTAGGTGTGTCCCAGCAGCAGCCGCCCCCCACCCCGGGAACGGCCCCTCCCTAGACAAGCCTTTCCTGTGAGGAGTCCTGGACTGCGCACGCGCGAGCCGGCGAGCCCGCCAGCCAGAGGGAGATGAGGCCTGGGGCTCCTCTTGCCTCAGAGAATGCTTGTGCGGCCTGGGGGCGCCCGCAGGTGTGCTCCGAGGCCTGCCGCGGCCTCTAGCTAGCACCTGGGGCCAGTTGGCAGTGCCGGCTGGCCAGCCTCCTAGAGCCAGGGCTGGCTGCAGCAGGCTCCGCGGGCGGGCGGGCGGGCGGGCGAAGGGCGAAGGGCAGACGGAAGCCCAAGGGGGCCCGCCCGCCCGCTCCGCTGCGAAGCGCGCCCGCCCTGGAGGCCAGGACCCCAGGGGGCAGAAGTGGGTCTGGCTTTGCATTGCCCGACCAGCGGGAGGGAGCCAGCCAGGGGCAGCCAGTTGCATCCTCCCGGGAACTGCCAGCGGAGGCTTTTGGGGAGCGCGCTGCCAACTCTTGGCTTGGCCGGGGGAGACCTGCCGTCTCTGTGGCTCCAGCCGGCCAGCAGGCTGCAGGGTCGGGCGCAGCGGCCGTGGGGCTCTGGAGCTTGCTGCCCTGCCCGTGGGCGGAGCCTCCACGGGCCAGCCAGGTGGCACAGGGTTCCTGGGGCTGCGCCTCCTCCCGGCCCGGCCCAGCCCAAGGGAGGTGGGGGGAACCTCGGAGGCGCCCAGGAACGCAGGAGGGCCCAGACTGCGGCCCTGCCGGCCCTCGGAGAGGGCCCACGCGTGTCTGCTCGGGCTCAGGAGGCCACGGTGGGACAGCCAGTACCCCAGCACCGAGCTCATCTCGCGTGGACCACCCAGTGGGCGTCAGGAGTAGGTGTGTCCCAGCAGGAGCCCCTAGGAACAGCCCTGCCCTACCAGCTCTTAGCACAGGGAGTCCTGGTCTGCACATGCATGAGCCAGGGAGCCAGAGAGCCAGAGGAGGACGCTGCCGTGGGCTCTAACTGTCCTCAGAGAATGTTGGTATGACCCGGGGATCCAAGGGAGGTGGGGGGAACCTCGGAGGCGCCCAGGAACGCAAGAGGGCCCAGACTGCGGCCCTGCCGGCCCTCGGAGAGGGCCCACGCGTGTCTGCTCGGGCTCAGGAGGCCACGGTGGGACAGCCAGTACCCCAGCACCGAGCTCATCTCGCGTGGACCACCCAGTGCGCGTCAGGAGTAGGTGTGTCCCAGCAGGAGCCCCTAGGAACAGCCCTGCCCTACCAGCTCTTAGCACAGGGAGTCCTGGTCTGCACATGCATGAGCCAGAGAGCCAGAGAGCCAGAGGAGGACGCTGCCGTGGGCTCTAACTGTCCTCAGAGAATGTTGGTATGACCCGGGGATCCAAGGGAGGTGGGGGGAACCTCGGAGGCGCCCAGGAACGCAGGAGGGCCCAGACTGCGGCCCTGCCGGCCCTCGGAGAGGGCCCACGCGTGTCTGCTCGGGCTCAGGAGGCCACGGTGGGACAGCCAGTACCCCAGCACCGAGCTCATCTCGCGTGGACCACCCAGTGCGCGTCAGGAGTAGGTGTGTCCCAGCAGGAGCCCCTAGGAACAGCCCTGCCCTACCAGCTCTTAGCACAGGGAGTCCTGGTCTGCACATGCATGAGCCAGGGAGCCAGAGAGCCAGAGGAGGACGCTGCCGTGGGCTCTAACTGTCCTCAGAGAATGTTGGTATGACCCGGGGATCCAAGGGAGGTGGGGGGAACCTCGGAGGCGCCCAGGAACGCAGGAGGGCCCAGACTGCGGCCCTGCCGGCCCTCGGAGAGGGCCCACGCGTGTCTGCTCGGGCTCAGGAGGCCACGGTGGGACAGCCAGTACCCCAGCACCGAGCTCATCTCGCGTGGACCACCCAGTGGGCGTCAGGAGTAGGTGTGTCCCAGCAGCAGCCGCCCCCCACCCCGGGAACGGCCCCTCCCTAGACAAGCCTTTCCTGTGAGGAGTCCTGGACTGCGCACGCGCGAGCCGGCGAGCCCGCCAGCCAGAGGGAGATGAGGCCTGGGGCTCCTCTTGCCTCAGAGAATGCTTGTGCGGCCTGGGGGCGCCCGCAGGTGTGCTCCGAGGCCTGCCGCGGCCTCTAGCTAGCACCTGGGGCCAGTTGGCAGTGCCGGCTGGCCAGCCTCCTAGAGCCAGGGCTGGCTGCAGCAGGCTCCGCGGGCGGGCGGTCGGGCGGGCGAAGGGCGAAGGGCAGACGGAAGCCCAAGGGGGCCCGCCCGCCCGCTCCGCTGCGAAGCGCGCCCGCCCTGGAGGCCAGGACCCCAGGGGGCAGAAGTGGGTCTGGCTTTGCATTGCCCGACCAGCGGGAGGGAGCCAGCCAGGGGCAGCCAGTTGCATCCTCCCGGGAACTGCCAGCGGAGGCTTTTGGGGAGCGCGCTGCCAACTCTTGGCTTGGCCGGGGGAGACCTGCCGTCTCTGTGGCTCCAGCCGGCCAGCAGGCTGCAGGGTCGGGCGCAGGGGCCGTGGGGCTCTGGAGCTTGCTGCCTTGCCCGTGGGCAGGGCCTCCACGGGCCAGCCAGGTGGCACAGGGTTCCTGGGGCTGCGCCTCGTCCCGGCCCGGCCCGGCCCAAGGGAGGTGGGGGGAACCTCGGAGGCGCCCAGGAACGCAAGAGGGCCCAGACTGCGGCCCTGCCGGCCCTCGGAGAGGGCCCACGCGTGTCTGCTCGGGCTCAGGAGGCCACGGTGGGACAGCCAGTACCCCAGCACCGAGCTCATCTCGCGTGGACCACCCAGTGCGCGTCAGGAGTAGGTGTGTCCCAGCAGGAGCCCCTAGGAACAGCCCTGCCCTACCAGCTCTTAGCACAGGGAGTCCTGGTCTGCACATGCATGAGCCAGAGAGCCAGAGAGCCAGAGGAGGACGCTGCCGTGGGCTCTAACTGTCCTCAGAGAATGTTGGTATGACCCGGGGATCCAAGGGAGGTGGGGGGAACCTCGGAGGCGCCCAGGAACGCAGGAGGGCCCAGACTGCGGCCCTGCCGGCCCTCGGAGAGGGCCCACGCGTGTCTGCTCGGGCTCAGGAGGCCACGGTGGGACAGCCAGTACCCCAGCACCGAGCTCATCTCGCGTGGACCACCCAGTGCGCGTCAGGAGTAGGTGTGTCCCAGCAGGAGCCCCTAGGAACAGCCCTGCCCTACCAGCTCTTAGCACAGGGAGTCCTGGTCTGCACATGCATGAGCCAGGGAGCCAGAGAGCCAGAGGAGGACGCTGCCGTGGGCTCTAACTGTCCTCAGAGAATGTTGGTATGACCCGGGGATCCAAGGGAGGTGGGGGGAACCTCGGAGGCGCCCAGGAACGCAGGAGGGCCCAGACTGCGGCCCTGCCGGCCCTCGGAGAGGGCCCACGCGTGTCTGCTCGGGCTCAGGAGGCCACGGTGGGACAGCCAGTACCCCAGCACCGAGCTCATCTCGCGTGGACCACCCAGTGGGCGTCAGGAGTAGGTGTGTCCCAGCAGCAGCCGCCCCCCACCCCGGGAACGGCCCCTCCCTAGACAAGCCTTTCCTGTGAGGAGTCCTGGACTGCGCACGCGCGAGCCGGCGAGCCCGCCAGCCAGAGGGAGATGAGGCCTGGGGCTCCTCTTGCCTCAGAGAATGCTTGTGCGGCCTGGGGGCGCCCGCAGGTGTGCTCCGAGGCCTGCCGCGGCCTCTAGCTAGCACCTGGGGCCAGTTGGCAGTGCCGGCTGGCCAGCCTCCTAGAGCCAGGGCTGGCTGCAGCAGGCTCCGCGGGCGGGCGGTCGGGCGGGCGAAGGGCGAAGGGCAGACGGAAGCCCAAGGGGGCCCGCCCGCCCGCTCCGCTGCGAAGCGCGCCCGCCCTGGAGGCCAGGACCCCAGGGGGCAGAAGTGGGTCTGGCTTTGCATTGCCCGACCAGCGGGAGGGAGCCAGCCAGGGGCAGCCAGTTGCATCCTCCCGGGAACTGCCAGCGGAGGCTTTTGGGGAGCGCGCTGCCAACTCTTGGCTTGGCCGGGGGAGACCTGCCGTCTCTGTGGCTCCAGCCGGCCAGCAGGCTGCAGGGTCGGGCGCAGGGGCCGTGGGGCTCTGGAGCTTGCTGCCTTGCCCGTGGGCAGGGCCTCCACGGGCCAGCCAGGTGGCACAGGGTTCCTGGGGCTGCGCCTCCTCCCGGCCCGGCCCGGCCCAAGGGAGGTGGGGGGAACCTCGGAGGCGCCCAGGAACGCAAGAGGGCCCAGACTGCGGCCCTGCCGGCCCTCGGAGAGGGCCCACGCGTGTCTGCTCGGGCTCAGGAGGCCACGGTGGGACAGCCAGTACCCCAGCACCGAGCTCATCTCGCGTGGACCACCCAGTGCGCGTCAGGAGTAGGTGTGTCCCAGCAGGAGCCCCTAGGAACAGCCCTGCCCTACCAGCTCTTAGCACAGGGAGTCCTGGTCTGCACATGCATGAGCCAGAGAGCCAGAGAGCCAGAGGAGGACGCTGCCGTGGGCTCTAACTGTCCTCAGAGAATGTTGGTATGACCCGGGGATCCAAGGGAGGTGGGGGGAACCTCGGAGGCGCCCAGGAACGCAGGAGGGCCCAGACTGCGGCCCTGCCGGCCCTCGGAGAGGGCCCACGCGTGTCTGCTCGGGCTCAGGAGGCCACGGTGGGACAGCCAGTACCCCAGCACCGAGCTCATCTCGCGTGGACCACCCAGTGCGCGTCAGGAGTAGGTGTGTCCCAGCAGGAGCCCCTAGGAACAGCCCTGCCCTACCAGCTCTTAGCACAGGGAGTCCTGGTCTGCACATGCATGAGCCAGGGAGCCAGAGAGCCAGAGGAGGACGCTGCCGTGGGCTCTAACTGTCCTCAGAGAATGTTGGTATGACCCGGGGATCCAAGGGAGGTGGGGGGAACCTCGGAGGCGCCCAGGAACGCAGGAGGGCCCAGACTGCGGCCCTGCCGGCCCTCGGAGAGGGCCCACGCGTGTCTGCTCGGGCTCAGGAGGCCACGGTGGGACAGCCAGTACCCCAGCACCGAGCTCATCTCGCGTGGACCACCCAGTGCGCGTCAGGAGTAGGTGTGTCCCAGCAGGAGCCCCTAGGAACAGCCCTGCCCTACCAGCTCTTAGCACAGGGAGTCCTGGTCTGCACATGCATGAGCCAGAGAGCCAGAGAGCCAGAGGAGGACGCTGCCGTGGGCTCTAACTGTCCTCAGAGAATGTTGGTATGACCCGGGGATCCAAGGGAGGTGGGGGGAACCTCGGAGGCGCCCAGGAACGCAGGAGGGCCCAGACTGCGGCCCTGCCGGCCCTCGGAGAGGGCCCACGCGTGTCTGCTCGGGCTCAGGAGGCCACGGTGGGACAGCCAGTACCCCAGCACCGAGCTCATCTCGCGTGGACCACCCAGTGGGCGTCAGGAGTAGGTGTGTCCCAGCAGCAGCCGCCCCCCACCCCGGGAACGGCCCCTCCCTAGACAAGCCTTTCCTGTGAGGAGTCCTGGACTGCGCACGCGCGAGCCGGCGAGCCCGCCAGCCAGAGGGAGATGAGGCCTGGGGCTCCTCTTGCCTCAGAGAATGCTTGTGCGGCCTGGGGGCGCCCGCAGGTGTGCTCCGAGGCCTGCCGCGGCCTCTAGCTAGCACCTGGGGCCAGTTGGCAGTGCCGGCTGGCCAGCCTCCTAGAGCCAGGGCTGGCTGCAGCAGGCTCCGCGGGCGGGCGGGCGGGCGGGCGAAGGGCGAAGGGCAGACGGAAGCCCAAGGGGGCCCGCCCGCCCGCTCCGCTGCGAAGCGCGCCCGCCCTGGAGGCCAGGACCCCAGGGGGCAGAAGTGGGTCTGGCTTTGCATTGCCCGACCAGCGGGAGGGAGCCAGCCAGGGGCAGCCAGTTGCATCCTCCCGGGAACTGCCAGCGGAGGCTTTTGGGGAGCGCGCTGCCAACTCTTGGCTTGGCCGGGGGAGACCTGCCGTCTCTGTGGCTCCAGCCGGCCAGCAGGCTGCAGGGTCGGGCGCAGCGGCCGTGGGGCTCTGGAGCTTGCTGCCCTGCCCGTGGGCGGAGCCTCCACGGGCCAGCCAGGTGGCACAGGGTTCCTGGGGCTGCGCCTCCTCCCGGCCCGGCCCAGCCCAAGGGAGGTGGGGGGAACCTCGGAGGCGCCCAGGAACGCAGGAGGGCCCAGACTGCGGCCCTGCCGGCCCTCGGAGAGGGCCCACGCGTGTCTGCTCGGGCTCAGGAGGCCACGGTGGGACAGCCAGTACCCCAGCACCGAGCTCATCTCGCGTGGACCACCCAGTGCGCGTCAGGAGTAGGTGTGTCCCAGCAGGAGCCCCTAGGAACAGCCCTGCCCTACCAGCTCTTAGCACAGGGAGTCCTGGTCTGCACATGCATGAGCCAGGGAGCCAGAGAGCCAGAGGAGGACGCTGCCGTGGGCTCTAACTGTCCTCAGAGAATGTTGGTATGACCCGGGGATCCAAGGGAGGTGGGGGGAACCTCGGAGGCGCCCAGGAACGCAGGAGGGCCCAGACTGCGGCCCTGCCGGCCCTCGGAGAGGGCCCACGCGTGTCTGCTCGGGCTCAGGAGGCCACGGTGGGACAGCCAGTACCCCAGCACCGAGCTCATCTCGCGTGGACCACCCAGTGCGCGTCAGGAGTAGGTGTGTCCCAGCAGGAGCCCCTAGGAACAGCCCTGCCCTACCAGCTCTTAGCACAGGGAGTCCTGGTCTGCACATGCATGAGCCAGGGAGCCAGAGAGCCAGAGGAGGACGCTGCCGTGGGCTCTAACTGTCCTCAGAGAATGTTGGTATGACCCGGGGATCCAAGGGAGGTGGGGGGAACCTCGGAGGCGCCCAGGAACGCAGGAGGGCCCAGACTGCGGCCCTGCCGGCCCTCGGAGAGGGCCCACGCGTGTCTGCTCGGGCTCAGGAGGCCACGGTGGGACAGCCAGTACCCCAGCACCGAGCTCATCTCGCGTGGACCACCCAGTGGGCGTCAGGAGTAGGTGTGTCCCAGCAGCAGCCGCCCCCCACCCCGGGAACGGCCCCTCCCTAGACAAGCCTTTCCTGTGAGGAGTCCTGGACTGCGCACGCGCGAGCCGGCGAGCCCGCCAGCCAGAGGGAGATGAGGCCTGGGGCTCCTCTTGCCTCAGAGAATGCTTGTGCGGCCTGGGGGCGCCCGCAGGTGTGCTCCGAGGCCTGCCGCGGCCTCTAGCTAGCACCTGGGGCCAGTTGGCAGTGCCGGCTGGCCAGCCTCCTAGAGCCAGGGCTGGCTGCAGCAGGCTCCGCGGGCGGGCGGGCGAAGGGCGAAGGGCGAAGGGCAGACGGAAGCCCAAGGGGGCCCGCCCACCCGCTCCGCTGTGAAGCGCGCCCGCCCTGGAGGCCAGGACCCCAGGGGGCAGAAGTGGGTCTGGCTTTGCATTGCCCGACCAGCGGGAGGGAGCCAGCCAGGGGCAGCCAGTTGCATCCTCCCGGGAACTGCCAGCGGAGGCTTTTGGGGAGCGCGCTGCCAACTCTTGGCTTGGCCGGGGGAGACCTGCCGTCTCTGTGGCTCCAGCCGGCCAGCAGGCTGCAGGGTCGGGCGCAGGGGCCGTGGGGCTCTGGAGCTTGCTGCCTTGCCCGTGGGCAGGGCCTCCACGGGCCAGCCAGGTGGCACAGGGTTCCTGGGGCTGCGCCTCCTCCCGGCCCGGCCCGGCCCAAGGGAGGTGGGGGGAACCTCGGAGGCGCCCAGGAACGCAAGAGGGCCCAGACTGCGGCCCTGCCGGCCCTCGGAGAGGGCCCACGCGTGTCTGCTCGGGCTCAGGAGGCCACGGTGGGACAGCCAGTACCCCAGCACCGAGCTCATCTCGCGTGGACCACCCAGTGCGCGTCAGGAGTAGGTGTGTCCCAGCAGGAGCCCCTAGGAACAGCCCTGCCCTACCAGCTCTTAGCACAGGGAGTCCTGGTCTGCACATGCATGAGCCAGAGAGCCAGAGAGCCAGAGGAGGACGCTGCCGTGGGCTCTAACTGTCCTCAGAGAATGTTGGTATGACCCGGGGATCCAAGGGAGGTGGGGGGAACCTCGGAGGCGCCCAGGAACGCAGGAGGGCCCAGACTGCGGCCCTGCCGGCCCTCGGAGAGGGCCCACGCGTGTCTGCTCGGGCTCAGGAGGCCACGGTGGGACAGCCAGTACCCCAGCACCGAGCTCATCTCGCGTGGACCACCCAGTGGGCGTCAGGAGTAGGTGTGTCCCAGCAGCAGCCGCCCCCCACCCCGGGCACGGCCCCTCCCTAGACAAGCCTTTCCTGTGAGGAGTCCTGGACTGCGCACGCGCGAGCCGGCGAGCCCGCCAGCCAGAGGGAGATGAGGCCTGGGGCTCCTCTTGCCTCAGAGAATGCTTGTGCGGCCTGGGGGCGCCCGCAGGTGTGCTCCGAGGCCTGCCGCGGCCTCTAGCTAGCACCTGGGGCCAGTTGGCAGTGCCGGCTGGCCAGCCTCCTAGAGCCAGGGCTGGCTGCAGCAGGCTCCGCGGGCGGGCGGGCGGGCGGGCGAAGGGCGAAGGGCAGACGGAAGCCCAAGGGGGCCCGCCCGCCCGCTCCGCTGCGAAGCGCGCCCGCCCTGGAGGCCAGGACCCCAGGGGGCAGAAGTGGGTCTGGCTTTGCATTGCCCGACCAGCGGGAGGGAGCCAGCCAGGGGCAGCCAGTTGCATCCTCCCGGGAACTGCCAGCGGAGGCTTTTGGGGAGCGCGCTGCCAACTCTTGGCTTGGCCGGGGGAGACCTGCCGTCTCTGTGGCTCCAGCCGGCCAGCAGGCTGCAGGGTCGGGCGCAGCGGCCGTGGGGCTCTGGAGCTTGCTGCCCTGCCCGTGGGCGGAGCCTCCACGGGCCAGCCAGGTGGCACAGGGTTCCTGGGGCTGCGCCTCCTCCCGGCCCGGCCCAGCCCAAGGGAGGTGGGGGGAACCTCGGAGGCGCCCAGGAACGCAGGAGGGCCCAGACTGCGGCCCTGCCGGCCCTCGGAGAGGGCCCACGCGTGTCTGCTCGGGCTCAGGAGGCCACGGTGGGACAGCCAGTACCCCAGCACCGAGCTCATCTCGCGTGGACCACCCAGTGCGCGTCAGGAGTAGGTGTGTCCCAGCAGGAGCCCCTAGGAACAGCCCTGCCCTACCAGCTCTTAGCACAGGGAGTCCTGGTCTGCACATGCATGAGCCAGGGAGCCAGAGAGCCAGAGGAGGACGCTGCCGTGGGCTCTAACTGTCCTCAGAGAATGTTGGTATGACCCGGGGATCCAAGGGAGGTGGGGGGAACCTCGGAGGCGCCCAGGAACGCAGGAGGGCCCAGACTGCGGCCCTGCCGGCCCTCGGAGAGGGCCCACGCGTGTCTGCTCGGGCTCAGGAGGCCACGGTGGGACAGCCAGTACCCCAGCACCGAGCTCATCTCGCGTGGACCACCCAGTGGGCGTCAGGAGTAGGTGTGTCCCAGCAGCAGCCGCCCCCCACCCCGGGAACGGCCCCTCCCTAGACAAGCCTTTCCTGTGAGGAGTCCTGGACTGCGCACGCGCGAGCCGGCGAGCCCGCCAGCCAGAGGGAGATGAGGCCTGGGGCTCCTCTTGCCTCAGAGAATGCTTGTGCGGCCTGGGGGCGCCCGCAGGTGTGCTCCGAGGCCTGCCGCGGCCTCTAGCTAGCACCTGGGGCCAGTTGGCAGTGCCGGCTGGCCAGCCTCCTAGAGCCAGGGCTGGCTGCAGCAGGCTCCGCGGGCGGGCGGGCGGGCGGGCGAAGGGCAGACGGAAGCCCAAGGGGGCCCGCCCGCCCGCTCCGCTGCGAAGCGCGCCCGCCCTGGAGGCCAGGACCCCAGGGGGCAGAAGTGGGTCTGGCTTTGCATTGCCCGACCAGCGGGAGGGAGCCAGCCAGGGGCAGCCAGTTGCATCCTCCCGGGAACTGCCAGCGGAGGCTTTTGGGGAGCGCGCTGCCAACTCTTGGCTTGGCCGGGGGAGACCTGCCGTCTCTGTGGCTCCAGCCGGCCAGCAGGCTGCAGGGTCGGGCGCAGGGGCCGTGGGGCTCTGGAGCTTGCTGCCTTGCCCGTGGGCAGGGCCTCCACGGGCCAGCCAGGTGGCACAGGGTTCCTGGGGCTGCGCCTCCTCCCGGCCCGGCCCGGCCCAAGGGAGGTGGGGGGAACCTCGGAGGCGCCCAGGAACGCAAGAGGGCCCAGACTGCGGCCCTGCCGGCCCTCGGAGAGGGCCCACGCGTGTCTGCTCGGGCTCAGGAGGCCACGGTGGGACAGCCAGTACCCCAGCACCGAGCTCATCTCGCGTGGACCACCCAGTGCGCGTCAGGAGTAGGTGTGTCCCAGCAGGAGCCCCTAGGAACAGCCCTGCCCTACCAGCTCTTAGCACAGGGAGTCCTGGTCTGCACATGCATGAGCCAGAGAGCCAGAGAGCCAGAGGAGGACGCTGCCGTGGGCTCTAACTGTCCTCAGAGAATGTTGGTATGACCCGGGGATCCAAGGGAGGTGGGGGGAACCTCGGAGGCGCCCAGGAACGCAGGAGGGCCCAGACTGCGGCCCTGCCGGCCCTCGGAGAGGGCCCACGCGTGTCTGCTCGGGCTCAGGAGGCCACGGTGGGACAGCCAGTACCCCAGCACCGAGCTCATCTCGCGTGGACCACCCAGTGCGCGTCAGGAGTAGGTGTGTCCCAGCAGGAGCCCCTAGGAACAGCCCTGCCCTACCAGCTCTTAGCACAGGGAGTCCTGGTCTGCACATGCATGAGCCAGGGAGCCAGAGAGCCAGAGGAGGACGCTGCCGTGGGCTCTAACTGTCCTCAGAGAATGTTGGTATGACCCGGGGATCCAAGGGAGGTGGGGGGAACCTCGGAGGCGCCCAGGAACGCAGGAGGGCCCAGACTGCGGCCCTGCCGGCCCTCGGAGAGGGCCCACGCGTGTCTGCTCGGGCTCAGGAGGCCACGGTGGGACAGCCAGTACCCCAGCACCGAGCTCATCTCGCGTGGACCACCCAGTGCGCGTCAGGAGTAGGTGTGTCCCAGCAGGAGCCCCTAGGAACAGCCCTGCCCTACCAGCTCTTAGCACAGGGAGTCCTGGTCTGCACATGCATGAGCCAGAGAGCCAGAGAGCCAGAGGAGGACGCTGCCGTGGGCTCTAACTGTCCTCAGAGAATGTTGGTATGACCCGGGGATCCAAGGGAGGTGGGGGGAACCTCGGAGGCGCCCAGGAACGCAGGAGGGCCCAGACTGCGGCCCTGCCGGCCCTCGGAGAGGGCCCACGCGTGTCTGCTCGGGCTCAGGAGGCCACGGTGGGACAGCCAGTACCCCAGCACCGAGCTCATCTCGCGTGGACCACCCAGTGGGCGTCAGGAGTAGGTGTGTCCCAGCAGCAGCCGCCCCCCACCCCGGGAACGGCCCCTCCCTAGACAAGCCTTTCCTGTGAGGAGTCCTGGACTGCGCACGCGCGAGCCGGCGAGCCCGCCAGCCAGAGGGAGATGAGGCCTGGGGCTCCTCTTGCCTCAGAGAATGCTTGTGCGGCCTGGGGGCGCCCGCAGGTGTGCTCCGAGGCCTGCCGCGGCCTCTAGCTAGCACCTGGGGCCAGTTGGCAGTGCCGGCTGGCCAGCCTCCTAGAGCCAGGGCTGGCTGCAGCAGGCTCCGCGGGCGGGCGGGCGGGCGGGCGAAGGGCGAAGGGCAGACGGAAGCCCAAGGGGGCCCGCCCGCCCGCTCCGCTGCGAAGCGCGCCCGCCCTGGAGGCCAGGACCCCAGGGGGCAGAAGTGGGTCTGGCTTTGCATTGCCCGACCAGCGGGAGGGAGCCAGCCAGGGGCAGCCAGTTGCATCCTCCCGGGAACTGCCAGCGGAGGCTTTTGGGGAGCGCGCTGCCAACTCTTGGCTTGGCCGGGGGAGACCTGCCGTCTCTGTGGCTCCAGCCGGCCAGCAGGCTGCAGGGTCGGGCGCAGCGGCCGTGGGGCTCTGGAGCTTGCTGCCCTGCCCGTGGGCGGAGCCTCCACGGGCCAGCCAGGTGGCACAGGGTTCCTGGGGCTGCGCCTCCTCCCGGCCCGGCCCAGCCCAAGGGAGGTGGGGGGAACCTCGGAGGCGCCCAGGAACGCAGGAGGGCCCAGACTGCGGCCCTGCCGGCCCTCGGAGAGGGCCCACGCGTGTCTGCTCGGGCTCAGGAGGCCACGGTGGGACAGCCAGTACCCCAGCACCGAGCTCATCTCGCGTGGACCACCCAGTGGGCGTCAGGAGTAGGTGTGTCCCAGCAGGAGCCCCTAGGAACAGCCCTGCCCTACCAGCTCTTAGCACAGGGAGTCCTGGTCTGCACATGCATGAGCCAGGGAGCCAGAGAGCCAGAGGAGGACGCTGCCGTGGGCTCTAACTGTCCTCAGAGAATGTTGGTATGACCCGGGGATCCAAGGGAGGTGGGGGGAACCTCGGAGGCGCCCAGGAACGCAGGAGGGCCCAGACTGCGGCCCTGCCGGCCCTCGGAGAGGGCCCACGCGTGTCTGCTCGGGCTCAGGAGGCCACGGTGGGACAGCCAGTACCCCAGCACCGAGCTCATCTCGCGTGGACCACCCAGTGCGCGTCAGGAGTAGGTGTGTCCCAGCAGGAGCCCCTAGGAACAGCCCTGCCCTACCAGCTCTTAGCACAGGGAGTCCTGGTCTGCACATGCATGAGCCAGGGAGCCAGAGAGCCAGAGGAGGACGCTGCCGTGGGCTCTAACTGTCCTCAGAGAATGTTGGTATGACCCGGGGATCCAAGGGAGGTGGGGGGAACCTCGGAGGCGCCCAGGAACGCAGGAGGGCCCAGACTGCGGCCCTGCCGGCCCTCGGAGAGGGCCCACGCGTGTCTGCTCGGGCTCAGGAGGCCACGGTGGGACAGCCAGTACCCCAGCACCGAGCTCATCTCGCGTGGACCACCCAGTGGGCGTCAGGAGTAGGTGTGTCCCAGCAGCAGCCGCCCCCCACCCCGGGAACGGCCCCTCCCTAGACAAGCCTTTCCTGTGAGGAGTCCTGGACTGCGCACGCGCGAGCCGGCGAGCCCGCCAGCCAGAGGGAGATGAGGCCTGGGGCTCCTCTTGCCTCAGAGAATGCTTGTGCGGCCTGGGGGCGCCCGCAGGTGTGCTCCGAGGCCTGCCGCGGCCTCTAGCTAGCACCTGGGGCCAGTTGGCAGTGCCGGCTGGCCAGCCTCCTAGAGCCAGGGCTGGCTGCAGCAGGCTCCGCGGGCGGGCGGGCGAAGGGCGAAGGGCGAAGGGCAGACGGAAGCCCAAGGGGGCCCGCCCACCCGCTCCGCTGTGAAGCGCGCCCGCCCTGGAGGCCAGGACCCCAGGGGGCAGAAGTGGGTCTGGCTTTGCATTGCCCGACCAGCGGGAGGGAGCCAGCCAGGGGCAGCCAGTTGCATCCTCCCGGGAACTGCCAGCGGAGGCTTTTGGGGAGCGCGCTGCCAACTCTTGGCTTGGCCGGGGGAGACCTGCCGTCTCTGTGGCTCCAGCCGGCCAGCAGGCTGCAGGGTCGGGCGCAGGGGCCGTGGGGCTCTGGAGCTTGCTGCCTTGCCCGTGGGCAGGGCCTCCACGGGCCAGCCAGGTGGCACAGGGTTCCTGGGGCTGCGCCTCCTCCCGGCCCGGCCCGGCCCAAGGGAGGTGGGGGGAACCTCGGAGGCGCCCAGGAACGCAAGAGGGCCCAGACTGCGGCCCTGCCGGCCCTCGGAGAGGGCCCACGCGTGTCTGCTCGGGCTCAGGAGGCCACGGTGGGACAGCCAGTACCCCAGCACCGAGCTCATCTCGCGTGGACCACCCAGTGCGCGTCAGGAGTAGGTGTGTCCCAGCAGGAGCCCCTAGGAACAGCCCTGCCCTACCAGCTCTTAGCACAGGGAGTCCTGGTCTGCACATGCATGAGCCAGAGAGCCAGAGAGCCAGAGGAGGACGCTGCCGTGGGCTCTAACTGTCCTCAGAGAATGTTGGTATGACCCGGGGATCCAAGGGAGGTGGGGGGAACCTCGGAGGCGCCCAGGAACGCAGGAGGGCCCAGACTGCGGCCCTGCCGGCCCTCGGAGAGGGCCCACGCGTGTCTGCTCGGGCTCAGGAGGCCACGGTGGGACAGCCAGTACCCCAGCACCGAGCTCATCTCGCGTGGACCACCCAGTGGGCGTCAGGAGTAGGTGTGTCCCAGCAGCAGCCGCCCCCCACCCCGGGAACGGCCCCTCCCTAGACAAGCCTTTCCTGTGAGGAGTCCTGGACTGCGCACGCGCGAGCCGGCGAGCCCGCCAGCCAGAGGGAGATGAGGCCTGGGGCTCCTCTTGCCTCAGAGAATGCTTGTGCGGCCTGGGGGCGCCCGCAGGTGTGCTCCGAGGCCTGCCGCGGCCTCTAGCTAGCACCTGGGGCCAGTTGGCAGTGCCGGCTGGCCAGCCTCCTAGAGCCAGGGCTGGCTGCAGCAGGCTCCGCGGGCGGGCGGGCGAAGGGCGAAGGGCGAAGGGCAGACGGAAGCCCAAGGGGGCCCGCCCGCCCGCTCCGCTGCGAAGCGCGCCCGCCCTGGAGGCCAGGACCCCAGGGGGCAGAAGTGGGTCTGGCTTTGCATTGCCCGACCAGCGGGAGGGAGCCAGCCAGGGGCAGCCAGTTGCATCCTCCCGGGAACTGCCAGCGGAGGCTTTTGGGGAGCGCGCTGCCAACTCTTGGCTTGGCCGGGGGAGACCTGCCGTCTCTGTGGCTCCAGCCGGCCAGCAGGCTGCAGGGTCGGGCGCAGCGGCCGTGGGGCTCTGGAGCTTGCTGCCCTGCCCGTGGGCGGAGCCTCCACGGGCCAGCCAGGTGGCACAGGGTTCCTGGGGCTGCGCCTCCTCCCGGCCCGGCCCAGCCCAAGGGAGGTGGGGGGAACCTCGGAGGCGCCCAGGAACGCAGGAGGGCCCAGACTGCGGCCCTGCCGGCCCTCGGAGAGGGCCCACGCGTGTCTGCTCGGGCTCAGGAGGCCACGGTGGGACAGCCAGTACCCCAGCACCGAGCTCATCTCGCGTGGACCACCCAGTGGGCGTCAGGAGTAGGTGTGTCCCAGCAGGAGCCCCTAGGAACAGCCCTGCCCTACCAGCTCTTAGCACAGGGAGTCCTGGTCTGCACATGCATGAGCCAGGGAGCCAGAGAGCCAGAGGAGGACGCTGCCGTGGGCTCTAACTGTCCTCAGAGAATGTTGGTATGACCCGGGGATCCAAGGGAGGTGGGGGGAACCTCGGAGGCGCCCAGGAACGCAGGAGGGCCCAGACTGCGGCCCTGCCGGCCCTCGGAGAGGGCCCACGCGTGTCTGCTCGGGCTCAGGAGGCCACGGTGGGACAGCCAGTACCCCAGCACCGAGCTCATCTCGCGTGGACCACCCAGTGCGCGTCAGGAGTAGGTGTGTCCCAGCAGGAGCCCCTAGGAACAGCCCTGCCCTACCAGCTCTTAGCACAGGGAGTCCTGGTCTGCACATGCATGAGCCAGGGAGCCAGAGAGCCAGAGGAGGACGCTGCCGTGGGCTCTAACTGTCCTCAGAGAATGTTGGTATGACCCGGGGATCCAAGGGAGGTGGGGGGAACCTCGGAGGCGCCCAGGAACGCAGGAGGGCCCAGACTGCGGCCCTGCCGGCCCTCGGAGAGGGCCCACGCGTGTCTGCTCGGGCTCAGGAGGCCACGGTGGGACAGCCAGTACCCCAGCACCGAGCTCATCTCGCGTGGACCACCCAGTGGGCGTCAGGAGTAGGTGTGTCCCAGCAGCAGCCGCCCCCCACCCCGGGAACGGCCCCTCCCTAGACAAGCCTTTCCTGTGAGGAGTCCTGGACTGCGCACGCGCGAGCCGGCGAGCCCGCCAGCCAGAGGGAGATGAGGCCTGGGGCTCCTCTTGCCTCAGAGAATGCTTGTGCGGCCTGGGGGCGCCCGCAGGTGTGCTCCGAGGCCTGCCGCGGCCTCTAGCTAGCACCTGGGGCCAGTTGGCAGTGCCGGCTGGCCAGCCTCCTAGAGCCAGGGCTGGCTGCAGCAGGCTCCGCGGGCGGGCGGGCGAAGGGCGAAGGGCGAAGGGCAGACGGAAGCCCAAGGGGGCCCGCCCACCCGCTCCGCTGTGAAGCGCGCCCGCCCTGGAGGCCAGGACCCCAGGGGGCAGAAGTGGGTCTGGCTTTGCATTGCCCGACCAGCGGGAGGGAGCCAGCCAGGGGCAGCCAGTTGCATCCTCCCGGGAACTGCCAGCGGAGGCTTTTGGGGAGCGCGCTGCCAACTCTTGGCTTGGCCGGGGGAGACCTGCCGTCTCTGTGGCTCCAGCCGGCCAGCAGGCTGCAGGGTCGGGCGCAGGGGCCGTGGGGCTCTGGAGCTTGCTGCCTTGCCCGTGGGCAGGGCCTCCACGGGCCAGCCAGGTGGCACAGGGTTCCTGGGGCTGCGCCTCCTCCCGGCCCGGCCCGGCCCAAGGGAGGTGGGGGGAACCTCGGAGGCGCCCAGGAACGCAAGAGGGCCCAGACTGCGGCCCTGCCGGCCCTCGGAGAGGGCCCACGCGTGTCTGCTCGGGCTCAGGAGGCCACGGTGGGACAGCCAGTACCCCAGCACCGAGCTCATCTCGCGTGGACCACCCAGTGCGCGTCAGGAGTAGGTGTGTCCCAGCAGGAGCCCCTAGGAACAGCCCTGCCCTACCAGCTCTTAGCACAGGGAGTCCTGGTCTGCACATGCATGAGCCAGAGAGCCAGAGAGCCAGAGGAGGACGCTGCCGTGGGCTCTAACTGTCCTCAGAGAATGTTGGTATGACCCGGGGATCCAAGGGAGGTGGGGGGAACCTCGGAGGCGCCCAGGAACGCAGGAGGGCCCAGACTGCGGCCCTGCCGGCCCTCGGAGAGGGCCCACGCGTGTCTGCTCGGGCTCAGGAGGCCACGGTGGGACAGCCAGTACCCCAGCACCGAGCTCATCTCGCGTGGACCACCCAGTGGGCGTCAGGAGTAGGTGTGTCCCAGCAGCAGCCGCCCCCCACCCCGGGAACGGCCCCTCCCTAGACAAGCCTTTCCTGTGAGGAGTCCTGGACTGCGCACGCGCGAGCCGGCGAGCCCGCCAGCCAGAGGGAGATGAGGCCTGGGGCTCCTCTTGCCTCAGAGAATGCTTGTGCGGCCTGGGGGCGCCCGCAGGTGTGCTCCGAGGCCTGCCGCGGCCTCTAGCTAGCACCTGGGGCCAGTTGGCAGTGCCGGCTGGCCAGCCTCCTAGAGCCAGGGCTGGCTGCAGCAGGCTCCGCGGGCGGGCGGGCGAAGGGCGAAGGGCGAAGGGCAGACGGAAGCCCAAGGGGGCCCGCCCGCCCGCTCCGCTGCGAAGCGCGCCCGCCCTGGAGGCCAGGACCCCAGGGGGCAGAAGTGGGTCTGGCTTTGCATTGCCCGACCAGCGGGAGGGAGCCAGCCAGGGGCAGCCAGTTGCATCCTCCCGGGAACTGCCAGCGGAGGCTTTTGGGGAGCGCGCTGCCAACTCTTGGCTTGGCCGGGGGAGACCTGCCGTCTCTGTGGCTCCAGCCGGCCAGCAGGCTGCAGGGTCGGGCGCAGCGGCCGTGGGGCTCTGGAGCTTGCTGCCCTGCCCGTGGGCGGAGCCTCCACGGGCCAGCCAGGTGGCACAGGGTTCCTGGGGCTGCGCCTCCTCCCGGCCCGGCCCAGCCCAAGGGAGGTGGGGGGAACCTCGGAGGCGCCCAGGAACGCAGGAGGGCCCAGACTGCGGCCCTGCCGGCCCTCGGAGAGGGCCCACGCGTGTCTGCTCGGGCTCAGGAGGCCACGGTGGGACAGCCAGTACCCCAGCACCGAGCTCATCTCGCGTGGACCACCCAGTGCGCGTCAGGAGTAGGTGTGTCCCAGCAGGAGCCCCTAGGAACAGCCCTGCCCTACCAGCTCTTAGCACAGGGAGTCCTGGTCTGCACATGCATGAGCCAGGGAGCCAGAGAGCCAGAGGAGGACGCTGCCGTGGGCTCTAACTGTCCTCAGAGAATGTTGGTATGACCCGGGGATCCAAGGGAGGTGGGGGGAACCTCGGAGGCGCCCAGGAACGCAGGAGGGCCCAGACTGCGGCCCTGCCGGCCCTCGGAGAGGGCCCACGCGTGTCTGCTCGGGCTCAGGAGGCCACGGTGGGACAGCCAGTACCCCAGCACCGAGCTCATCTCGCGTGGACCACCCAGTGGGCGTCAGGAGTAGGTGTGTCCCAGCAGCAGCCGCCCCCCACCCCGGGAACGGCCCCTCCCTAGACAAGCCTTTCCTGTGAGGAGTCCTGGACTGCGCACGCGCGAGCCGGCGAGCCCGCCAGCCAGAGGGAGATGAGGCCTGGGGCTCCTCTTGCCTCAGAGAATGCTTGTGCGGCCTGGGGGCGCCCGCAGGTGTGCTCCGAGGCCTGCCGCGGCCTCTAGCTAGCACCTGGGGCCAGTTGGCAGTGCCGGCTGGCCAGCCTCCTAGAGCCAGGGCTGGCTGCAGCAGGCTCCGCGGGCGGGCGGGCGAAGGGCGAAGGGCGAAGGGCAGACGGAAGCCCAAGGGGGCCCGCCCGCCCGCTCCGCTGCGAAGCGCGCCCGCCCTGGAGGCCAGGACCCCAGGGGGCAGAAGTGGGTCTGGCTTTGCATTGCCCGACCAGCGGGAGGGAGCCAGCCAGGGGCAGCCAGTTGCATCCTCCCGGGAACTGCCAGCGGAGGCTTTTGGGGAGCGCGCTGCCAACTCTTGGCTTGGCCGGGGGAGACCTGCCGTCTCTGTGGCTCCAGCCGGCCAGCAGGCTGCAGGGTCGGGCGCAGGGGCCGTGGGGCTCTGGAGCTTGCTGCCTTGCCCGTGGGCAGGGCCTCCACGGGCCAGCCAGGTGGCACAGGGTTCCTGGGGCTGCGCCTCCTCCCGGCCCGGCCCGGCCCAAGGGAGGTGGGGGGAACCTCGGAGGCGCCCAGGAACGCAAGAGGGCCCAGACTGCGGCCCTGCCGGCCCTCGGAGAGGGCCCACGCGTGTCTGCTCGGGCTCAGGAGGCCACGGTGGGACAGCCAGTACCCCAGCACCGAGCTCATCTCGCGTGGACCACCCAGTGCGCGTCAGGAGTAGGTGTGTCCCAGCAGGAGCCCCTAGGAACAGCCCTGCCCTACCAGCTCTTAGCACAGGGAGTCCTGGTCTGCACATGCATGAGCCAGAGAGCCAGAGAGCCAGAGGAGGACGCTGCCGTGGGCTCTAACTGTCCTCAGAGAATGTTGGTATGACCCGGGGATCCAAGGGAGGTGGGGGGAACCTCGGAGGCGCCCAGGAACGCAGGAGGGCCCAGACTGCGGCCCTGCCGGCCCTCGGAGAGGGCCCACGCGTGTCTGCTCGGGCTCAGGAGGCCACGGTGGGACAGCCAGTACCCCAGCACCGAGCTCATCTCGCGTGGACCACCCAGTGGGCGTCAGGAGTAGGTGTGTCCCAGCAGCAGCCGCCCCCCACCCCGGGAACGGCCCCTCCCTAGACAAGCCTTTCCTGTGAGGAGTCCTGGACTGCGCACGCGCGAGCCGGCGAGCCCGCCAGCCAGAGGGAGATGAGGCCTGGGGCTCCTCTTGCCTCAGAGAATGCTTGTGCGGCCTGGGGGCGCCCGCAGGTGTGCTCCGAGGCCTGCCGCGGCCTCTAGCTAGCACCTGGGGCCAGTTGGCAGTGCCGGCTGGCCAGCCTCCTAGAGCCAGGGCTGGCTGCAGCAGGCTCCGCGGGCGGGCGGGCGAAGGGCGAAGGGCGAAGGGCAGACGGAAGCCCAAGGGGGCCCGCCCGCCCGCTCCGCTGCGAAGCGCGCCCGCCCTGGAGGCCAGGACCCCAGGGGGCAGAAGTGGGTCTGGCTTTGCATTGCCCGACCAGCGGGAGGGAGCCAGCCAGGGGCAGCCAGTTGCATCCTCCCGGGAACTGCCAGCGGAGGCTTTTGGGGAGCGCGCTGCCAACTCTTGGCTTGGCCGGGGGAGACCTGCCGTCTCTGTGGCTCCAGCCGGCCAGCAGGCTGCAGGGTCGGGCGCAGCGGCCGTGGGGCTCTGGAGCTTGCTGCCCTGCCCGTGGGCGGAGCCTCCACGGGCCAGCCAGGTGGCACAGGGTTCCTGGGGCTGCGCCTCCTCCCGGCCCGGCCCAGCCCAAGGGAGGTGGGGGGAACCTCGGAGGCGCCCAGGAACGCAGGAGGGCCCAGACTGCGGCCCTGCCGGCCCTCGGAGAGGGCCCACGCGTGTCTGCTCGGGCTCAGGAGGCCACGGTGGGACAGCCAGTACCCCAGCACCGAGCTCATCTCGCGTGGACCACCCAGTGGGCGTCAGGAGTAGGTGTGTCCCAGCAGGAGCCCCTAGGAACAGCCCTGCCCTACCAGCTCTTAGCACAGGGAGTCCTGGTCTGCACATGCATGAGCCAGGGAGCCAGAGAGCCAGAGGAGGACGCTGCCGTGGGCTCTAACTGTCCTCAGAGAATGTTGGTATGACCCGGGGATCCAAGGGAGGTGGGGGGAACCTCGGAGGCGCCCAGGAACGCAGGAGGGCCCAGACTGCGGCCCTGCCGGCCCTCGGAGAGGGCCCACGCGTGTCTGCTCGGGCTCAGGAGGCCACGGTGGGACAGCCAGTACCCCAGCACCGAGCTCATCTCGCGTGGACCACCCAGTGCGCGTCAGGAGTAGGTGTGTCCCAGCAGGAGCCCCTAGGAACAGCCCTGCCCTACCAGCTCTTAGCACAGGGAGTCCTGGTCTGCACATGCATGAGCCAGGGAGCCAGAGAGCCAGAGGAGGACGCTGCCGTGGGCTCTAACTGTCCTCAGAGAATGTTGGTATGACCCGGGGATCCAAGGGAGGTGGGGGGAACCTCGGAGGCGCCCAGGAACGCAGGAGGGCCCAGACTGCGGCCCTGCCGGCCCTCGGAGAGGGCCCACGCGTGTCTGCTCGGGCTCAGGAGGCCACGGTGGGACAGCCAGTACCCCAGCACCGAGCTCATCTCGCGTGGACCACCCAGTGGGCGTCAGGAGTAGGTGTGTCCCAGCAGCAGCCGCCCCCCACCCCGGGCACGGCCCCTCCCTAGACAAGCCTTCCCTGTGAGGAGTCCTGGACTGCGCACGCGCGAGCCGGCGAGCCCGCCAGCCAGAGGGAGATGATGCCTGGGGCTCCTCTTGCCTCAGAGAATGCTTGTGCGGCCTGGGGGCGCCCGCAGGTGTGCTCCGAGGCCTGCCGCGGCCTCTAGCTAGCACCTGGGGCCAGTTGGCAGTGCCGGCTGGCCAGCCTCCTAGAGCCAGGGCTGGCTGCAGCAGGCTCCGCGGGCGGGCGGGCGAAGGGCGAAGGGCGAAGGGCAGACGGAAGCCCAAGGGGGCCCGCCCACCCGCTCCGCTGTGAAGCGCGCCCGCCCTGGAGGCCAGGACCCCAGGGGGCAGAAGTGGGTCTGGCTTTGCATTGCCCGACCAGCGGGAGGGAGCCAGCCAGGGGCAGCCAGTTGCATCCTCCCGGGAACTGCCAGCGGAGGCTTTTGGGGAGCGCGCTGCCAACTCTTGGCTTGGCCGGGGGAGACCTGCCGTCTCTGTGGCTCCAGCCGGCCAGCAGGCTGCAGGGTCGGGCGCAGCGGCCGTGGGGCTCTGGAGCTTGCTGCCCTGCCCGTGGGCGGGGCCTCCACGGGCCAGCCAGGTGGCACAGGGTTCCTGGGGCTTCGCCTCGTCCCGGCCCGCCCCGGCCCAAGGGAGGTGGGGGGAACCTCGGAGGCGCCCAGGAAAGCAAGAGGGCCCAGACTGCGGCCCTGCCGGCCCTCGGAGAGGGCCCACGCGTGTCTGCTCGGGCTCAGGAGGCCACGGTGGGACAGCCAGTACCCCAGCACCGAGCTCATCTCGCGTGGACCACCAAGTGCGCGTCAGGAGTAGGTGTGTCCCAGCAGGAGCCCCTAGGAACAGCCCTGCCCTACCAGCTCTTAGCACAGGGAGTCCTGGTCTGCACATGCATGAGCCAGGGAGCCAGAGAGCCAGAGGAGGACGCTGCCGTGGGCTCTAACTGTCCTCAGAGAATGTTGGTATGACCCGGGGATCCAAGGGAGGTGGGGGGAACCTCGGAGGCGCCCAGGAACGCAGGAGGGCCCAGACTGCGGCCCTGCCGGCCCTCGGAGAGGGCCCACGCGTGTCTGCTCGGGCTCAGGAGGCCACGGTGGGACAGCCAGTACCCCAGCACCGAGCTCATCTCGCGTGGACCACCCAGTGCGCGTCAGGAGTAGGTGTGTCCCAGCAGGAGCCCCTAGGAACAGCCCTGCCCTACCAGCTCTTAGCACAGGGAGTCCTGGTCTGCACATGCATGAGCCAGGGAGCCAGAGAGCCAGAGGAGGACGCTGCCGTGGGCTCTAACTGTCCTCAGAGAATGTTGGTATGACCCGGGGATCCAAGGGAGGTGGGGGGAACCTCGGAGGCGCCCAGGAACGCAGGAGGGCCCAGACTCCGCATTCAGAGAGGGCCCACACGTGTCCGCTCAGGCTCAGGAGGCCACGGTGGGACAGCCCGTACCCCAGCACCGAACTCATCTCGTGTAGACCGCCCAAGTGGGTGGCAGGAGTGGGTGTGTCCCCGCAGCAGCCCTCTGGAATGGCTCCACCCTACCAGCTGTTAATGCAGGGAATCCTGGATGGCGCTTGCGTGAGCCCGGGAGCCCGGGAACAAGAGGAGGAATCCTGGATGGCAGACGTGCGAGTCCGGTAGCCAGAGATGGAGAAGAGGACACTGCCAGGGGCTCCAATTTCCCTCAGAGAATTTTTGTGGGTCCTGGGGATGCCCGCAGGTGTGTTCCTGCGAGTGGCCGCTGCATCTAGCTAATACCTAGGGCCAGTGGACAGCTTTGGCTGGGCAGCCTCCTAGAGCCAGGGGTCCGGCAGGCTCCTTGGGTGAATGGCAGATGGAAGCTGAGGGGAGCCGCATGCTCCTAAGCATGCCCTGGAGGCCAGGACCCCAGGGGGCAGAAGTGTGTCTGGGTTTACAATGCCTGACCACAGGGAGGAAACCAGCTGAGGCGCAGCCAGGTCCATCCTCCCGGGAACTGCCAGCGGAGGCTTTGGGGGTGCTCGCTGCCAACTCTTGATTGGCCAGGGAAGACCTCCCATCTCTGTGCCTCCAGGAAAGCAGGAGTGCCCAGACTCCATTCCTGCAGGCAACCCGAGAGGGCCCATGGGTGTACTCTCAGGCTCAGGAGCCCACGGTGGGACAGCCCGAATCCCCACACCAACTCATCTCGCATGGACCACCCAGTTGGCGTCAGGAGTGGGTGTTTCCCCGCAGCAGCCCCTGGTAACGGCCCTGCCCTATCAGCTCTTTTTGCAGGGATTCCTGGATGGTGAATGTGGGAACCCGGGAGCCAGCGAGCCAGAGGATGCTCCTGGCTCCTCTCTTTGGATCAGCCCATCTCCACACTTTTGGTCAGTTAGAGGGTTAAAGAGTGGATTGTAGACTTTTCTTTCTCTCCTCTCCCTGTAACTCTTTTTTTTTTTTCCTAGTCCCAGTCGGGGCACCAGATTCTGTCCCTTTTGACCCTCCTCCAGGCCAGCTCTCTGCTGTGGCCAGGGATTGCAGTGGAGGATGGGCCAAAGTCCTTGGGCTCTGCACTCCATGGGAGACCAGGGTAAGTACCTGGCTCCTGCCATCAGATCAGCGCGATGCGTCAGCCACAGCGCTGGCCGCAGCAGCCATTGGAGGGTGAACCAATGGCAAAAAGGAAGACCTTTCTCTCTCTCTCTCACTGTCCACTCTGCCTGTAACTCTTTTAAAAAAGATTTATTTTATTTATTTGAAAGAGCTAAAGAGAGGTAGAGACAGATATAGAGGTGTTCCATCCACTGGTTCACCTCCCAGATGGCCGCAACACCCAGAGCTGCACCCATCTGAAGCCAGGATCTAGGACTTTCTTCTAGATCTCCCACATGGATGCAGGAACCCAAGGACTTGAACCATCTTCTACTACTATCCCAGGCCATAGCAGGGAGCTGGATTGGAAGAGGAATAGCCAGGACTAGAATTAGTGTCCATATGGAATACCGACGCTTCAGGCCAGAGCTTTAACCTGCTGTACCACAGCGCCAGCCCCTCAATTCTGTAAGTTTCAACTAGAACATGTAAAACATCTTGTAGCTATGACAATAAAAAAAAATTGAAACCAATGTGCATTCAGCTCAGAAGGCTTTAAATCTTGCAGCCATGCTCCCTTTTTCCTGATTCTGAATTATATTTCTTTATGCTTTTCCAATCTAACCAAATCTTATAAACATCTTAAAATACAATGTAGGGGCCGGCACCGCAGCTCACTAGGCTAATCCTCCGCCTTGCGGCAACGGCACACCGTGTTCTAGTCCCGGTTGGGGCGCCGGATTCTGTCCCGGTTGCCCCTCTTCCAGGCCAGCTCTTTGCTGTGGCCAGGGAGTGCAGTGGAGGATGGCCCAAGTGCTTGGGCCCTGCACCCCATGGGAGACCAGGATAAACACCTGGCTCCTGCCATCGGATCAGCGCAGTGCACCGGCCACAGTGCACCGGCCGCAGCGGTCATTGGAGGGTGAACCAACGGCAAAATGGAAGATCTTTCTCTCTGTCTCTCTCTCACTGTCCACTCTGCCTGTCAAAAAAATAAAAAATAAAAATACAATGTAGGCCGGCACCACAGCTCACTAGGGTAATCCTCTGCCTACGGTGCTGGTACCTCGGGTTCTAGTCCCAGTTGGGGTACCAGATTCTGTCCCGCTTGCTCCTCTTCCAGCCCAGCTCTCTGCTGTGGCCTGGGAAGGCAGTGGAGGATGGCCCAAGTCCTTGGGCCCTGCACACATATGGGAGACCAGGAGGAAGTATCTGGCTCCTGGTTTCGGATCAGCACAGCGTGCCAGCCGTAGCAGCCATTTGGGGGGTGAACCAATGGTAGGAAAACCTTTCTCTCTGTCTCTCTCTCACTTGCTAACTGCCTGTCAAAAATAAAATAAAATAAAATAAATACAATGTGAAAGAAGCTGAGGAATAAACAACTTACTGGCAATATATTCATTTTTGTCAGACTTGGGTACATGAAGATGTCTCCAGGATCTTATCTGCAAGAGAAATTATTCAGAGAGAGTGGTGAGACAAATAATCTAGATTCTTCCTAGATTCTACTGTGCTAGCAAGATCATGAAGGAAATGCATATAGACAAGTGGGTATATTAGCTGGGCAACAAAAATAAAGTACCCTCCCTATGGGGGAATATAGGCTTTACACATGGGAAGAGCAGAAAAGACCCTGAAAGAGCACACACAACTCTACCAATCACTCAGGTTAAACAGAAAGTATTGTTAGGCTAATTAAAATATTAATTTGTTACCAATTCTGTAAAAAAAAAAAATCAATGTCAGAGCCATCACTGTGGAGCAGTGGGTGAAGCTTCCTGCTGCAGTGTGGGCATCCCATATGGACACCAAGTTGAGTCCTACCTGCTACACTTCAGATCTAGCTCTCTGCTATGGACTGGGAAAGCAGTGGATGAAAACCCAAGTCCTGGGACCAGCACTGTAGCACACTGGGTTAATCCTCTGCCTGCAGGACTGGCATCCCATGTGGGCACTGGTTCTAATCCTGGTTGCTTCTCTTCAAGTACAGCTCTCTGCTGTGGCCCAGGAGGGCAGTGGAGGATGGCCCAGGTGCTTGGGCCCCTGCACCCATGTGGGAGACCAGAAAGGGTCACTTGGCTCCTGTCTTCAGATTGGCACAGCTCCAGCTATGGTGGCCATTTGCGGGGTGAACCAATGGAAGGAAGACCTTTCTCTTTGTCTCTCTCTCTCACGGTCTATAACTCTACCTGTCAAATGAAAAGAGGGGAGGGGGGAGAGGAAGAGAAGAGAGGAGAGGAGAGGAGAGGAGAGGAGAGGAGAGGAGAGGAGAGGAGAGGAGAGGAGAGGAGAGGAGACCCAAGTCCTTGGGTCCCTTGCACCAACATGGGAGACTTGGAAAAATCTCCAGGCTCCTGGCTTCAGATTGGCCCAGCCTTAGCCAATGAGGCCATTTAGGGAGTGATCAGCAGATGGAAGACCATCTCTCTTTCTGCCTCTGCCTCTGCCTCTCTGTAACAGCCTTTTAAATAAATAAATAAATCATAAAAAAAAGTCACTGCCTAAATAATTTATAATATTCATCAGGATTGTCCAATTAATTAGCAATACACCAGAAAGAAACCTGCTTTCGTTAGTATCTATATTACACAGAAAATTAGTCAGGCAATATTAACTGTTTTCCTTACAACATCTCTTGCTTTTATGTATCTAAAATTCCATTAAAGTATACAGCTTAAAAATTGGTTTTTGGCCACAATTATATGTATAGGATAAATTGACATGATATATCTATTACAGCTTTCTTTAACTGTTCCATGACATTCCTCTCTGTATACAAACCTTGATATAATTCTTCTCCACAGGGACCCCTGACATTTTCCAGTTCACTTTTGTTCTAGCCCATGAGACAACAGTAAATATGATACCAACATAATTTGAAAAGTATTTTGCCTTTGGGAGTTTCCCTTCTTGTACAGTAATCATGTGGAAAATCCTGAGACTTTCCTGTTGGACACATGGGGCCTAGGTCACAGGCTGCACAAACCAGACATTGGAAGCATAGGCATCATGATACACTAAGTTAAGCTACTTCTCTGGACATACCACATATATATCAGAGTGCTTGGTGTGTGTCCTGGCTATTTCAGACCTCCAAACCAACTTACTGCAAGTATTTTTTTTCTTAAGTTATTTTTTAAAGTTTTAGTTATTTATTTGAAATGCATAGTTACAGAGACACAGAGACAGAGAGAGAGGTCTTCCATCTGCTGGTTCACTCCAGAGGTGGCTGCAATGGCTAGAGCTACAGTGATCCAAAACCAGGAGCCAGGAGCTTCTTCCAGGTCTCCCACACAGGCACAAGGGCCCAAGGACTTGGGCCATCTTCTTCTACTTTCTCAGGCCATAACTGAGAGCTGGATTGGAATCGCAGCCAGAACTCAAACTGATGCCCATATGGATTGCTGGCAATGCAGGTGGTGACTTTACTCATGACACCACAGCAGCGGCCCCACAAGTGTTCTTTTGAGTCAACAGATCATGGCTCAAAAACTTGCTTTTCTGCCATCTGCATGGAAACCCACATGGAGTCCCTACCTCCTGGCTTTCATAGATAGAACCCTGGCTGTTGTGGGCTTTTGCAGAGTGATCAGGCAACCTTGGTTGGCAATGTTCAGATTTTTAAATATTTCACTTTTTTAGGTTTTTGAGTCAGTATTCTGAGTCCTATTGCTTCTTTATTACCAAGAATTCCAAGATCTAACTCAGTATGGGTGCTATGTATAGCATAATATGAGTTACGATGAGGTGAGAGAACTCCCAACATTGTATCTAGTTAGCATACCTTAGAAATAGTGGCATTCTGTAGAAGCTGCAAATTTACCTACCAGAGTGGTGGGACATTTAGGGGATTTTAATAATTTCCAAAATTTATTAAAAGGAAAAATGGTAACATGGTAAGGGCTGGCTTCCCATGATTCCTAACCATCTTCATCTTACTGCACTACACACCCTCACCCATCACCCTCATCCATCCATTATCCATGCCCACCCAGCAATGGCTTGCCTGGGCCACAGCTGGGTGCCCAGCCACGGCTGTGGGAGGGAGCTCCAATAGGAGAATAGCAGCTATCCTAGGCACCTGATCACAGCTGGAGGAGGGACATGGATAGCAGAGCACCACCACTCCAGTGGGCCCTGTGGGTACTTGCCTGGGCCAAGGGTGGAGACTAAGCCCCCACCTCCCTGTCCCCAGTTTTGGGCTCACCAGAGTACACCTGTGAAATGCATGTCAGTAGAGAAGAATTGTGGTTACCAGTGAGTGAGGGGGAGAAATGGTGGATTAAGGACAAAGGAGATACATTGGTCATGGGGCACAAAGTCTCCAGTAGACAGGAGAAATGAGTCTACAGCTGTACTGCAAAGCATGGAAACTACAATGCTGTATTTCATATTTCAGCTTGTTAAGAGAGGCTTTTGAAAGTACTCACCATAGAGTATAGGAGGTGATGAATGAATTATTCTGATTAGACAATTCCAGAATTAACACTCATCAAATGATCACATTGTATCCCACAGGTATCTATAGCTATTTCTCAGTTGAATAGTTTAAAAAGGCAAAGATTACCAGGCTAAACTAAAAAAGCTAGGAACAATACAATGTGTATTAATATAAAGAGAAATGTTTAATGATTTCATAGTAGGACAAAAATGATTCTTAAAGATTTGTTAAATTGAAAGGCAGAGTTAGAGAGAAGAGATATAGATCTTCCATCCACTGGTTCACTCTCCAGATGGCCACAACAGAGCTGTGCCAATCCAAAGCCAGGAGGCAGGGGCTTATTCTGGGTCTCACATGTGGGTGCAGGTGTCCAAGTACTTGGGTCATCTTCTGTTGCTTTTCCAGGCACATTAGCCAGGAGCTGGATTGGAAATGGTGCAGCTGGGACTTGAACCTGGGCCTGTATGGGATGCCAGTGCTGTAAGCTGCAGTTTATCTTCGTTTAACACAGCAATGGCCCCAAAAGAAAAAAATAAAATAAAAACTCCAAAAAATAAAAAATAAAAACCAAAAAAACGTCAGGGATACAAAGAGTTTAAAAGCTGAATGATGAAAACAATACATATAGAAGGGGCTGGGGCCATGGCTTAGAGGATAAAGCCGCCCATCTGCAGTGTTGGAATTCCACAAGGGCACCACTTCAAGTCCCACCTCCAGTGCTGGCATCCCATATGGGCACTGGTTTGGATCCCGATTGCTCCACTTCCAATCTAGTTGTTATGCCCTGGAAAAGCAGTAGAAGATGGCCCAAGTCTTTGGGCCCCTGCACCTCTGTGGGGGACCTGGAAGAAGCTCCTGGCTCTGGGTCAGCAGAGCTCTAGCTGTTACAGCCAACTAGGGAGTGAACCATCGGATAGAAGACCTCCCTCTCTCTCTCTCTGCCTCTCTTTCTCTCTGTGTGTAACTGACTTTTAAATAGAAAAATAAATCCTTAAAAAACAAATGTGTAACTGTTCATATAGATAGGCTCAAAGGGATCACATAAGTAAGATCAAGTGTCTACTAATAACAAAAGATAGAATTAAAAAGGAGAGAATGATGCAACATGGGAAGCAGGCCACACAGCAGACTCACAGAATGACAAATGCCCTAAGCAGCACAATGATATCAGAATCAGCCTTAAGGCCTTCAGATCTAGCTAAAAATCCCATGAGAGCATTATAGGCATGGAAAGCCAAGGCACTGTAGCAAAAAAAAAAAAAAAAAAAATCTACATAAATGATCTCGGTGAGTGAGACCCCAGTAGAAAGAAGAGGACATCAAAGGAGGTACCTTTTTCAGAAGGCTAGAGAGAACTTTCAACTTTTCTTATGTCCCTGTCTACACACTAACAGAATTTGTGGACTCAAAAGGCTTCCATAGCCTTGGCAGCTCATGACAAGAGCCTCGGTGATCACTGACATCATAAATAAAAGTGTCAATTGTTAAAAACAATAGGAGTCACTGTGTACTTACTCCCTATGTAGGACCTCTGTCCTTAATGAGTTGTGCTATGAGAATTAATAGTAAAACTCATCTTCAAGAGTACTTTAGACATTGTGTGTCTTTGCAAACTGTTGAAATCTATACTGAGCTCTAAGTGCTAGGCCTTAGGCTAGTGGAGTCCAGGTATTGTGGTAGCTGGAGAAAGCCAGTTGATAGGAGATCCCTGTGCTTCTCTCTCCCTTTTGCTCTGTCTCTTAAGTTTCTCAAATAAAAAAAATTTTTAAAATTTACAACCCTAGAACCCAAAACCAGAAGGATATTAGAGAATTCTTCAAACTTGTAGTAAATAAGAATCATATTCCCAAATGGACAGTGAGTTATTGAAGAAACCACATGGGAAATTCAGAAATAAGATGATTAGAATCAAAGTACAACACAAATTAATGGACTAAATGCAAAGCAAGGCTTAGGAGGAAATAGCTGTAAAGATCTATATTTCATAATAAAATATAAAATAAGTTATCTGCAATTCTACCTTAAGAAACCAAAAAACAAAATCAGAGAAAACTGGAGCCAAAAAAGGCAGAAGAAACAGAGAGTGGAGTGGAGTAGGGTGGAGAAAGGAATGTGTGTGCTCCCCACTTTGTGTAGGAAAGACACAGTGCTGTGATTCTGGCACATAGCAAGGGATGCTTCTCATACCAAGAGCCAACAGCCTCTGCACCATGATATCAAGCTACCCTACCCAAATCTTATTTTTCAAATAAAGAAATCTTGAAAAACACAGATGTAAATAATCAAGCCCTCTTATTATCCTAAGCTTCTAAGGTAAACTTTTTAACATTTATTTATTAACATTTTTAACATTTATTTTAAAGGCAGAGTTACAGAAAGAGAAAACAAAGAGACCTTCCATCTGTTGGTTCACTTCCCCAATGGCCACCACTACAGGGATGGGCCAGGCTGAAGCCATAGACAAAAGCTTCATCCTTGTCTCCTACAGGGCTACAGAGACCCAAGGACTTGGGCCATCCTCTCCTACTTTCCCAGGTGCATTAGCTAGGAGATGGATCAGAATTGGGCCACCAGGAATCAGACCAGTGCCCATATGGTTTGCTACTGTCACTGGCAGCAGCTTAACCTACTATGCCACAATGTCATAAAGATAAGCGTTTCTAACTCAGGCCACAATAAAGGAGGAGAAAATAGCTTACAGGAGATGACTAGAAATTTGAAAGGAGTCAATCAAATGGAAATTTAAAAAAGCTGCAGTTCAGAAGATGATTGAAAATGTTATTAGAGGTTGCCCTCATTGTGGCATAAAATGTTAAATAAACCTCCCCCTTCAGTGCTGGCATCACATATGGCCACTGATTCAAATCAAGTCCTGGCTGCTCCACTTCTGATCCAACTCTCTGGGGTGGTCTGGAAAAGCAGTAGAAGATGGCTGAAGCCCTTGGGCCTCTGCACCCATGTGGGAGACCCTGAAGAAGCTGCTGGCTACTGGCTTCAGATTGGCCCAGCCCAGGCCATTATGGCCATTTGGAGAGTGAACCGTGGATGGAAAACCTCTACCCATGCCTCTCTGTAACACTGCTTTTTAAATAAATAAATAAATCATTTTAAAAAACAGAACAATGTTTTAACTAAGACATAAAAAACCCACCAATTTCACCAGTTCATTGAGTCCTATAATTACTTTTTTTCTCTTTTTTCTCTTTTGATCTCCATCAGCAGTTTCACAATTCTGTCTTTTTTTTCTTTTTTTGAGTTCTAGAAATTCATGGTTACTCCATTGATCTTCCATGAGAAACCCATATTTATAATTATTTTTAATGGTCTTATAAATATAAATCCTCCTGGAGAAGAACTAGAACTGTGGATGACAAAGACAAAATCATCACAATTAAAATTTTTAAACTAATTTAGCAATTTAGCAAAGGAGATGCCCACAGGATTTGAAAAAGCACAGCAGTATTTTACAAACCAGTTCATCATTTCAGGCAATGATAACACTGGAGCAATTTCAAAATTCTTCTAAAGTACCCAAAGGACCCCCCTCCCCTTTTTTAAGAACAGCAACTTGTAATATTTCACCACTGGACTTCTCAATGTTACATAACCCTTGGAAAACTTACATCAATAACATTTCTATATCAATGTAACAACTTAAAATTTATGATATTGCAACTAGATAATAGTTTTCATGTAAAGTGAGCCTAATTAGCCATCATCTCTGCAAGTTGAAAACCACATCCTTTGTTGATTTCCAGGGATCCACAAAGAAATCAACGTCAAATCAGTTAATTTAGAACTTTTATTTAAAAAAAAAAATGTCAAGGATATCAAAATTGAAAAAAATACTTCATTAACATAGGATCTCTGATTATTATGAGGTAATAATCATTCACTTATATAAAGAGTCAAATTATGTTTAAATATATTTAATACATAGTAAGTATATTTAATATTTGATTAGTAGAAATATATACTTAAAAGATATTAAAAATCAACTCTTAACATTCAGTTTTCTAAACCCAAAGATAGAAAATATATGAGATTATCTTGACAAAACACAAAATTTCTTTCCCTCATGTAATTAGTTACCAAAAGATAAAGAAAATCCTTTTGTACTGTACTTCTTCTAATGGGAAGTTCCCCCAGATAACTTAGAAGTTAAACCTAATGGAAAGGTACCCAAACTTAGACATTGAAATAGTATGTGTGGAATCTGTAAGCATTCAACCTTATAAAAGAATGAGAACACTTAGAAACAAGTACACCTGAGGTGGGTGCTGTGGAACTGCAGGTAAACCACCGCCTGCAGTGCTGGCATCCCATATGGGGGCAGTTGAAGTCCTGACTGCTCTACTTCTGATCCAGCTCTCTGCTATGGCCTGGAAAAGCAGTAGATGGCCCAAGTACTTGGCCTCTCGGCACTAGTGTTGGAGACCCAAAAGATGATGTTCCTGGCTCCTGGCTTCAGATTGGCATAACTCCAGCCATTGCAGCTTTTTGGGGAGTGAACCAGCAGATGTAAGACCTCTCTCTAACTCTCTCTCTGCCTCTCTGTAACTCAGCCTTTCAAATAAATACATAAATCTTTAACAAAAAAGACAATAATACATCTTAGAAACAAAAGCAGAAAAAAAATCCATAGAACAGTTTAAATACATCTAGAAAAGTCAAGTATAGGGGCCAGTGTTGTGGCATGTTGTGTAAAGCCAGCCCCTGTGACACAGGCGTCCCACATGGGCACTTGTCCAGTCCTGAATATTCCAGTTCAGATCCAGATCCCTGCTAATGCACCAAGGAAAATAATGAAAAATTGCCAAGTCCTTGGGCCCCTGTGTGAGACCCAGAAGAAGCTCCTGGCTCCTGGCCATTGTGGCTCAGGTCTAGGCATTGTAGCCAGTAGACCAAAGATCTCTGTCTCTTCCTCTCTCTCTGTGAACTCTGGCTTACAAATGAAGAAATCTTTACAAAAAAATAGGTACTCTTAATATCCTAGTTTTCTAAGATAAACATTTCTCTTTAAGATTAATTAATTTCAAAGGTAGAGTTAGAGAGAGAGAACAGAGAGAAAGATCTTCCCATCTGCTAGTTCATTAGCCAAATGGCCACTACAACCAGAACTGGGCCAGGAAGAAACCACTGCCAGGAGATCCATCCAGGTCTTCCACATGGGTGCAGGGTCCCAAGGACTTGGGCCATCCTCTCCTGTTTTGCCAGGTGGATTAGCTAGGAGATGAATCAGAAGTGGGCCACAAGGAATCAAACCAGTGCCCATATGGGTTGCTGCCATCACAGGCAGCATCTTAACCTGCTGTGCCACAATGTCAGCTGTAAGGACAAGCATTTTTTTTTTTTTTTGACAGGCAGAGTGGACAGTGAGAGAGACAGAGAGAAAGGTCTTCCTTTTGCCATTGGTTCACCTTCCAATGGCCGCCACAGCCGGTGTGCTGCGGCCAGTGCATCACGCTGATCGGAAGCCAGGAGCTAGGTGCTTCTCCTGGTCTCCCATGTGGGTGCAGGGCCCAAGCACTTGGGCCATCCTCCTCTGCACTCCCGGGTCATAGCAGAGAGCTGGCCTGAAAGAGGGGCAACCAGGACAGAATCCGGCGCCCCAACCGGGACTAGAACCCAGTGTGCCAGCGCTGCAAGGTGGAGAATTAGCCTATTGAGCCATGGCACCGGCCTGAGGACAAGCATTTTTAATGAAAGGCCATAACTAAACAATAAAGGAGGAGAAAATAGCTTATAAGAGATGGCTAGTTGTTGGAAAGGAGTCAATCAAATGGAAATTTTAAAAAATTGCAGTTGAGGAGAGGGTTGAAATGTTATTAGAGGGGCCAGGCACTGTAGCGTAGTAGGCTAATCCTAGAAAAGCAGTTGGTGGCTCACTTGGTTAACCCTCCACCTTCAGTGCTGGCAACCCATATGGGTGCTGGGTATAGTCCCAGTTGCTCCTCTTCCAGTCCAGCTCTCTTCTGTGGCTCAGGAAGGCAGTGGAGGATGGCCCAAGTGCATGGACCCTTGCACCCACATGGGAGACCTGGGAGACAGGGAGGAAACACCTGGCTCCTGGCTTCAGATCCATACTGCAATGGCTGTAGCAGCCATTTAGGGGTGAAGCAATGGAAGGAAGACCTTTCTGTCTCTCTCACTGTCTAACTCTATCTGTCAAATAAGTAAAAAAAATAAAAAACAAGAAGTTGCAGTTGATTAGATGGTTGAAAATGTTATTTAGAGGGCATTGTAGGCTAATCCTAGGAAAGCAGTGCAAGGTGTGCTTGAGCATGGGGGATATGCAAGAAGCTCCTGGCTCCTGTTTTGGATTGGCTCAGCTCCAGCCATTGTGGGTATTTGAAGAGTGAACTAGTAGATGGAAGACATTTCACTCTCTCTCTCCCTCTCTTTATCTCTCTCAAAATTTTTAAAAGTTATTAGACTGGGGCAGGTACTGTGGCATAGAAGGTTAAACCTCCACCGCAGTGCCAGCATCTTATATGGGTACCAGCTCAGTTGAATCCCAGCTGCTCAACTTCCAATCCAGCTCTTTACTAGTGCACCTGGGCAAAGCAGAGAAATGTGGTACTTGAGCCCCTGAACCTGTATGGGAGACCCAGAAGAAGCTCCTGGCTCCTGCCTGACCCAACCCCGTCATTTGGGTAGAGTCATTGGATGGAAAATCTTTCTTTCCCTCTTTCTCTCTTTGTATCTCTGCCTTTCAAATAAATAAATGTGTTGTAGAAAGTTATTAGACTTTAAAATCAAATATGAAAACCTCTTGCAAAAAATTATCATTAATATTTATATTTTTGTAAAAAAATTACTAACTTAATGTGGGGTATAAATCCTAGTTTTATTTATTTGAAAGAATTCCAAAAAAATAAAGACAATGAGAAAGTGATCATCTGGATCACTTCCCAAATGACTGCAGCAGCTAGAGCTGGGACAGACTGAAGAAGCCAGAAGCCAGGGAAGTCCATGTGGTTCTCCCACATGTGTGACAAGGGTCCCAGCACTTGGGCCATCTTCTGCTATCCCAGGCACATTCACAGGGTGCTGGATTAGAAGTGGAGCAGTCTGGACTCATGCACTCTTATGGGATGCAGGTATGATAGACTGCACTTAACCTATGATGCTGGCTGTACCTTGAACATTTTTAATGTCAGGGCTGGAACTGTGATGTTGTGGGTAAGGCCACCACCTATGATGCTGGCATCCATATGGTCCCGTGTCACAGCTGCTCTGCTTCAGATCAAACTCCCTGCTAATGGCCTGGGAAGAGCAGAGGAAAATGGCACAAGTGTTTAGATCCTTGCCACAGATGTAGGAGACCTGAATGGAGCTCCAGGCTCCTGCCTTCAGTCTGGCCCAGTGCTTGCTTGCTGCAGATGTCTGGCATTGAACCAGTAGGTTGAAGATTTCTGTCCCACTCTCTAACTCAGCCTTTCAAATACCTAAATAAAACTTCAAAGAATTCTAAATTTTGGTATGTTGATTTAGAATTATTTTTATTGGGGCCAGCACTGTGGCATAGTAGGTTAAACCTCCACCTGCAGTGCTGGCATTTCATAAGAGCACTGGTTCAAAATGCCCTAGAAAAGCATTGGAGGATGGCACAAATCCTTTGGTCTCTGCACTCATGTGGGAGACTTGGATGAGGGTCCTGACTCTTGGCTTCAGATCAGCAAGATCCAGCCATTGTAGCCCTCTGGAGAGTGAACCTGTGGATGGAGGACCTCTCTCTCTCTCTCTCTCTCTCTCTCTCTCTGTGTTATTCTGCTTTGCAAATACTTAAATAAACCTTAAAACAATATTTCTTATCCTTGATAACTTGATTTTTTTTACTTTGAACTTTTATTTGGCAAAGCAACACTGCATAAACTGTGCAGTAACAAATGACAATTTACACAGAATGTTAAATTCATATACATTATTAGCAGCAAATTAGAAATAAATAAATGAAAAACCACTAAGCTACAAATCCCCTATCACTTTTAGAGAGAAAGAATGAACTCTGTCAGTTATGTCCAATCTGAACAGCAGTGTCTACAGGACATCACCTGCCATCTTAAGTTTCAGTACTTACAGATGCCTACTTGGAAGGTAACAAAGCAGTTGACTGTATCTACAACACGCTATTCTGTGACACCACCTCAAAAGCTTTAAAAAGAAAGCTTATCTATATTTTCTTAGTAGCATCTAACAGATATCCAAATACCAAGAATCTTAACTTATGAATGGTGGTGTTATCTGATACACAGAAGAAATTTGGTATATTAACATCAGAACAAAATTAAGTGTCCATGAAAAGGAAAGCCACTCCTCAAAATCAGTCATAAACTAAAATTTTCCATTTTGCAGAAGCCCTATTTTCCTGTTTTAAAGTAAACTGTGGGCATGTGAAAGAAGTAACTCACACATTCCTTCCTATTCTGCAGCCTTCCTCTGCCAGTCAGGCTCTCTGCCTCTGAGGAATAAGAAACCCCTACCAAACCACACATTTTCATGCTGAAAGTAACAGTGTGAAGTCCAAGTGAGCTGTGATGCTGTTGGTTTCCAAAAAGCTTTAAGGCCTGAGATGAACAATCCACTGAAATATCGTGGGCTGGTCAAGCTGATGCTCTTAGAGTTCATCCCCTGCACATGTGGAAGAAAAGAGCAGAAAATAAAATCACTCCCACCTAGACCATTGTTTTTATCTGCTAAAGGCACAGATACCACCCCTACCAAAGGCTTCATTTTGACTCTACCATCTTGTAGGTAACTTATTGTTTAGTGATAACTTAGCAAGTAATTTTGAACAGCTGTGTATAACAACTTATAAAAACATTTACCAAAAGGCCCAATCCCTTCTATATATTTTAAGCCAAGAGTACATGTATTTAGAAAAATCTATCTTTTACATTTAGCAATTCATTTTTTATTTTTTCATGAGCATTTATCATTTATTGAGGAAAAAAAAGTCATGCTACTGCAGAGTAGCCCTTGGTCTCTCTAGCTGTTACACTGCTTTATCTCTCTGCAGCCACTGTAAGTCAGAGATGCTCTTATCCCTGGGCAGGAAAACCTGAGGTCTATTACCTCATGTCAAATTGCATAGGAGCCCCAAATCAGTAATCCATCCCGTGATCACCTTGAGGAGAGGATCTGGGTTGCGCATGGCACAAGCATCATGAGCCATCAGGGGTGGGATTCCCTTTGTACCCAGTCATCCTCCTCACCTTGCACAGCTTGTAGTTCAGTTTGTATACCACCTCCTGCTCATGTCTGCCACCACATGCCTTCTGCTGTGATGTAGTGATCAGCAAAATGGCCCCTTGGTGTCAAGGATGAGGCAGAAATGCTCACCTGTCTTCTCGATGCTAGTCAATGTTTGCTCCATCTCACATGCATCTATGAATGCAGCAAGGTATGCAACATCAGTTTGAACCTGGTTGCTGATTCTGATCAAGCACTGCATACAGTTCTTTACCTCCTCTCCAGTCACTGCACACTTGAGTCCATTTCTCAGGCAGATGAGGAGAGGGAGACACCCTTAGGTTGCAAGGACATGATGATGCACAAGGTGCCACAGCAAAGTGCAGAGAAAGCAAAGACCACCAATTCATTTTGAGCATTTATACTTAGATTGCCTGAAAAACTAAAATATTAGATAAGTATGGTTATTCTTAGGTTATGATCTTGCCAAAGAACAACTTTAAAATTGAACTTCATAGAAAGCAAAGAACATTGCATCACTTTCATATATTCTTTGTGCTTAGCTGAAAAATTATATTTTGATTTTAACACAATAAGCACAACAAACTTTTAAACATACTACATGTACATGTATATAAGGCATAGCATACATTATGAGACAGAGAAACATAGAAATCTCTGCAACAGTTTTTAAATCTTTTAACTCCATTACCTGACAAATAATCAGGCCCTTATGGCTCACCATGTGGGTTGCCAATTCAACAGAGATGAATGTTGGCAAGAGGAAAGAGCTTATTTCTAGAAGCTGGCATCTTGGGGAAAGATATTTATCCTTTTTTTTAAAGATTTTATTCATTTGGGGCCCAGCGCTGGCATCCCATATGAGCACCGGGTTCTAGTCCTGGTTGCTCCGCTTCCAGTCCAACTCTCTGCTGTGGCCCAGGAGGGCAGTGGAGGATGGCCTAAGTGCTTGGGCCCTGCACCTGCACGGGAGACCAGGAGGAGGCACCTGGCTCCTGGCTTCATATCAGCACAGCGCCAGCTGCAGCAGCCATTTGAGGGGTGAACCAATGGAAGGAAGACCTTTCTCTCTGTCTCTCTCTGTCTATAACTCTACCTGTCAAATAAATAACTAAATATTTTATTCATTCATTTGAGAAACAGAGCCATGGAGAGAGGGAGAGCCAGATAAAGGTCTTCTACCTGCTGGCCCACCCCCAAAATAGCCAAAATGGCCAGAGCTGGGCTGATTCAAAGCCAGGAGCCAGGAACCTCCCCAGCTGGGTGTTGGGCCCAAGCACCTGGAGCATCCTGCACTGCAGAAAGCCGAATCAGGAGAGAAGCCAACATGCACATGAAATGGTGCCCACAAGGGAAGCCAGCACTACAGGTGAAGGCCCAGCTCTCTATGCCACAGCATGGCTCCAAGAGAGAGCTCTTGATGTAAAATGTTCTCTTTCTCCCAAAGAGTTTTTAAAGGACAAGGGTAGCTTCAGGGGGAAGTTAGAAATAAAATGATGAGTCACCTTAACTGATGATATGTAGATGTCCAAGCTTTTTTTCTGATGGAGACCTCTTAACCAGGGGAGTCAGCATCAGTTGGTTGGAGGATCCTTGTCAGTGGGGTCAAAAGTCCACCATTATGAGGCCAGCACCATGGCACTGTAGGTTAATCCTCTGCCTGTGGTGCTGGCATACCATATGGGCACTGGTTCTAAGCCTGGCTGCTCCTCTTCCAATCCAACCCTCTGCTGTGGCCTGGGAGAGCAGTAGAGGATAGCTCAAGTCCTTAGGCCCCTGCACCTGCACGGGAGACCTGACTCCAGGTCGGCACAGCTCTGGTAGTTGAATTACTCTGGTAGCTCCAGAGTAATTCAGGTAATTCAGAATATCAGTAAGTGGTTTTTGCTATACAAAATGTGAAAAGGAAAAGGGAAGGAAGATGGTTTTCTTATGGTTACAACTCCTTTTTAAAACTCCCAATCAAAGAAAAATAAATAAATGTTCTAATCAATTAAATATAATTACTTCTTGCTTTTAGTAACCTCAGTTAACCCTATTGTTCCACAGTTGAAACCTGAGAAACTTACTTGAGCATTTAATTTGGAAAGCAACTCTAGTCCCTGTGATGGTACTGGACACTAACATATATAAAGATAATTATATCTTCATTTCAGGTTCAGTTGGCATTCTGCTTGAAAAACACCTTTTATTGCATTAATTCTTGTTCCTCACAGTCAATTTCATCAGAGGCATCTGTGGAAATTTACAACAGGTTTTTAAGAGATCAGGGAGCCAGGAAAGTAAGGGTTTAGTTCAGGTAGGAGAGGGGAAAGTCTGCAAACTAGGGTAGTGTCCATACCACTCAGAGAGCAGGCCAAAGCCACGTGCAGCAAGCACCTCGAGCTGCTATCCACCACTTATCACCAGCAGCAACGCAGAGGCAGAGAGTGTTATTTAAGAGAGAGACGTAAACATGGGTTCATACCGAGCACCAGGAACCAGCCACATGGAGGAGCATCTAGGCCTGGAAGCCTAGGGCACGGGGCTACAGCAAGCCCCTCCTGGCAAGAGGTCAGGGGAGAGAAGGGCCAGACACATCATGTCCTAGGAGTTTAACCAGCTTCCAAAGGGGAGTGGTTAATTAACCTGATTGGCTGGTTGGCACCCAGGTGTGGCCAGGTAGGGGCATGACATCACACAGAGGCGTGAAGGCATGGCCTTCCAGCTCACAAACCTAATCAATTTTAACCTGTATGCCTGCCTACTTCAACTCTGACTTTCAAATGAAATAAATATTTTAAAAATCCACTTAACAGCCATCTTCTCTTAAATTTAACACATACACAGGCCATGCAGTATTACAATAGGACACCACTTTCTTCTTAGTAATAGGATTAGGTTTGTGAGCTGGAAGACCACACCTTTGCCACACCCCTGTGTGGCCTCATGCCCCTACCTGATGCCTTTGCCATGCCCCTGTGTGGCCTCATTCCCCTACCTGCCCACACCTGGGTGCCCACAAGCCAATCAGGTTAATTAACCACTCCCCTTTGGAAGTGGGTTAACAGTCTGGCCACGGTGTAGCCACCTGCTCTTCTTCCCTGGCCTCTTGCCAGGACAGGGCTTGTTGTAGCCCTGCACCTCCAGGGCGCAAGGCCTTCAGGCCATGTGTTCTAGGCTTCCAGGCCTAATGGTCATCCATGTGGCTGGTTCCTGGTGCTTGGTATGAACCCCTATTCACCTCTCTCCCTTAAATAAAGCTCTCACTCTCCTATGCATCTTTCTCACTAAATAAAAGCTTAAAACGTACCATGCTGCCTCGTTTATCTGTGCTGGTATTTAGAATTTTTCTCTAAATATTAGGCAAGAACCCTCTTGGGCTTATTAATATCGAGGATTTAGTAATAAGCCCACGGTGAATCATATGGCACCCCAAATTGTGGTAGTACATGTGGCACCCCGGATAGCATTTCTAGGGAACTTTAAGGGGCCACAATTTAGTGTGGATTTTATGGGGTATTCTCCGATTTCACACAAACCAGTACCACAAAAAATGACCTAAGCCAGGTCCAAATTCCATGAACCCAAAGAGCAGAGACAGAAATTTCAGTCTCAGAGCTGTTGACTCTGTACACAAATGGAAGCCATTGTCTTAATAGGTAGCTAATGTGCAGCAGGAAGAGAAAGGACAGCTGCTGGATGTCCCCAGAGTCCCAGCCACCACGTTAGCTCACAAGCTGCTCTGGGGAGGGAGTACAAGTGGCCATTGCCCTCCTTACCAGTGTGAGAGGGTCAGGCCACTTGAAGAATACACCCGACTTCTGGTTCGCTCACCAATGTGGTTATTGAGCGAATAATCCAGCTCTTGATGCTCGCCGCTTCAATTCACCAAAGATGAGGCCTGGCCAGAGGAAAAGGTTTATTGCAAGAAGGCAGCAGCAGCCTTGGGGAAAGAAAAAGAAGTTTCTCTCCATCCAAACAGGTGCTTTTCTACCAAACCACGCAGTACAGAGGATTTTTAAAGAGACAGGGTAATTGGAGGGTGAGGATTCAAATAAAACAATGAATCTATTCAATTGACAATTATGCAGATTGTCAGGCTTTGTTCTGAGGCACATCCCACCACCCAGTCAGAGGAGTCCAGGGTGTCACCCCAGGGGCTTTCTGCCTCAGTTGGGGGAGGGGGGAAAGGGTTCTTTGTCAGCTGGGGCAAAAGCCTGACACTCCTAATCATCTCCTTTTTTCAGTGGGCTTCTGAAATTCTTATGCAAATATTATTCACAAGATTACAGCAACAGAGGGTGCCTTCATTAAGGTAAACATTTGAAAAGGAAAAATGCATTTATTGTGGTTACAGGAGTACCATTCTGTTGGAGGAGGGTATTTGAGGGCTTATAAAGAGGTTTTAAGGAAGGGTGTGCTGGTGTAAGGACTAGATGACCTAATGGGGAGTCCTTTTAAGAGTGGGCAAGACACTTGCTTCTCCCCAGAACCTGTCTATTAGCAAGACAGAAGTGGAGAGCCCACTCCTCTGAGTTTCATTTTCTCATGAGAATAGAAGGGAAGTTAACAATCCCACCCTTCTAACCTAGTTTTACCACAGAATTTGCCTATCAGATCGTTCCCAAGGTTTTTTGTTTTAACAAGAGCAGGCTAGACAAGATTATGATTTTGTCCCTCTGATAGATTGTTAGCTGTTATTATTCTGCTCATCCAAATTGTGGTTAAAAAACTCCACTCCATTTTTCAGGTCTCCCTCTCTTGGGGACCCCTAGTGGCTGCTGTGGCAAGGTTTCTCATGTAAATAAATCTTGCTTTGCTCACTGCCTGTCCACATGGAAATTCCTTGTGAGACATGCATCCCCATCACCCTCCTTCATCACCATTTTCCCCCCATTACTTTGGTGTGGTGAAGTCATGGAAGAGTTGACGGTCTCTGGTTTCAGATGTCATGGCTTGTCGCTAGATCGATGACAAGGCTTAAGTTCTCCGATTCCTCCTGGTGGTCAGCACCTGTGTCCTTCAGCTCTGCCTCAGCCTAATGGTAGAACAGAGACCTGGGGCTCCCCTGCTCTTTTAAAAACCTACTGTAAATTTCCACAGATGCCCCTATGAAGTTGACTGTGAGTAGAAGACTTAATAATCACTGGGATTTCTAAGGGTTGGGTGTCTGGGTGTCTACTTCTCACTGTTTCTACACACACACACACACACACACACCCCACTCATGGACAAAATATTTCCCAGGTGCAAAATTAGGTAATGTTATCAGACTCAATAACCTCCTTTGCACCAAGCAAACAGGTTTCTCCTGGTGTGCCTTTATTGGAGGGGCAGGGTTTTGTAGTGTAAAGTACTGGGCTGCTTTCCTAGGCCTGCTTCTAAGGCTGCTGCATTCCTTCTGCAGAGCACATGTTTTGTTTCCCATGACTGCTTTCACACACATAGGCTAATTTCTATCTTCCTGTCTAAAAATATTATTGCCTTCCTGGTCCACAGCAGAGAGCTGGACTGGAAGAGGAGCAACCTGGACTAGAACCCAGCACCCATATGGGATGCCGGCAGGTGGAGGATTAGCCAAGTGAGCCATGACGCCTGCCCCATGAAAACCTTGAATAGAAGAATACCCTTAGAAACAAAAGCTGAAGGAATTGTCTGATTACATGAAAAAAATTAAACACATTAAGAAAAGACAGAAGAATCAAGTATCCTATGACCTTAGGCTTCTAAGACAAACAGTTTTAATGTTAGGTCACAAGAGTCAGAACCAAGGAGGAAGAAATAACTTACAGGAGATGCCTAGAAATTTGACAAAGAAAATGACCAATTAAGTAGAAACTACTAAAAGGAGAAACTGCATTAAAATAGATTTCAAAATGAAACAGCAAGATTATTACAAATATGTATGTTACCAGAGGGAAGGCCATGGAAGCTGTGGGGTTCTGTCTTCACACAAGAAAGAATTCAGGTGTGAGACAGAGGGCAGAGTGCTAAGGCTTTGTTGGGGATAGGGCATCTGTCAGGACGGAAGGGACAGAAAGAGCACCCACTCGCTCAGACTGGGGAGAGTGAGGTTACATGGTTGAGTGGAAATACACCTGGGCAGGTGGCTCAGCAGAGAGGCAGAGGGCAGAGCAAGCAGTCTGCTTAGACTCCCTAGGTTTTTAAGGGAGTCTGTTTACCCTCCTCCCCCTCTCCTCCAGGACAAAGGATGGAGAGTCCAGGTGGAAGGGTTTGTTGGGTGAAAATTAGCAAATTCCTCCCCAGATTTGCTGGCAGACTAGGGGGGCTTCCCTTAGGGCATCTGAGGAGGTTTTATTGCCCCATGTAACCAAGTAACCCATTTGGTCCTGAGCAGAGAGAATTCCCCTGGGAGCTTTCCTGGGGGGGGAGGGGAAGGGCTGGGACCCCCTGGGAGGTTATCGGGGTCTGGGGTCTGAGCAGGACTTTGAAGTGCAAGTTGCTGGGCTTCCAGAGCTTTCACAGCAGGTGCTGGTCTTCAGGCCTGCCTCACAAACACATAGGCTAAATTCCTGACTTCCTACCTAACATATATACGCTTTGAATAACCTTATTGCTTTTGCATAGTGAAAAATCCATAGTTCTATTTCATTGAACTTTCATAAATGCTACCAAAGGCAATCTAGATGAGCCCTTGCAAGAGACTTCCTCCCTAGAGACCCCGTTTCAAATCCTAAACAAGGCTCTTCTACAAGCACCCGCCTTGAGCCTTCCTAACCCACTTAAACTGTTCTTCACTCTACCCTTCTCCAGCCCACTGTTACTTTTCATCCCTGCTCTTCTCTCAACCCAGCTACTCTCCTCCCCACTTCTCTCATCCCCTCGAACCCCATTCCTGTCCTGACTTCCTTGATTTTTTCTGACCTCATCACCTCAGACCTTCATCACCTCAGACACTCCTATTCCCAAAGCCCTGCATTGGATCATTAATGGTAGTGCTTCTAAAGCTCCCCCTTTTCCCACTGGATATGAAATAATTGAGGGGCATCATGATGTCACCTCCTCCTCTCCCTGCAAAGGACCATAGAGGCTGGGCCCCTACCTCAAGGCACTACCTCCCAACAGGCCAAGTTATTAGCCTTGGTTCAAGCCTTCACCTTAGCCAAAGGAAAGACAGTCAATATATATACAGATTCCCGATATGCCTATAACATTTTGCATTCCAATGCCCAGATACGGCAAGCCCGAGAGACCCCTATAATAAATGGCAAGTTGATTAAAGCTCTACTTGAGGCTGCCCAGCTGCCAACAAAAGCTGCTGCTATTCACTGGAAAGGACACCAGAAAGGTAAACAATTCCTATCTGAAGCTAATAACAAGGCTGATCTGACAGCTAACACAGTGGCTCCTGGGGAGAGGATCCCATCTTTTCTCTGTAACTTAGCTCCTGTGTATTCAGACCTAGACATCTCTTAGTTCCAACAACAAGGGGCATCTAGAAAGGACTCATGGTGGTTTCTAGATGAAAAACTAATACTCCCTTCTTCTCTCCAAGTTACCTTTCTAAAGAACCTCCATTCTCTCTATCACTCAAACTCAAACTCTCTTCTTCACTTCCTGAGATCACATATACACCTAACTCCTGCCATAAGAGAAACTCTGCATAACATATCTCAGACTTGTAGCCCCTGTCAAACTGCTAACCCCAATTCTAATATCAGGCCACCCCATTCCCCACTCACCAGGCCCATGGATCACTCCCAGGAGAGGACTGGCAGATTGACTTCACCCATATGCCACCAGTTAAGCAAACATGGTACCTTCTGGTGATGGAGGACACCTTCCTGGAGTGGGTGGAAGCTTCCCCCACTACTAACAAAAGAGCTTCCACCATTTCCACTATATTAAATGATATTAACCCAAGATTTGGATTGCCTGCTTCCATCAGTCAGACAATGGACCAGAGTTTATCTCTAAAATAACTCAAATAGTATCTGCCTCTCTTCATAGCTCATGGCATTTTCACATCCCCTATCATCCCCCCTCCTCAGGAAAAAGTAGAATGGATGAATGGAATTTTAGAACAGGCTCTAACTAAACTCTCCACCCAGGTTTACTTGGACTTGGTAAAACTCCTTCCTTTAGCTCTGTTAAGAATCGGATCTCTTCCCCAGAAGCCCTTAATGCTTAGCCCATCTGAAATTCCCTATGGAAGGCCTCTTTCACCTAGCTTCCCTCCCCTACAGAGCTCTGAAGCTATTCCTCCTCCTCTCTTCTTACTGAAATGTGCGATGACTTATGGATGTATGCAGATACACACCTACCCAAACCACACTCTCTGCCTCCCGACTATATCCCTACCTTTCCACCTGGTGACTGGGTTTATCTAAAACAAAATGAGGCTGCTCTAAACCAAAGTGGAGCGGGCCCTACCAGGTGATATTGACTACCTCCACCACAGCCAAACTCAAAGGGCACCCTCCCTGGGTGCATTTTACTTCATTAAAACTAGTTACATCTCCCTCATATAAGTCCACCCCAACAGGACCCACCTCTCAGGTCGACACGCTAACACGATGCATTTACAAGGTAACTCTGTCTCATTTTGGCCGTTGTTTCCACCATGGGCCATGGCTCTAGTGTCTCCTTTTGCCCTCATAATCATAGTGCTCCTATTTCTGCCATGCATAATTAACCCATTCCAAAGGTTCTTGCAGAAACAAATAACTGCTATATCTCAAGCCAACTCACAGGCACAACGCAAGGCTGCTCTTCCTCTTCAATCAATCCAATCCCAAATATAGGTCACTGCTCAAGTCCTGGCTCCATGTCTAAGCCCCCTATCAGCAGGAAGTAGCCAGAGAGAAATCGGCACCCCTCTCCTCATCTATACTCAGAGTCAGGATTGATGGAACAATGACATAAGCCTCAGCCATTCTCCCTCATTGCCCAAAATAGGTAAACACTGGAATGTAGTCCTTGGAATGTATTCCTTGCCCTTGAAACTCAACTGGATTTCACACCCTATTGCATTCATACCCCACCCCTTACAGCCACCTGAAAGACCACTTGTTCTTAACACCTGAAAGACCAGTTCCAGGAATTCCCCTCTGCCTGCTGGCCCCTACCCAAAATATAAAAAGGCCCAGCCCCTGGGGTTGGGGACTTCTGCCCTGTGATCCACTAATGTGCATGTGGGCAGTTGATCACCCACCTCTACAGACTTATTTTCTCTGAAAAAAATGCAGTCTGGCTGTAAATTTGTACACTGCCCCCTCTCTATTCTGCACCTCTTTCCCTAACATTTTGGTGCCCCAAATGGGGAAGCAAAAATCTGCAACTCTTTTCCTAACAATTAACAATGCTCAATTTTGAGAAACTCATAGAATTAATTTCCTTCTAATCTCAGCCAAAGTAATCTCACACAAAATTATCTGCTACAAATCTTCTGTAACATTTTTATATTACCTAAGTTATTTATTCTGTTTTGTTCCTCTCTCTCCTTGCCAAACACCAGTTTTATTTCAGGTAAGACAAAGATCATTTGCTTTCTTTGTTATTCAAAACACATCTTGAGTACAAGACACATTCTCATTCTCGAATTTATAGCTTCCTTAACATTTTTCTCTTCCCTATCTATTGGTTCCTTAATTTGCAATTTAAAATGATCCTAAAAAGCCTCTAAAATAAGAACAAAGCATTTTAATGAAACATAAAATTTCAAATTATTTTAAAGTAGTCAAATCCAAAAGTCCATTGTCTTTTACAACGTTTACAAGACCAACAGTACAAAAGTTTGAAAACATTTCTTTTATGTTTACCCACTTATTATTAACAATTTTTAAAGAAACTAAAATATTAGACTAGTATGGTTATAATCTTGAGTCATGTTTTGCCAAAGAACAACTCGAGGAGTTAAATTTTACTTCAAACAGGAATTAATGAACATTCCGTTATACCACTAACCTGCATCATTTTTTTCTTGTCAAAATCGAACTTTTATGACTTTGAGTATCCAAAAAAGTAAGTATAACTTTTGCTTGACCAGCAAACCCAGGCACAAAACATGTCAATAACCCTGAAAATATTTTAATTTGTATCTATCAACAAAGTTAAAACAACCTATCAGATACTTACTTAGGTCACATGAATCAAAAGATATTTGAGGCCGGTGCCACGGCTCACTAGGCTAATCCTCCCCCTGCGGGGCCGGCACCCTGGGTTGTAGTCCCGGTCGGAGTACCGGATTCTGTCCCAGATGCTCCTCTTCTGGGCCAGCTCTCTGCTGTGGCCCCGGGAAGTGCTTGGGCCCTGCACCCGCATGGGAGACCAAGAGGAAGCACCTGGCTCCTGGCTCCAGATCTGCCCAGCGCTGGCCGCAGCGCCATTGGGGGGTGAACCAACAGAAAAAGGAAGAGCTTTCTCTGTCTTTAACTCTTCCTCTCAAAAAAAAAAAAAAAAAGATATTTGAGTTAATTAGTTTTAATTTATGTGAACACTCATTTGCCTATGTCAGTTAAAACAGAGCTCTTAAGGAATTTTTTACCATTCAGACATAATATACAACAATATACAACATACACAAATACACACACACACACACACATATATATATAGCATATATGAGAAGGAATAATGTCATTTTGAAATCAGACACAACCCCCTAAATTCCACACTGAAATGTGGCCCTTAAGTTCCCCAGAAGTGCTATCTGGGTGCCACATGTGTTACCAGAATTTGGGGTGCAATATGATTTCACCATGAGCTTATTAATCCCCAATATTAAAAGCCCGAGAGGGTTCTTGCCTAATATTTAGAGAATTCTAAATACCGGCACAGATTAACGAAGCAGCATGGTACGCTTTAGGTTTTTATTTAGTGCGAGAGGTGTCTAGGAAAGTGAGGGTTTAGTTCTGGTAGGAGAGGGAGGAAAGTCTAGAAACCAGGGTAGCATCCATACCAAGCAGGGAGCAGACAAAAGCCACGTGCAGCAAGCACCTTGAGCTGCTATTCACTGCTTACCACTGGCAGCAAAGCAGAGGCTGAGAGTTAGGTAAATGTAGGTTCATACTGAGCACCAGGAACCAGCCACATGGAGGAGCATCTAGGCCAGGAAGCCTAGAGCACATGGCCTGAGGGCACACGTCCTGGAGGCACAGGGCTATGGGAAGCCCCTCCTGGCAGGAGGCCAGGCAAGAAAAGAAGGCCCAGACACACTGTGTCCCAGGCTTTTAACCCACTTCCAAAGGGGAGTGGTTAATTAACCTGATTGGCTGGTTGGCACCCAGGTGTGGCCAGCTAGGGGGATGAGGTCACACAGGGGCGTGGTGAAGGTATCAGGTAGAGGCATGACATCACACAGGGGTGTGGCGAAGGCATGGTCTTCCAGTTCACAAATCAATTTTAGCCTGTATGCCTGCCTACTTCATCGCCCCTTTTTAAAATATTTAACTCCTTTTGAAAATTATCGACATCACAGAATTCTTCCTTTCAATAATTTAATTAACCATAATTTTTTTCTCAATTAGGACTGGCAGGAATAAAATCTTAACATAAGCATTTAGTTTGGAAAATAACTCTAGTCCCAGTAAAAGAGTTGAACACCTACACATGAAAAGAAAATCGTGTCTTCAGTTCAGATTCAGTTAGCACCTTAATAAAGAAATATTTTGTAGTGCATTATTTTTCTGATTCTTGTTCCCTGCTGTCAATTGCACCAGGGGCTTCTGTGGGAGTCACAACTGGCTTTAAAGGACCAACGGGACCTCAAGGGCCTCCTCATTCTTTAGAATGCAATGCAAACAAATCCATGCATTATCACAATGTTTCTTAGTTATGAGGCCAGAAATATTGCCTGTCCTTATCAGCTCAGAGGGATTTGGATGGAATTAACATCTAATTACCTGTATTTTAACCAAGATAAACAAATTTTCACACAATGACTCTTCCAAACAAAATTTCCCTTGTGGAGGGACTGATCAAAGAGTCTTAGAATATCATCTCCCCAGGGCCGGTGCTGTGGTGTACTAGGCTAAAGCCTCTGCCTGAGGTGCCGACCTCCCATCTTAGAGCTGGTGTCCCATACAGGTGCCAGTTCTGTTCCCGGCTGCTCCTCTTCTGATGCAGCTCTCTGCTATGGCCTGAGAAAACATTAGAAGATGGACCAAGTACTTGGCCTCTGTGCCCATGTGGGAGACCTGGAAGAAGCTCCTGGCTTCAGATCAGCCCATCTCTGGCTGTTGCAACCATTTGAGAAGTGAACCAGTGGATGTAAGACCTTTCTCTTTGTCTCTCCCTCTCTCTGTCTATAACTCTACCTCTCAAATGCATAAATAAAAATCTTTTAAAAAAATCTACCACCAGTTGGTACTGGAACAAATGACCTAAGCCAGGTCCAAGTGGCATGAAACCTAAATGTCAGATAAAGAGGATTTCCAGTGGGTATCATGTTTGATCTAAGCAGTCTTGGAGCCTCAACTCCCCAGCAAACCCCATTTCTTTGTGTCAACAGATATTCACAGGGAGCTGATGCCAAGGCAGGGAGAAAAGGGAGAGTCCCCCAGAAAGGATGCTTGGCCTCTGCTTGGGCTGCCTCTGAAATCCCTGCCCAGGGTCTGCTCATAACCAGCAGCCACAGCTGAGAGCTGATGCAGGGAGACAGCCTCACCCCCCTAGGAAGAGCTGTGCTAAGAGGACTGGGTTGTGGACTTGGTGACCTGCTTTCTAGCTGAGGGGAATTCTGTGATCCAGGAGGAGAAAGAAGGGACAGGGATCCCAAAACTCACAGCTCCTCCCCCCAAATTCCATGTATGAAGTCTGGATTCTCCCTGAGGACCCACGAATCCTAACCACACAATTTGGAAAAATACAGAGCTCTAGGGCTGAGCCAAAGTCACCACATTCAGGAATGAAACAAGATATCCAGGGTCCCATGCCAGCTGCCAGCCCAGCTGCCATCCTGCAAGAGGGAGGCACCTGGCCCCCACACACTCACCTCATTCCAGATTCTGAGCTGCCCAGGCATCCTTCTGAGGGCTCTTGTACTGAGAGAAGTGCACAGAGAGGCAAGGACTGAGCATCTGGCATCTCCATGAGCAGCAGACTAGAGAAGCTGTTTAGCAGCATACAGAAAAAGACCTCATGTCGCTCTTTATTATTGCTCCCATGTGTCTGATTGGACAGCTTGCTGAGCCAGTGAGCAGGCAGCACATCAGATGATGCAGCCAATCAGTCACACCTACCAGCTTTCCCCAATGGATTGGGGGGAGGGGTGCAGTTCAACCACCCTGTGGCTGGTGGGGGAAGTGAGGGTTAAGTCTTGGGCTCAGGTCTGGTGGTGCTCATGGGGGCCTAGCTATCCTAAGAGCCAGGGCTGCTGTCACCTTCCTGCTGACCCAACCACACAAGATTGGAGACCCTCCCTCCACTGTCTGTGATCCCGCTGGGATCTTAGGACCTGGAGCTTCCAATAACCTCCTTCACAAGGGATGCAATTCACTCACAATTTACTGAATGCGGAGCTTTTCATCCTCTTCATGTTGTTGGCTTAATTGTCTTTTAGGTTTTTCATTTTGGTTTTTAATGATTAGAAAATATTTGCTGGCTCCACGGCTCACTAGGCCTGCGGCACTGGTACTCCGGGTTCTAGTCCTGGTTGGGGCACTGGTTCTGTCCCGGTTGCACCTCTTCCAGTCTAGCTCTCTGCTGTGGCCTGGGAGTGCAGTGGAGGATGGCCCAAGTGCTTGGGCCCTGCACCCCATGGGAGACCAGGAGGAGGCACCTGGCTCCTGGCTTCGGATCAGCGCAGCACACCGGCCATGGTGGCCATTTTGGGGGTGAACCAACAGAAGGAAGACATTCTCTCTGTCTCTGTCTCTCACTAAATCTGCCTGTAAAAAAAGAGAGAGAGAGAGAGAGAGAGAGAGAGAGAGAGAGAGAAAGAAAGAAAGAAAGAAAGAAAGAAAGAAAGAAAGGAAATATCTAAAGGTATTCTTTTTTTATTTTTACTTTTTGACAGGCAGAGTGGACAGTGAGAGAGAGAGAGAGAGAAAAGGTCTTCCTTTGCCGTTCTTTCTTCACCTTCCACTGCAGTTTAGTTCACAGTGCAAATATGGAATAGGAAGTAATCATCAGGAACATGAACATAAAACTCACTTGCTGGGACTGGCATTGTGGTACAGCACATTAAACTATCACTTATGATGCCTGCATCTCCTATCAGAGTGCCAACTTGAATCCTAGCTGTGCTCTTTCTGATCCAATCTCCTAACTGTGCCTAGGAATTAGCAGATAATGGCCTGATTACTTGACTCCTTGCCACCCACATGAAATACTCAGATGGGGTTCCTGACTCCTGGCTTCAGTCTGGCTCAGGCCCAACTGTTGCAGCCATTTAGGGGAGGGAACCAGTGAATGGAAATCTCTCTCTCTCTCTTTATTCCTCCCCTATGTATGTGTATCTCCCTTCTCACTCTGCCTTTCAGCAAAATAAATAAAATATCTCCCTTCAGGATCAAGCATCTGGGGGATACTACACTTTAGAAAGAAATGGACTGATTTGTTCAGAGTACTCAAAGCAGTTTCTTTATATCCCAGTTCTTTCTCTGTACATACTTATGTTTTTATAGTACTGATTATGGCACCAGTGTGAGTTTTCATCCATTTTCTCATATCTGGTGTGTGACCTATTAAAAAGCAGCCTTCCTGATTGTGTGTCTTTTTGCTGCTCCATCCCAAATACTTAGAATAGTGTCTAGTGCCTGACATGTGAAGATCATTTGTTGAATGAACAAACTGAAATATTTACTAAATGTTAATGAAGGAGCTCATGCATAATCAGTCCATATATAAAATAAAGCTCAGCCAACTATGAAATGTTTATATTGTACATAAAATATATATGAATTTGCATCTGCCTTTGAACTCGGTCATAAGCATCAGCATCCTGGTCTCCTTAATTGTTGTGGGCAGTAAGAAGACTTCTGTCTGCTCTGTTTAAAGATCCCCATGGTTCTCAGTGTTCAGAGAGCTTTTCTGCTGGTGACCTTCCATGTCCACCTGGTTTCTCTTTGTACCAAGCCTGGACTTGAGGATTGTGATTGTGGCTATAGATCCCAGCTCAAAACTCAAAATGTACCCACTGAAATATTTTCTGATTTCCTCTTCAAGCCAATGGCTGTTTGACACAGTGTGGATTGACATCCACATACGTGTGACTTTTCCCATTTTTCTGGAATTGATTTCTATTTTAATTCCATTGGAGTTATGAAAGCAATGATATGACTCCAATTTTCTAAAAAATTGTTGACACATATTTTCTGAAATAACAGATGATCCCACCTGGAGGATTTAGACAGCTGTTGAGAAGAACACATGTTCTGCTGCTGTCAGGTAGAATGCTCTCTGTGTAACTGTTAGGAAAAGTTGATTTATAATATTGTTCAAATCTACCACTCTTTATTGATTTCCTACTTAGATATTCTATTCTGTGTTGAAAGTGGAATATTGATATGTTCTGTTTGTTCCATTGCTGTTTATCTCTTCAGAGCTGTCAACATTTGCTTATATATTCTGGTGTTCTGAGGTTGGGTACGCATGTTGTTCAACCTAGAAAAGTACACAGAGGAACAACTCAAGAATATCAAGAATAATATGGAAACAAAATGAGGAATTCAAAAAACACATAGAACAATGAAGAATCAATCAAATTTCAAGATGTAGAAAATGGTGAATAAAAAGAAAAAAATCAAATAGAAAAGTTCTACTCCAAGGAAACACAACAGAAGAAATCTTTCGTTATGCAGAAATGGGGTTGGACTTGTATGATCTTCAAGCTCTGATGCATTTCCCTGGCACAAATCCATGTCTTCTACTGAGAACATTGTCCCAGGATTTCTTCAGGGAGTGATCCATCCCACCTGTCAGTGCAAGTGGTAAGTGAGGATAGAACTAGCTCTGCTGCAGGGGCAAGGGTCATGCTTGTTCTTCCTGCTGTGGCAGTGTTGGTGCATGAGGAGTTGGGGCTCAGGTGTGCACATTTTATGAGGGAATGCACAGGCCCCAGGATTTAGCCCTGGCTGTGGACACAACACCTCTCTGTTCAGCACAAGGTACACCTGCTTCCACCTAAGTGTAAGATGCCCAGGGATGACCAAATTATGTCTCCCTCAAACACAGCCAGGAGGGAGGGAACCCAGGCCACACCCACACTGAACACGGCTTCTGCACTCTGTCATCAGTGTCTTTAGTGAGAGAGGATGGCATCGGATTCCTATTTCAAAAAAAATGACATAGCAACTCAGCAAAATGGAATCAGGGATGTTACTGTTGTGAAAATGGGCAAATATGAGATTATACAAAATTAATAAGTATTAACTGCACTTCTGAGAAAGCATAACTTTTATGAGATGTGTATTTGACCACTTTTTTCTTTTTTTTTTTTTTTTTTGACAGGCAGAGTGGACAGTGAGAGAGAGAGACAGAGAGAGGTCTTCCTTTTTGCCATTGGTTCACCCTCCAATGGCTGCCGCGGCCAGCGCACTGTGGCTGGTTCACCATGCTGATCCGAAGGCAGGAGCCAGGTGCTTCTCCTGGTCTCCCATGGGGTGCAGGGCCCAAGCACTTGGGCTGTCCTCCACTGCACTCCCTGGCCACAGCAGAGAGCTGGCCTGGAAGAGGGGCAACTGGGACAGGATCCAGTGCCCCGACTGGGACTAGAACCTGGTGTGTTGGTGCTGCAAGGTGGAGGATTAGCCTAGTGAGCCATGGCGCCAGCCCACTTTTTTCACATTAACTTTTTTTTTTTTAAAGATCTGTGTTGTTTATTTGAAAGGCAGAGTTACAGAAAGAGAGGTAGACAGAAAGAGATCTTCATCAGCTGGTTCACTCCCCAAATGTCCACAATGGGCCAAACTGGGCCAATATGAATCCAGGAGCCAGGAGTTTCTTCCAGGTCCCCCATGTGGGTGAAGGGGCCCAAGTATTTGGGGCATCTTCCTCTGCTTTCCCAGGCACATTAACAGAGAGTTGGATGGGAAGTGGAGCACCCAGGACTTGAACCGGCACCCTTGTGGGATGCTGACATTACAGGCCAGGGCTTTAACCTATTGTGCCACAGCTCTATCCCCCATTTGACCACTTTTAAAATGTACTGTTAGTGTGGTCCTGACAAAACAAAATATAGCTGATGAATTTTATCATCTTAAGCATTTCTAAGTGTATGATTGAGTAGTGTTGAGGATATGCACATTGCTGTGGGACCAATATTCAGAACTGTTTCTCCTTATGAGACTGAAACTCTACCCATTGAAGGAAAGTTTTTCTTTTTTATAATTTCACCACCTCCAGATCTCAGCAATTGCCATTCTACTTACCATTGCCCACATTGTGGAGTCTTTAGGAGGTATGGTGATATTTTAGGGTCACATAACTGAGAGGGTAGAGGGAACCCTCCTGGATCTCAGTTTGCCTCTGCAAAGCTGGGTCCTGATTGTACCCAGGCATTCCCAGGGTTTTGGATTGGGCTATGTGGCATACATATGTGAGGTTATGGACACGGCATGAGGCAGAAGGAGGATGAGACTTTGGAGAGGTCTTTTCTGCTGAGGAATCCCATAAAAGAGGATCCCAAGAAATGAAATCAATTTCTTGATGAAAGTCTACAATAGAACCTGGAACTCAGGGTGTCTAAGCTTTCTTTGCTGAAGCCCCACTGGAGAAAGCCATCTGTTCTCTTCTGTCCTGACTTTCCAGGGGCCCAGCCTCAAGAAATCCTGGATGTGAATACTTTATAACAGATATTGGCTCAGCTCTTGCTATTGATACCTCAGGCATTTGGGCAGGAAGGACTCCATGGTGACATGGGTTGTCCCTAAGAAGGAAACTAGGCAAGGTCACCACGATGATCCCACTTGGGCATTGCAACACTACTTCCCCTTTTGTGGGTATTTTTGGGAGCCTCATGTAGGCTATCCTGTCCCATGTAGGAACAATTTATTGGAAGAGTTAAAATCTGGGTTGTCCTGTTAGGTCTACACTCTAGGTCATGACAGCCAGAATGGGTAGAGGAATTTGTGGTAGCACTCATCTTTTATGTGAATCCTAAGCTAGAGAAATGTTTAGACAGAAATCTGTGCTTGACCTTGCTAACAGAAAGTTACCTGGAACAGAAACAGTATTGATAGCCAGATGGGGTTATGATACCTGCAGACCTGGCTTTAGAACCACCGCAGGAAGTTGAAAATGTACTTAACAGAGTCATACACTTCTCCCTGGGTGATGGGCAATTTCACCACACTGACAATGAAGCCCAATGCTGATTCACCTTGAGTGCAAGTGCAGAGGGATCTTCATAACCATGGCCAGTAATGGCCAATATGACCTCCTGCTCCTGTTCTTTAAAAACAAACAAACAAAAAACCCAGGTGCATAATTTGATGAAGATATAAAGATTTTCAGCTACATGTACAGTGTCGGTGGTAATGTAAAATGATGCAACCACCACAGAAAACAGTATGAATGTTCATTACATCAAAAATAAAATTTTTATATGATCTGATAATCTCAGTTCTGATTATATATCTAAAGGAATTGAAAGTTGATCGGCCAGTGCCGTGGCTCAATAGGCTAATCCTCCCCCTAGTGGCACCGCGGCACACGGCACACCAGGTTCTAGTCCCAGTCGGGGCGCCGGATTCTATCCCTGTTGCCTCTCTTCCAGGCCAGCTCTCTGCTATGGCCAGGGAGTGCAGTGGAGGATGGCCCAAGTGCTTGGGCCCTGCACCCCATGGGATACCAGCAGAAGCACTTGGCTCCTGCCTTCAGATCAGCGTGGTACGCCAGCTGCGGCAGCCATTGGAGAGTGAACCAATGGCAAAAGGAAGACCTTTCTCTCTGTCTCTCTCTCTCATTGTCCACTCTGCCTGTCAAAAAAAAAAAAAGTTCATATAGGCCGGCACCATGGCTCAATAGGCTAATCCTCCACCTTGTGCTGGCACACTGGGTTCTAGTCCCGGTCGGGGCACCGGATTCTGTCCCAGTTGCCCCTCTTCCAGGCCAGCTCTCTGCTGTGGCCAGGGAGTGCAGTGCAGGATGGCCCAAGTGCTTGGGCCCTGCACCCACATGGGAGACCAGGAGAAGCAGCTGGCTCCTGCCTTTGGATCAGTGCAGTGCGCCGGCCGTGGCAGCCATTGGGGGGTGAACCATTGGCAAAAGAAGACCTTTCTCTCTCTCTCTCTCTCTCACTGTCCACTCTGCCTGTAAAAAAAAGAAAGAAAGAAAGTTCATATAAATAAAGTATTAGCACTGTTTGCCACAGCATAATTCACTGTAGCCGAGACTTCTAGTGTGGCCTGCACTTACAGTGGAAAGTTATGCAGGCACAGAGAAAAGAAAATCCTGTGCCATGGATGAACAGTGAGGACAAATACTCTAATATTCCAACATATGAAGTATTTAAAGTAGTCAGAGGGGTCAGTGCTGTAGTGCAGTGGTTTAAAGCCCCACCTGCAGTGTTGGCAATGCCATATGGGTGCCTCTTCAATTCCTGGCTACTCCACTTCTGACCCAGCTCTCTGTTATGGCTGGGAAAGCAGTAGAAGATGGCCCAAGTCCTTGGGCCCCTGCACCTGTGTGGGAGATCTGGAAGAAGCTCATGGCTCCTGGCTTCAGATCAGCTCAGCTGTGGCTGTTTTGGTCATTTGGGGAGTGAACCAGTGGATGGAAGATCACTCTCTGGCTCCACCTCTCTCTGTAACTCTTTCAATTAAATAAAATAAATCTTTTTTTTTTTTAAATAGAATATGAGAAGCATAAAGTAGAAGGGTAGTTATGGATGGTAGGGAGGGTATGCTATTCAGTAGAAATGGAATTTTTAGATGAAAAAGTCCTAGAGATCTGGCGTGTGTGTGTAGACACATGTACATGTCACTTACCTTAGAGTGACATCTGTGCGTGTGAGATACAGTACTCAAGCCCTCTTCTGCCTGACCTTGTATAAGAAAAGGGCTCCCCCTCTTGGTCTTTGGTCACTCCTCAGGTGCTTGTGAGTAGGATTGGTGGCAGGCTATTCCCAAATGTGTGGAGATTCATGATTAGAGTCATCTAGGAATATTGGGAAAGACTGCAATGCAATATCTCCTCTCTCCCCAGCTTGGTCTCCTTAGTTATCACACTGTATTTCGGTGAGAATACAAGAAGATACACCAGTCTCTGCTGAGTTTATGAAAATGCAATTGCAATTGAATCCTATAAATGGATCCTCCTTTATAAGAAAATGGTCAGCCTCTCATCTTGGCCTGAGACTTCTAATAACAAATATTAGTTCCAGTTTTATTTATTTTATTTTATTTGTTTAAAGATTTATTGATTTATTTGAAAGTCAGAGTTACACAGAAAGAAGAGAGACAGAGAGAGAGACAGAGAGAGAGAGAGAGGTCTTCCATCTGATGGCTCACTCCCCAATTTGCTGTGACAGCCAGAACGGCACCAATCTGAAGCCAGGAGCCAGGAGCTTCTTTTGGGTCTCCCATGCAAGTGCAGGGGCCGCAGGACTTGGGCCGTCTTCTACTGCTTTCCCAGGCCATGGCAGAGAGCTGGACTGGAAGAGGAGCAACCAGGACAGAATCCAGCACCCCAACCGGGACTAGAACCTGGGGTGCTGATGCTGCAGGAGGAAGATTAACCAAGTGAGCTGTGGTGCTGGCCTCCCAGGCAGGTTTGTAAAGATAGTCAAATGTGACTGTGGAGAATAAGATTTCTGCCAAAGCAAAGACATTTTCTTCCTAGTACACAGTGTGTGGCTACAGGGACTAAGTATACTTTATGGTCCACTAACAAGAAGAGCACTGAGCCTTGTGTGATGGTTGGCTTCCCAAAGACATGTTTATCTAATATGCCTATCTAAACATGTTCCAGAGAAACTTAGAATTAGATGATCACAGGCATGAGCTGTACAATATGCGGTTGTCATCCTTTTTTTTTTTTTTTTTTTTTGACACGCAGAGTTAGAGACAGAAAGGTCTTCCTTCCATTGGTTCACCCCCCAAATGGCTGCTGTGGCCAGCGCTGTGCAGATCCGAAGCCAGGAGCCAGGTGCTTCCTCCTGGTCTCCCCTGTGGGTGCAGGGCCCAAGCACTTGGGCCATCCTCCACTGCCTTCCTGGGCCACAGCAGAGAGCTGTACTGGAAGAGAAGCAACCAGGTCAGAATCTGGTGCCCCAACCTGGACTAGAACCCATGTTGCCAGTGCTGCAGGCAGAGGATTAGGCAAGTGAGCCATGATGCCAGCCGCGGTTGTAATCCTTATCAATAAAGAAAACACACCGGGTTAGTCTGGCAGAACTTTGCAGAGGAACAGTTCCCATGTCCTGTCTCTCCTTTCACTTGCACACCCCAACATCTGGTGCCCGAACAAGGACCATGGCACAACATGCAAGGGGTGGCTCACCACACCTGGCAAGGGTACAGAAACATTGCTCATCTCTTCAAGATCCTGGTGAGTCATTAAGATGGGGAATTCCCTGTACCTGGTGCAATGGAAACATAAAGCTGGGCTGCATTATCTCCTTTAGAAAGAGGGACACTCTTTACCAGAAAAGGCAATTGGGTGCTTGCTGTAAAAAATTAGTAGTTGATACCCTTGGTACCCTGATGAAGGCACTTTAGAAGTAACTGATTGTTGGGGCCAGCACTGTGGTGTAGTGGGTAAAGCCACCACCTGCAGTGCTGGCATCCTGTATGGGCACTGGTTGAAGTCCTGGCTGCTCCACTTCCTATCCAGCTCTCTGCTGTGAGCTCTATGGCAGTAAGAAGATGGCCCAAGTCCTTGGGCCTCTGCACCCATGTGGGAGACCTGGAAGAAGTTCCTGACTCCTGGCTTCAGATCAGCACAGCTCTGACCAATGTGTCCAACTAGGGAGTGAAACAGTGGATGGAAGACTTTTTTCTCTTTCTCTCACCTCTCCTTCTCTAACTCTTTGAAATAAATAAATAAATAAATCTAAAAAAAAAAAAAGAAACTGAGAGAAAGTTGGTCAAAAATAACATCAGGAGCCTTGAGCTCCTGTTCTGTTTTTGCACGTGTGATATCTCTGCTGGGATGCCATTAGTAAGGTTACAATTCCCTTGGCCTCTGTCCCCGGCCAGGAAGGTCAGTCAATGGGCTTGTCCCCACTGCCTCACAGAGACCTCTGCACTCTCAGCATCTGCTGTTGTGGTGGTGATATCTGAGTCCCCTTCAGGTGTGTCAGCAATACTAGGTACGCTTCCGCAAGCCAAGGAGCAAGGGGAATCACCAGTGTTAACTGTTTGTCCTGTAGCTTGACCCGAAAATGCAGCTCCATGGCATGAACATCTTCCTTATAATGTTTACAGAGAGCTAAAAAAGGGCTTAACGGAGTACAAGATACAGAGTTCTGGTACAGTGGGCATACTGGAGGGAATTGGAGAAGGATGTGAGATGGTGCCATGGAACTGGAAAACTTTAGTTAAAATCTTGGTTACTCCAGCCCAGTACACTGTTTGGGCTCAGGAATAGAGACTGGGCCTCTGTACAAGCCATAGATTAACTAAATAACAATGTCCCTACCACTTTTGAGCAGTTGCTAAGAGAGGGAGTGTATTTGGATCTTGGTCGACAAGTTGCTTATCCTTGAAGTAAGGCTTATGTAAAAAATTCTAACATTAATTAAAAGCATGGAAAAAGATTCTCGATGTTACAGTCCATCAGGGGCTGACTGAGGGCTATATGTCCTTTGCGGATAGGCTAGAAAAAGCTATTGGACATCAGGTAGATAATCAGGAAGTGGCAAAATATTACTAAAACAAATGGCTTATGAAAATGCAAATCAGGATTAAAACATGTTTTAAAAAGCTGTTGTCTCCAAAACCTGAAACTATGATGGCAGAAATGATTAAATTCCTTCAAACAGTACAGACTGAGACTTACAAAACTAATTTACTGGCTGCTGCCCTTAAACATCCTGATAGAACAAAATACTTTGGCTGCGGGAAGCAAGATATTTTATTATTTCTTTTTCTTTTATTTTTAAAAAAGATTTAGTTATTTACTTGAAAGGCAGAGTTAGAGAGGCAGCAGCAGAGAGAGAGGGGGAGAGGGCTTCCATTGGCTGGTTCACTCCCTAGATGGCTACAATGGCTGCACCTGTGCTGATCCAAATCCAGGAGCCAGGAGCTTCTTCTGAGTCTCCCAAGTGGGTGCAGGGGCCCAAGGACTTGGGCCATCCTCTACTGCTTTCCCAGGCCATAGCAGAGAGCTGGATTGGAAGTGCAGCAGCTGACACTTGAACCAGCACCCTTATGGGATGCTGGCACTCCAGGCAGCAGCTTTAACTGTTATGCTACAGCACCAGCCCCATTAAAGTCATTGTAAAAGAAACTTTCTGTCATTGCCAAAATCAGTTACTCAACCTTCAAAAAAGTGTCCAGGGTCTGGAGCTGTGGCATAGAGATCAGCTCCCTGCTGATCACTTTAACAGTAGTTAATTTTGAAATTATTTCAAACTTACAGAAATACCATGAGTGAGTCCCATTCATTGAGAATGCCTAGTTATTATCCTTTTAGCACTGTTGCCCCGATCCAAGATGTTTCTGCTAAGTATAGGGTGGTCCCCTGATAAAAAGCATATGAACCCCAATTTAGGGAACCAAAATAAATTCCTCACCATAACCCAATCGACAGAACTATTACATTTTTTTCCAACCATGTTAAAATATCTTTTCTCCCATTGAGTCAATGTTATTTTACTGGAATTCTCCTTGACACTTTTCTAATATGAAAACCCTCAATAGGTATCAAGAGCAGAGATGACTCAAGCTGGGTCCCTCCAGTGTTCCTTTCTGAGAAAATGTGGGCCCTGTATTCTCATCAGAAGCTCCCTGGTCCGATGCTGAGCTCTGCTCAGTCTCCCATCCATTCCATGATGGATGCTATCAACTTGGTATTTAGTGAATTTCTGCCAGATTGATTCACATGCAACCTTTTAAGGATTTATTTTGAAGGCAGAATGACAATGAGAGAGGGAACTATATCTATATCTACATCTACATCTATATCTTTTAAAATGATTTATTTATTTATTTGAAAGTCAGAGTTACACAAAGAGAGAAAGAGAGGCAGAGAGAGAGAGACAGGTCTTCCATCTGCTGATTCACTCCTGAATTGGCTACAACAGCCAGAGCTGTATCAATCCAAAGCCAGAAGCAAGGAGCTTCTTCCAGGTCTCCCATGCTGGTGCAGAGGTCCAAGCACTTGGGCCATCCTCTACTGCTTTCCCAGGCCATAGCAGAGAGCTGGATCTCTCTCTCTCTCTCTCTCTCTCTCTATATATATATATATATATATATATATATTTCATCTCTATCTCTATCTATCTCTGTGGTTCATTTCCAAAAGAGTTGCAATGTTAAGTTCTTTGTCAAGCTGAAGCTAGGATGAATGACTATTTCCCGGTCTTCCACATGGGTGGCAGGGCCCAAGGACTTGGGCCATGTTCTGAAGCCTTCCCAGGTGCATTCACATAGTGCTTGATCAAAAGCAGAGAAGCTGGTACTTGAGGCAGCACCACAGCACTCTGATGTCAAATGCTGGTGTGGCAGGCAGTGGCAAAACTTGCTGCACCACAACATTCATATATGCTGTGCTATATGCACATTTTTATTTCTTTTTGTAATGTGTGGACTTTTATTAAAAATATTCTAATATTATGCCAGTATCCTATTTCCTATCAAATTTTCATCCAGTACCTTTGATAGTATTTTTAATCATCAACACTATATGAAATGCTGGTGTTTTAATTCCCAATATTGTTTCTCCATTTATATTTTGATCTAGCATCAAAGCTAAGGGCTCACCCTTCTGTCCTAGTTAGTGTGTCATTATGTTTTATATCATTATGAGTTCGTAGATTCTTTTTTTTTTTTTAACAGGCAGAGTGGACAGTGAGAGAGAGAGACAGAGAGAAAGGTCTTCCTTTGCCGTTGGTTCACCCTCCAATGGCCGCCGCGGCCGGCGTGCTGCGGCCGGCGCACCGTGCTGATCCGATGGCAGGAGCCAGGAGCCAGGTGCTTTTCCTGGTCCCCCATGGGGTGCAGGGCCCAAGCACCTGGGCCATCCTCCACTGCACTCCAGGGCAATAGCAGAGAGCTGGCCTGGAAGAGGGGCAACCAGGACAGAATCCGGCGCCGCAACCGGGACTAGAACCCGGTGTGCCGGCGCCGCTAGGCAGAGGATTATTCTAGTGAACCGCGGTGCCGGCCAAGTTCATAGATTCTTATCTTGTTAAAGGTATTATAGTCTGAAATTATGTGTTCTGATGCTCAAGTTATTCCAGATCCTAGTGGAATCCTCTTCAACACACCAAATTGGGGCCCCAATATCTACAGTTGGTGTAAGTACCATCCTAGGAGAAAAGATTCACTAATTCTTACCTCTCTTCCCTGAATTACATTTCCCTTAAAGGCGCCATTTCTTTCATCAAATCTTGTTACTATTAATGAAGATTTACAATTCAGCTGTATTCTTCAATGTTTTCTTTGGAAATGTTCTTTAGTACTTAATTAAAAGGCCATTTTATGAACCAGAATCTCATCAAGTCACACTCCTCTTTCAACTGTGTGGATGGTTTCCCATGACCTTTGAACAGGGAGTGGTCTTCAGAAAGACAATGCTATGGGTTGTACCCTATTAGGTCTTGTCTACCAGCTGTCTGCTCGCTATTCTCTTCTTACATGCTAGGACCCAGAAGGCTCCCAGTTGTACCACAAACTTTACAAATTTCCTCTCAACCCATCAAAATTACTAAAAGTTCCAAATGTGAGGCTAAACTCTGTTTTGTTTTTAATAAAATGATTTTATTATTTCATTTGAGAGGTAGAGTTACAGACACAGGGAGAAACAGAAAGATCTATCCACTGGTTTACTTCCAAATAGCCACAACAGATTGAGCTGGGTCAATCTGAAGCCAGGAGCTAGAAGCCTGGAGCTTCACTCTTCTCCCCCACATAGGTGCAGGAGCCCAGGCATTTGGGCCATCTTTGACTGCTTTCCCAGGCCAACGCAGAGGGCTGGATTGGAAGAAGAACAGCTGGACCTTGAACTGGCACTACAGGCAGAGGCTTAGCCCACTGCGCCACAGTGCTGGACCCTAAGTACTTTTAAAATAAGATGTACAGTATTTGAAAGGCAGAGATAGAGAGAGAAGGTTTCAGGGAGAGATAGAGATCTTCCATCTGCTGGTTCATTCCGCAAATAGATGCAGTAACAGGGAGATGGGTCATAATGGAGCAGCTGGGACTCAAACCAGTGCTCACATGAGATGCTGCATTACAGGTAGTCGCTTCATTTCTTCTTTCAAAGGAGTTCTCATCTCTAAGTGATTCAGAAAGATGTACCAAAGGACCTTTGAGGTGGTTATGATAAATTATCTCTTTTAAACTTTAAATTCCACAGAGAACAAACAGTATAACTAAATCATAAACCAACACAACCTCATTCCTTGAGAGTGGCCTAACTCAGATGAGATGTGTAATGAATACTGATCTCTGGGTAAGAAGTGATGATCATGTCCATAAAGAAGATTGTCGTATAGTTCAGCTGAACAGACAAAGGATAACATGATACTGTGAGTTAGTCAATAGGAACACAAAAATGCAATAAGTGATTATTTAAGATTCCTGATATTAAAATAATGCATTCAGAGAATTTCATCACGACAGCCATTTTGGACTACACCTTCAACACTATACATTTCTATATCACTAGCAGCAATGTGGGCCATGAAATATTGTTGCTGAGAGAGAGAAGACAAGAAGCAACTTTTAGCATCAGTGACTGGCACATTAGCAATACAGAACTTCTGCAAGTAATTGAAATCCATAACTAACAGGTTTATTCAAAACTTCATTTTCTGTAACCGTGAAAGTGAAATTAAGAGAAGAGATTTGGGACAGAATTCTTAAAGATACGTGAAAGAAGGTTATTGAGTGGTACATAACTTGGCAAACCCGCAGCAGCAGGTTTTATAATAAGGAACAGATCACCCATAAACAGCTCACTCACACCATCAGAGTGCCCTGTCTTGGCTTCCTTCTCTTCAGCTTCATCTTCATTATCAGTAATTTTATTCATGTTTTAGAATTTAGTTCAAACTGAAGGTATAATCAGAGGATATCACTACTCCTAATCTAGGTAATACTAGTGAGCAAAAATACAGTGTCTTCAATGGCGAAAGCTCCCTCCTTTCAGTATTATGCCAAACTTATTAAAGAACATGATACTGGCATTTTTACAATGATGGAGTAATAAAAATCATTAGGGCAATTTATCAGGTTTATAGTGCACATCAAGAAAAGTGCTGGCAGGGTGTGCAGGTAAAGAGCACGGTGCACAAATTGTTGAATATTGTCAGGCAGAAGTGAGAAAATTAAGACAAACCATGTTGAGTAAAAATACATAGGAACAAAAAGATCTCACCAGGCAATGGTAAGCAGAGAAGCACCACATGGAAGTATGGAATCATTGTTTAATGGATACCCTATTCTGGGTTCACAGCTGGGAGGTAGAAATACACTTGGAGATGCAGAGGTCCTTGATCCTCTTCATGATAACTTTTACGCAATCAAGACAGTATTCTTAGTCATTCTCACATGGAAGCAAGGGTCTTTATGCCTTGGCCTCAGCTGTGGGCTCTTTCAATTATGCTTCCTCCAGTGCTGGACTTAAGTATCCTGCAAGTGGAGCAGATTTTCTTCCCCAGCAGAGCAGCTGGGGACAACAGTGGGGAATCAGGTGTCAATGATTGGGAAAATGTAATTGATGCTACAGAACCCTCTAGTGGTTCAAATGATTTTGACCCATTATTATAGCCCAATGAGGACCCCAGCAACACTCAGACCTCCCAGAGTTAATTAAACCAAAGAATCTCTTCAGTTAGCACACCTTCTCTCGCTTGTTATTGAGAGAGACACTTGAGGACTTAATCTAGGAGAGCTTCCTTGTCAGATGCTTTGACCCTCAAGAGGAGAGTTCTTGCACATGGTAATCATAAGCCTTTCTGCTGTTCCATGTCCTTGGATGCAGTGTGCAAGCTTCATGACACAGAAAAATAAGGAAGGAAGGAAGGAAGGAAGGAAGGAAGGAAGGAAGGAAGGAAGGAAGGAGAGAAGGAGGGAAGGAGGGAAGGAGGGAAGGAGGGAAGGAGGGAAGGAGGGAAGGAGGGAAGAAGGGAGGGAAGGAGGGAAGGAGGAAAGGAGGGAAGGAGGAAAGGAGGGAAGGAGGAAAGGAGGGAAGGAGGGAAGAAAGGAAGGAGGGAGGGAGGAAAGGAAGAAAGGAAGGAGGGAAGGAAGGAAGGAGAAAGAAAAGAAAATTGTATTCTGGTGCAATTCATGGGTTTACTGTAAATTTAGGTAAAGTGGGGGCCGGTGCTGTGCCATAGTCATTAAGCCTCTGCCTGTGGCACTGGTATCCCATACAGGTGCCGGTTCATACCTTGGCTGTTCCACTTCCAATCCAGCTCTGTGCTAATGACCTGGGAAAGCAGTGGAAGATGATGCAAGTGCTTGGACTCCTATACCCATGTGTGAAGAAGCTCCTGGCTTTGAGTTGGTCCAGCTCTGGCCATTGTGTCCATTTGGGGAGTGAACTAGCAAATGGGAGACCTCTCTTGGTCTCTCCCCTTATCTGTCTGTGCCTGCTTGTCAAATAAAAAAGTATTTTAAAAAATTAGACAAAGTGAAATTTATCTGTGTAATTTCTGTTCTATAAGTAAATCAGAAATTAGAGACTAAACATAATTGGTTTTCAAATTTCCTATATATTAAAAATTTACTTCTTGCAGTATCATGCAGTAAAATTTACTTTTTCAAAGAGGAACAAGTTTAACAAGAGCCTTCAAAGAACTTTCTATGATGAGCCAAATTCACTGTTACCAGAAAAAAAATTTGTAAATTTTATGAAGGCTGATTAGAATAAATCAGATATGCCTTCTCCTAGCCACATGACTTTGTGAGATTAAGAGAGTGCTTTGTTTCAACTTTTTTCTACTGATGAATGCAAGGTGTCCTGTGCATAACAAATCTTCCCAGGCAGATGAATCAGTTAATTCACAGGCTTTTATTGGGGTTCCGCTCCTGGGCGAGGTTCCCAGTCCCAACAGAGCAACAGAGCGGGGGCTGGGGAAGTCATGCTTCAGACTGGGGAACCTCGCCTGGGAGCAGAGGTCTCAGAAAGCCTGGACATATGGGACCTCTGACCACTTTCTCTCCCTGCGACAGAAATTCTCAAGGTTATTAGGCCATGCCGGGTGGAGTAGAAGATTAGGCGTTTACTCCATAGGTCCTAGGCCAGTCTCAGTTTCTTCAAGTTCTTTAGCAGGCAGGCCAGGGGGCATTTTGAGTCCCACCCTCAGGATTGGCCAGATCCCATGGTCTCCCCGTTAGCCCAGATCTACTGAAATTCAGTCAAGGCATCCCCTGTCCCAGACTTCAGTAGACGGATTAGAGGTCAGTCCTCTATGGGGCCACGCCAGTGGTGGGACATCTCCACAGCCACGGGGAGGCTAAACAGCAGAGAACAGAGCCCATGTGCACATGATTTGGAAGTCTCTGTCCAGACTGAGAGCTAGCCAGAGATCGCAGAGACTGGGCCAACCCAGAGGAGGGAGGGAGAGCAAGGGAGGAGTTACTTACAGTTGGTGAGGCATGGTCCGTAGTCCCGGGGCACCAGACAGGTTCAAGGAGCGAGGGGGCCTCAAACACAGAAAGGAGAGGCACAAACCTTCAGCTCCCAGGTTTCGGCACCATCTGCAAGGTGTCTGGTGCATAACAAATCTTCCCAGGCAGACGAATCAATTAATTCACAGGCTTTTATTGGGGTTCTGCTCATAGGCCATACAAAATTATAATTTTAAATATTAGCCTGTGATCTACTTACTGTATTTTGAGTCCCACCTGCAGTTACCTTGGCAGGGCCAGACCAGTGATTTTGCAGGTTTTCTATGGCCTGCATTCCATACATTCCCCACTCCTATAGACCTAAGAGAGCTGAGAGAAGGAATTCAAAGTAGCTTTACTTCCAAGTTTCCTGGGTAAAGCAGTGGCTGGAAATCAACACTAAGAAGGATTAGCTAAGGATCCAAGTTACAGTACAAATGGAAGCTAGAGGAGCACCCAAATTCCCTGAGCCAACAGTCCTCCCGTATCAGCCTCCTGGTTAGGAAATTTTACAAAAGCATTTCCATAAATGGTAACAACATTTATTCCTTTTCAATTGACAAAATTACCAGGTGTATTCTGCTTGTTGGCTTCTCAGTCTGTTAGGCTAATTGTTTTATACTTTTATCATTTATGATTATTCAGAATTTCTCTACAAACCCCTCTACCTGCAAAAGTTGAGTGGCCTTTCTCCTGGTCTCAGCTGGGATCAGATTTAAACCACGTCCACCAAACAATCCTAAGGGTCCAGAGACCCTCCTCCTTTCCTCTCCTCTATGAAATCCTTTCATTACCTGCTTAATGCCACTCTTAGGATTATTGGTTGCTATTCTCACCCTGACTTGAATACTACAGTGTCTGTTTAAGTGTTTACAGCAGGTGATAATGGAATGAACTGAGGCCTTCAGCAACCAGGCAGTCAACCAGATGCTTCTCCATCCATACATGCCTGTCCCTGTGGAGCCCCAAGATACCCCCAGTGGGTCCCTGTAGATGACATCCCCAGTCAGAAGGAAGTAGCCAGAGAGACTCATCGTTACCCCCTTTCCTATCATCAAAAGGTCACGATGGTATCTTTGGGATCCGCATGGAAGGAAGGCCTATACATCTGGGAATGGAGAAGTCCCTACCTGTACTTCTTGGGAAGAAAAGTCCTTGTCAAGGTCCCCACAGGAGCCTAAAGGTCAACCAATGAGGATCAGACCCACCTCAACCTTTAACCCCATGCCCTGAATCTATAAAAGGAGCCCTCCCAATCTCTGATGAGAGACTTCCACGGCCCCCGCTCTGTTGCTCTCTTGGGACCAGGGAACCTCACCTGGGAGTGGAACCCCAATAAAAGCCTGTGAATTAATTGATTCATCTGCCTGGGAAGATTTGTTATGTGCCGGACACCTTGCAATGAATATTGTCACTTGAAATTTTTTTCTTTAAAATTAAATATTAATTACAAGTAATCAATCATCCAAATAAGTACATGATAATATACATTAATTATTTTTTATTCAGCACATCATAGTGACAAATGTAGAGTAGTAGCACATTTATAGTCTGTTCTGGACTCTTTATTAAAAATAATTGTTTCATTTTTTCTTGAATCTATTCTGCTTCCTTGGTTTCTTTTTTTAAAAAATATTTATTTATTTACTTATCTGAAAGACGTACAGAGGAGGGAAAGGGGGAGATAGGGAAAGAGAGAGAGAGAGATCTTCCACCTGCTGGTTCACTCCCCAAATGACTACCATTGCTGGGATTAGGCCAGGCAAAAATCAGGAGCATGGAAATCCAACTGGTTCTTGATATAGGTGCGATGTGCCCAAGTACTTCAGCAATGTTCTGCTGCTTTCCTAGGCACATTAGTAGTGAACTGGATCAGAACTGGGACTTGAACCTGAGTTCATCTGGGATGCCAGCATTGTGAGCAGCTGCTTAATCTACACCAAATGCTGGCCCCTGTTCTTGATTCTTACAGGAAGGACACAGTAATGTCTACCTGAAGACAGATATGTGCCAGACTTGAGTTTTACTATGGACAGATTACAGACACTGTAGATGTAGCTGAGTTTATGCTCAAGGGGTATGACTCATTAAATTTCTTTTTTTAAAGATGTATTTTATTTACTTGAAAGACAGAGTTACAGAGAGAGGTAGAGGCAGAGTGAGAGTGAAAGCAAGAGCGAGAGCAAGAGAGAGAGAGCGAGAGTGAGAGAGAGAGAGAGAGAGAGTGAAGATGTCTTCCTTTCCACTGGTTCTCTCCCCAGTGACTGCAATGGCCAGAGCTGAGCTGATCCGAGCCAGGAGCCAGGAGCTTCTTCCAGGTGTCCCATATGAGTGCAGGGGCCCAAGGACTTGGGCCATCTTCCACTGCTTTCCCAGGCCATAGCAGAGAGCTGGATCAGAAGAGGAGCAGCCAAGACTCAAACTGGTGTGCATAAGGGATGCCAGTGCTGCAGGCTAGGGCTTTAACCTGTTGCATCATAGCACTGCCCCCATTTAGGTCTTCTAACAAATCCTGGTGTTAGCTTGACTTGTAAATAGAGACAATTAATAAATTGCACAATAACCTTGGTAAATAACAGAGATATCTTTTGTTTATTTAGAAGGAGACTTTTTTAAGTAATTACATAAAGAATATAAGGAGGGGATAGCATTTTTTTTTTTTTTTTTGGACAGGCAGAGTGGACAGTGAGAGAGACAGAGAGAAAGGTCTTCCTTTGCCATTGGTTCGCCCCCCAATGGCCACTGCGGCTGATGCACTGTGCTGATCTGAAGCCAGGAGCCAGGTGCTTCTCCTGGTCTCCCATGTGGATGCAGGGTCCAAGGACTTGGGCCATCCTCCACTGCACTCCCGGGCCACAGCAGAGAGCTGGACTGGAAGAGGGGCAACTGGGACAGAACCCGACTCCCCGGCTGGGACTAGAACCCACAGGCGGAGGACTAGTGCCGCAGGGAGAGGACTAGCTTATTGAGCCATGGCTCCGGCCAAGGAGGGGCTAACATTTAAGCCACCATTTGTGAGAATGAAATCTTATATGGGTGCCAGTTCAAGTTCTGGCTGCTACACTTCTGATCCAGCTCCTTGATGATGGCCTGGGGAAACATCAGAGAATTGGCCAAGTGCTTGGGCTCCTTCATCCACATAGGAGGCCTGGAGGAAGCTCCTGTCTTTGACCTAACCCAACCCCTGCCTTTGTAGCCATTTAGGGAGTGAACCAGATGATGGAAGATCTCTCTCTCTTTCCCTCTTCTCTGTAACTTTGACTTTCAAATAAACAAATAAGTCTTTTATAAAAAGAATATAAATGAAAATCAACTCTTTAGAAATAGGTGATTTTAGGAGCTCATCAATATGGCTAAGGAGGTTATGTCCTATCTGCAATGCTGGCATCTCGTATGGGTACCTGTTCAGGTCCTGATGCTCCACTTCCTATCCAGCTCCCAGCCAATGGCCTGGGAAAGTGGCTGAAATGACCCACATGATTGGGCTCTGCCATCTACATGGAAGACCAGGATGAAGCTTCTTTCTCCTGGCTTTGGTTTTACCCAGCTCTGGCCATTGCAGCCATCTGGGGAGTGAAGCAGCAGATGGAAAGTCTCTTCGACTGTTTCTCCATCCTTGCAAATCTGCCTTTCAAATGAGTACAATGTATCTTTAAAAAGAGAAAAAATAGGTGATTTTATCCAATGTTAAAATGAATTCTTTAATGTGTCTTCAAAGGTATTTTATTCTTCTGTATTGTAGGAAATAGTTGAAAATATTTATACCCATTTTTATAGAGATTTTTAAAATTTATTTGAAAGAATTATAGAGACAGCTATAGAGATAGAGATATAGAGAAATATAGAGAGGGAGAGAGAGAGATAGAGAGAGAGATGAAAGAGCTTCCATTTGTTGGTTTACATCCCAAATGGCCACAATGGCCAGGGCTGGGCTGATCCAAATCCAGAAGCCAGCAGCTCCTTCTGGGTTGCCCACATAGGTGCAGGACCCCAAATACTTGGACCATATGGGACTTGAACTGGTGGCCATATGAAATACCAGCACCATAGTTGCTGGCTTTACCCACTATCTCCACAGTGCTGGCCCTCAATTATTTTAAAAATAATACAAAATAAGTTGCATATTCTACTTACAATCAAAAAGATTAATAATAGGTACATTTGTTTTGGGAATCTCTAACATTTTCAATCATACCAATTTAAAATCTTAGTACATCAGCTTGAACAGATATGGAGATCCAGGTTGGGTAGATTTTTCTCTTCTGTGGAATTAACATACATATATTCTATAATCCTAATGATTTTTAGTTCTTTAAGCTTTATATAAAAGCACTCAAAATTTCATGGTTATAAAATTAAATGATAATGTGTATTGCCCATGGGCCTTTTGAAATAACTTCTTATAAAGTATAGGGGCTGGCACTGTGGCATAGTGAGTAAAGCCACTGCCTGCAGTGCCAGCACCCCATATGGGCACTGATTGAGACCCAGCTGCTCCACTTCTGATCCAGCTCTCTGCTGTGGCCTGGGAAAGCAGTGGAAGATGGTCCAAGTCCTTGGGCCACTGCACCCACATGGGAAACCTGGAAGAAGCTCCTGGCTCCTGGGTTCAGATTGGTGCAGCTCTGGTTCATTGTAGCCAATTGGGGAGTGAACCAGTGGATGGAAGACCTCTCTCTCTCTTTCTCTTTCTTTCCTCTTTCAGTATAAATTTGACTTTCAAATAAATGTTTTTTAAAAAGAAATATTATATACAATTATTATACATCTGTTATTATATAGTGCCACACTGAAGCACACAGCTTGAGTGAGTGTTGCTTGCTTAAATCCATTTAGAGATAAAGAGTAATGTTCTCATGATACAGGGCTGACTCCTATTCCCTTGCACAGAAAAATAGCAGGAACATAAAGGCCATAATCTAATACCCCTGAATAGCAGCAAGTGACAGCAAAATACAGAGTGAAGGAGTCTGGAGAAACTAACTTAGCTTCATTTGATATTCAGATGAAACTCGGTCCTGTATTAATAATCATTATGAGCTACAATTTCTTGCATGTCATGTTAGTGTGTGAGACTTTTGTAAACTAGTTATGCCCAATGAAAACTGTTAGTAATTAAATATACGGTCTAGATAAATGGTGAGCATGCATCACAATAAGGAGTAAGATTAACTCAATCTTAAAACCATGAAGTTCCCAAAAGAAAAACAATAAAATAAATCAAGAGGCTGGCACTGTGGTGTAGTAGGTAAAGCTGCTGCCTGCAGTGCTGACATCCCATATGGGCACTGGTTCAAGTCCCAGCTGCTCCACTTCCTATCCAGCTCTCTGCTATGGCCTGAGAAAGCAGTAGAAGATGGCCCAAGTCCTTGGGCCCCTGCACTCATGAGGAAGACCTGAAGAAGCTCCTGGCCCCTGGGTTTGGATTGGCACAGCTCCGGCCATTGTGGCCAATTGGGGAATGAACCAGCAGATGGAAGACCTCTCTCTCTCTCTGCCTCTCCTTCTCTCTGTGTAACTCTGACTTTCAAATGGATGGATAAATCTAAAAAAAAAAATACATACTGCCTGTAATAAACACATCTCTGCTACAAAGATACATACAGACTTTGAAAGTTAAAGGATGGAAAATGATATTCCATGATAACAAAAAGTAAAAAAAGAGAAATATTAGCCATGATAATATCATGCAAAACAGAATTTAAAGCAAAAACTACTAAACAAGACAAATAAAGGCATATTGTATTAATGAAGGGATCAATCCAACAGAAAGATGAAACTATGGTAAATGTATATGTACCCAATGCAAGGTGCATGATTGCTTTTCATTTTTTTTATGATTCATTTATTTTTTTTTTTTTTTGAAAAGCAGAGCTACAGAGAGAAAGAGGTCTTTCATTTGTTGGTTCACTCTGCAAATCGCCAGTGGCCAGAGCTGAGCCAATCAGAAGCCAGGAGGCAGAAGCTTCTTCTGGGTCTCCCACATGGATGCAGGGGCTCAAGGACTTTGGCCACCTTCTATTGCTTTCCCAGGCCACAGCAGAGAGCTGGATCAGAAGTGGGACAGTGAGGTCTCAAAGCAGTGCCCATATGGAATGCTAAACCTGCTTTGCCACAGTTCCAGCCCCAGTGCCTGATTATTTAAAGTAAAGGTTAATGGATCTTAACAGAGACATTGACTTCAATCCAATAGTAATGGGTGACAGCAATATCACAGTTTCATCAATACACAGGACAACTAGACAAAGAAAAATTGAAGAAGACAACTAATCTACACTATGGACCAAAATGACAGAATTGACATATACAGAACATTTCATCCCATAGTTGCAGAATACACATTCTTATCACCAGTGCATGGAACTCCTTCTAGGACAGATCATATGTTAGGCCATAAAGCAAATCTCAGCAAATTAAAAGAAAATGAAATCATACCATGTATCTTTTCTGACCACAATGGAATGATTCTGAAAATTAAGAACATAAGAAACTCTAGAAAGCATGCAAGCACATGGAGTCTGAACAGCCTGCTCCTGAATGAATTGTGGGTCATAGAAGAAATCAAAAAGTAAATTAAAAATTACAGGAAAGAAATGAAAATGACAAAATACATATCAAAACTTACGATATACAGCAAAAGCAATTCTGAGAGTTAAGTTTATAGCAATTAGTGCTTATCTCAAAATTGGAAAAGGATCAAACAAATGATCTAACAATCCATTCAAAACCTAGAAAAACAATAAACCAAATCACAAGTTAGTATGAGAAAAGAAATTCTTTTTTTTTTTTTTTTTGACCGGCAAAGTGGACAGTGAAAGAGAGAGAGACAGAGAGAAAGGTCTTCCTTTTGCCGTTGGTTCACCCTCCAATGGCCGCCGTGGCCGGCGTGCTGCAGCCAGCGCACCACGCTGATCTGATGGCAGGAGCCAGGTGCTTCTCCTGGTCTCCCATGGGGTGCAGGGCCCAAGCACTTGGGCCATCCTCCACTGCACTCCCTGGCCACAGCAGAGAGCTGGCCTGGAAGAGGGGCAACCGGGACAGAATCCGGCGCCCTGACTGGGACTAGAACCTGGTGTGCCAGCGCCGCAAGGTGGAGGATTAGCCTAGTGAGCCACGGCACTGGTGAGAAATTCTTAAAATTAAAGAAGAAATAAAATTGAAACAAAAAAGAAACAAAATATCAGTGAAATGAAGAACAATTATTTTTGAAAAAATTAAAATTGATACACCACAGGCCTAACTAATTAAAAAAAGAGTGGAGAAGACACATATTAATAAATTCAGAAATAAAAAAGGAAATGTTAGATACTACATAAATAAAATTCATCAGAAATTATGAAAAAAGCTGTATGTGAAAAAATAGGGAAATTTAGAAGAAATGGATTGATTCCTAGATAAGCACAAACTACCAAACATTGATGCATGAAGACGCTGAAAACCTAAACAAAATCATAACCAAGATGGAGACTGAATAAGAAATAAAGACCCTCCACACATAGAAAAAGCCCAGGACTGGATGGTTACATGCTGAATTCTACCAAACTTTTACAGAAAAATGAATTCCAATTCCTCTCAATCTATTTCAAACAACTGAGATGGAGGAAATTCTCCCACACTGCTTCTATGAGACCAGCATAACCTTAATTTGAAAACCAGAAAAACATACAACAAAGAGAATTATAAACCAGTATCACAGATGAACAAAATGATTGTTCACTTGGACCAAGTGGTATCCCTGGTTTGCAGGAATGGTTCAACATAAGCAAATTAACAAATGTGACACATCACAATAACAAACAGAAGAATGAAAACTGTTTGTTTATTCATTGTGAGAGAGTGTTGTATTTTATCAAATGGTTCCTGCATCTATTGAGATAACCATATCTTTTTTTTTTAGTTATTCTTTTTTTAAGCTTTATTTTATTTATTTGAAAGACAAAGTTTGAGAGAGGTAGAAGAGAGATCTTCCATCTGATGGATCATTCCCCAGATGGCTGCAATGGCCGAAGCTGCACCGATCTGTGGCGCAGCAGGTTAAAGCTCTGACCTGAAGTGCTGGCATCCCATATGAGTGCCAGTTCAAGTCCTGGCTGCTCCACTTCTGATCTGGCTCTCTGCTATGGCCTGGGATAACAGTAGAAATGGCACAAGTCCTTGGGCCCCTGTACCCATGTGGGAGACCCAGAAGAAGCTCCTGGCTGTTGGCCAAGAAATGCAAATAAAAACCACAATGAGGTTACACCTTACCAGAGTTAGAATGGCTCTCATACAAAAAAATAGGAAGCAATAACTGTTGGTGAGGATGTAGGGGAAAAGTTCCCTAGTACACTTTTGGTGGGAATGTAAACTAGTGCAACCGTTACTAGAGGCAGTATAGCGATTCCTCTGAAATCTGATAGTATATCTACAATATGACCTAGCCATCCCACACTGTGAATGTACCCAAAAGAAGTTAAATTGGCATATTGAAGCTATCTGTATGCCCATGTTTATTACAGCTCAATTCATAATACCTAAGATATGGAATCAACCCGGATGCCAATCAAGTAATGACTGGATAAAAAATATGGTATCTATGCACTATGGAATACCACTCAGCCACAAAAAAGAATGAAATTCTGTCTTTTGCAATAAAATGGATGCGACTGGAATCCATCATGCTTGGTGAAATAAGTGAGTCTCAAAAAATACAAATATTGTATGTTTCCCTTGATATATGTTACTAATATACAGAGTGTAAAAGATGTAATGTGTAGGAGCAAAATTTGCATTTTGAGATTATTGTTTATAACATTTTCTTTACTCTCAGGGAACAGTGGTTTTCTTCTACTTTCTATTTCTTGAATATTTCACTTTGTGGAGGGTCAAACATGATTATAACATAAACTGACAGTATGTCTTGTAAAAATTAAAAGTAAAATCATAATGAAGGAAGGAAGAAGGTTGGGAGCCTGAGCAGGAGAGAGGGTAGGGTAGGAAGTATCACTATGTTTCTGAATCTGAATATATGAAATACATGAAATTTGTTCACCTTATATATTAATAAAAAATTAATAAATAAATTAAAGCAATCAAGAGAACAATTCAATTTCAAAAGCACCAAAGGTAATAAAATACTTAGGAATAAACTTAACCAAGGAAATAAAATACCTAAACATTGAAAACTATAAAAGATTACTGAAATGAATTAAAGATCACACAAATAAATGTATATATATATACTCTGTTCATGGATCATAAAATATATATAATAAATCAATGTTCCTAGTGATCTATAGATTCAAATCATTCTTCATAATATCACAATAGTTATTTTTAATCAAAAATTTAAAAAACTATACAGAAAATTAATATGGAATGTCAAAGTATTTAAATACCCAAATATTCTTGACCATAAGATCAAAGTTACAGGCCTCACATTCTCTTAATTCAAAAGCAAATGTAATCTAAACAGTGTGATATTTGAACAAAACCAGACATACAGGCACAGATTTGGTCTCAGTTGAGAGTCTGGGTAAGATATCTGCATTGCATACTACAGTGTTTATGTTCAACTCTCACCTCTGGCTTCTGAAACCAGCTGCCTGCCAATGGAAAATATGGGAGGCTGTGGGGATGGAACATGTAACTGGGACCCTGTCACCCACATTGGAAGCCAGGATTTTGTTTCCAGTCCAGACCTGTCATTGCAGACCTATGCAGAGTGAACCAGAAGATAGGGGTTCTAGCTCTCTCTACCTCTCAAATTAAAAAATAAAAATATTAAGTGTAAATATTTAATGTAATACAGAAAATCAAGATTTGATAACCTCATCAATAAAGAAAAAATTGACTAAATTCAATTTATGATTAAAACCCTAAATAAACTGTTAACTGAGGCAAACTTCCACCACAGGAAGAGCACCTATGGGAAATTTACAATAAACGCTTATAAAATGGGAATAAGACTGCTACTTTTAACACTTCTATTCAACAGTGTAGTGGATGATTCTACTAAAAAAAATGAACAAAGCAAAAGAATAAAACTCCAGATTGCAAACAAAAGAGCAAAGTTGACTTATAATATTGAACACATAGTCTTGTATGTAACATGTATTCTGAGAAAGTGACTAATCCCACTCCAAAAATACAGTAAAATTCAGTATTTTTTCAGAATATAAAGATATAAGTATCAATTATATTTCTGTTTAACAGTGATGAACATTCTAAAAGTATAATTAACAATAACATTCAAGGTAGCATCAAAGAGTGAAAATACCAAAAGAAATTTAAGAAAAAAAACTTGATTTTTAAAAAAATTTGACAGATAGAGTTAGACAGTGAGAGAGAAAGAGACAGAGAAAAAGGTTTTCTTTATGTTGGCTCTGCCCCCAAATGGCTACTATGGCCAGAGCTATCCTGATCCGCATCCAGGAGCCAGGTGCTTCCTCCAGGCCTCCCATGCAGGTGCAGGGCCCAAGCTCTTGGGCCATCCTCCACTGCCTTCCCAGGCCACAGCAGAGAGCTGGACTGGAAGAGGAGCAACTGGGATTAAAACCTGGCACTCATATGGGATGCCAGTGCCGCAAGGTGGTGGATTAACCAAGTGAGCCATGGCGCCGGCCCCACAAAATTTCAATTTTATACTAAAAAATTACAAAAAAAAACATACAGGCCGGCGCCGCGGCTCAGTAGGCTAATCCTCCGCCTAGCGGCGCCGGCACACCGGGTTCTAGTCCCGGTCGGGGCGCCGGATTCTGTCCCGGTTGCCCCTCTTCCAGGCCAGCCCTCTGCTGTGGCCAGGGAGTGCAGTGGAGGATGGCCCAGGTGCTTGGGCCCTGCACCCTATGGGAGACCAGGAAAAGCACCTGGCTCCTGGCTCCTGCCATCGGATCAGCGCGGTGCGCCGGCCGCAGCGCGCCGGCCGCGGCGGCCATTGGAGGGTGAACCAACGGCAAAGGAAGACCTTTCTCTCTGTCTCTCTCTCTCACTGTCCACTCTGCCTGTCAAAAAATAAAAAATAAAAAAAAAAAAAAATAAATAAAAAAAAAAAAAACAAAAAAAAACATACAAATTTTAAATGAAGCATTGATTTCATTAAGAGATTTTAATACTGCAAAAGTATATTCTTCTGGGGTCAGTGCTGTGGTGCAGCGGGTTAAAGCCCTGGCCTGAAGTGCCAGCATCCCATATGGGTGCCGGTTCTAGTCCTGGCTGCTCTACTTCCTATCCAGCTCTCTGTTATGGCCTGGGATAGCAGTGCAAGATGGCTCAAGTCCTTGGGCCCCTGCATCCATGTGGGAAACCCAGAAGCAGCTCCTGGCTCCTGGCTCCTGGCTTTGGATCAGCACAGCTCTGGCTGTTGCAGCCATCTGGGGAGTGAACCAGTGGACGGAGAACCTCTCTCTCTGTCTCTACCTCTCTCTGTAACTCTGTCTTTCAAATAAATAAAATAAATGTTTAAAAAATATACTTAATATAAATCATTGTGGAAATGTAAATCAAAACCTCAGGGAAATAGCACTTCATATTAAGTCAAATGACTCTGATTCACTATAGATAAATGTTGACATGGATGTGGAGAACAGGGAACCCTCATACATTTCCAGTAAAATATTGCAGCCACTATGAAAATAATTTGGCAGTTTCCAAGCAATTTCTACATGGGATTATTTATCGCTTCAGCAGTTTCTCTGCCAGGTATGCCACTAAGAGAGACACAATCCACAGGCACATGAATACTGAAGCAATATTTATGAAACCAAATGTGAAAGCAACCCAAATACTGATATGCAAAGAAAGCAATGTTCAGTATATCTTTTATAATCCTATACAATTTGACAATCAAATTTAATTAAGAAATGATAGATCACAAAATAATGCAATTCAAAAGACAAAGAAAAAGAAGAAACTCAAAGCCATCCCCATATACTCTAACATCCTGTTTCCCATTATGACATGTCCAGGAAAGGTCAATCTCTGGAGATAGGTTTAGATTAATGCCTGTGCTGGGGCTGATGGTTAATGAGGAGGGCTATAGATAATATGAAGCATTTGGATTAATGGAAATGTGTTTATACTAGAATGTGCTTATGATTACATAACTTGCAACACAGCACAAAGCATAGGATATTCACTGAAAATATGAGACAGGACTGGGCAGACTGAATTTGGGCCTCATGGAAGAAAATAAAATGAACAAATATGAGGGGGTTTCACATATTTTCTGGAACATGAAATTGAAATATGTTCATTTTGGTTGAAATATATTTAAATCCATAAATGCAAAGGCCTTACAATTCATGGGCATTGTTTAGTATGAAAGAAATATGCATGTTTTTCAATAAAATTTTGCACCAAAATTAACCTGCCATTTAATTCCATATTTCTTGTGATATTGTCCTAATTAAAATTAATTCCATATACTCTTAAAGAAATACTTCATTTTTCTTATATGAAACAACTTAAAAGTTGTACTAATTACCATTGTAAGGTAAAATACTGCCTCCTAATCACTCCACTTAGAATGAAAATATGCCAATTCTTGGGGCCAGTGCTGTGGTGCAGGGGGTCAAAGCCCTGGCCTGAATGCCGGCATCCCGAATGGGCACCAGTTCTAGTCCCGCTGCTCCTCTCCTGATCCAGCTCTCTGCTATGGCTTGGGAAAGCAGTGGAAGATGGCCCAAGTCCTTGGGCCCCTGCACTCACGTGGGAGACCCAGAAGAAGATCCTGGCTTCGGATCGGCTCAGCTCAGTCCATTGCGACCATTTGAGGAGTGAACCAGCGGATGGAAGACCTCTCTCTCTGTCTCTAACTCTCTCTGTAACTCTTTCAAATAAATAAAATAAATCTTTAAAAAAATGCCAATTCACATATTTCAAGATTATGTTTGTATGAATAAACTGCTTCCAAAGATCAGAATTTTAGTTGTGATATTAATTTAAGTATTTTAACACCCCTGAATGTTATACACCAAGAACGATGTTTTGAGTTTATTTTGTTGACAATAATTATACATACTTATGGACTGCAGTGAGAGATTTTAATTCATGCATACAATGTGTACTGAATAAATTGGAGTAAACAACATTTTCCCTTCTCTGACATTATACTTCAAAATCAGGGCCTTGGAGCACCTTTCCTCTATTTGTTCCTAAAATATGGGATAGCTTACAGTGGACTATAGTCACCCACATGCTATGTAACACAAGGAACTCACTATCATCTAGCTCTGATTTGGTACCAATTACTCTATGAAGTTCTTAAAGAATTTCTCAATTAATTAGTTTCAAAGAAAAAGAGACACACAGAGAAATAGAGAGAGAGAGAGAGAGAGAGGGAGGGAGAAGGAGAGAGAGCGAGAGAGGACATTCTCATCCACTGATTCAAATCACCAACATCTAAAACTGTGGCTTTTCCAGACTTTTATAATGATTTAGGTATGACTGCAAATGTACAGGTGACAAAAGCAAAAATAAGGAAGTAGGACTGCAAAACAATAAAAAAAATTCTGCATACTAAAGGAAAAGCTGAAAAGTGAAAGCAAGGAATGAGAGAAAATACTGGCAAATCATGGCTGATTAAAGGATTATTATAAAGAATAGACACAATTCAAAAGGAAATATTGTAATAAAAAATGGGCAAAGGATCAGATCAGTTTTTCCACAAACAGCTAACAGGCATTTAAAAGGGACTCAGCACTGCTAATCAAGACCACAATGGTTATGATCTCACATGTGTAAAAATAGCTATTGTAAAAAAGTAAAAAACATAAATATTGAACCAGCATTGGTGAAAAGGGAACATATAAATTGTTTATAGAAATGTAAATTAGTACACCCACTATGGAGAACACTATGGAGGTGTCTCAAATAAAATTAAAAATGGAGCTAACAAATGATAAAGCATTCCCACTATTGGATGTGCATCTAAAGAAGTAAAATTACTATCTCAAAGATAAAACTGCACAACCATGTTCATGTGAGCATTATTCACATGAATAAGATATATAAACAAACATTGCCTATCAACAGATGAGTAGAGAAATGCCATACACCCACAATGGAGTCACATTCAACCTTAACAAGGAAATTCTGACATTTTGTCACAATCTGGATTGAAAAGTTTGAATATACCATTAGGCTGATTGAAATGTCACAGAAAGATAAATACCACACAATCTCCCTTATTTATGGAATCTCAGAAAGTCAAACTTAAGAAGAGAACAGTGAAGGAAATGGGAAGATGTTAGTTGAATGACTAATAACATTTACAGTTAGTAGATAATGTACAGCCCAGAAATGTTATGAATATATGATTAGATACTCACAACTTGTTAAGGCACTAGGTTTTCTTTTAAAAACTATGTAAGGTGATGGCTATATTAGTTTGATTGTCCTAATTATTTCAGAATGTATATGTACAAGGGAACTCCAAAAGGTTTGTGAAAAACAGGATTAAACAGTGAAATTTCCATAAATTTTTAAAAAGTCTCTTCACATATCAAAACATCAAGTTGCAGGCCTTGAATATATACAAATTTTGTTTGTCAATTATACTCCAATAACTTTGAAAACAATCACCCTACATCAAAATACAAATTAAAACTCAAAAAACTAGGTTTATATCTTTGGGGTTGGGAAGGCTGTCATGGAACAGAAGCAGTTTTAAAAACATTGATAAATGTGACTAGCTAAAAGTTCTTATTTGAAAGTTCAGAGACAGATGACAGCCTGTAAAAGGAACATGTAAAGGCTTAGATGACATCCAAGACCAAAATACAGTGTCCTCTTGTCCCCTCTAAAACCTCGACCAAAGCCCTGATCAAAATAAAACTGTTTCATTAGCTTACCTGGTCTGTGACACTGCTGTTACCAACAGAAAATGTGGTCAGACTTCCAGAAAGAGCTACGCTGAGAAGTCAGGGGCCATGAGCTGAGACAGCTTCTGAACTATTCAGAAAACTTGGGGAATCCGGTCACCCCGGGGAGAAGGGAGGAACTGAGGATCCCATAAGTGACAGCGCTTCGCTGCAGGAACCCAGCACACAACCCATATGCTCCATAATGGCCATCCTGTCCCCACTGCACAATCGGGGAAGACAAGGGGATGCCACCAACAGCTGCCCAGGGATGGCCCCTGGGCTGTGAGCAGGAAAGGAACAGGACGCCGGGGTCCCGGGTGCCAGTCCAGCCTCCACACTGCAGACCAGAAGGGGCTGAGTGGAGGGTCGTATCAGCAATGAGAGGGGGCCTACAGGCTCCAGCCACAACCTCTGGGAAGCCCACATCCTGCCAGCCTTTTCTGACAACTTCCCCACCCTGCCTTCCCCTCTCCTCAAGCTCAGCCCCACGCACCATGTCCCGAGGTCCAAGTGAGCAGCTTCCTGCGATGGAAGGAGGTACGAGAACGATGGACGTGGGCTACATTCAGAGTTCTGAGTGCTGGAGCCCCTCCTTGGGCCTCTCCACCACGGAACTGGTTGACTACTATGACGTCAAGATTCCGCGGGATTCTGTAGTGTTTATGCTACCACACCTGATTGGACAGCTTGCATAGCTGTGAGGACGCACCACGTCATAAAAGATGCAGCCAATCAGCGTCTCCATAACGCTGCTGCATAATTCCAGGTCTTGCTGGAGGCAGAAGCAAGAAGGAGTCTTGGGTTCATTTCTGAAATTTGTTCTCTTATGCGCCTCCCTCCCTGCAGCGAGCGGTGGGATCTCCTCTCTGGTCCTGCTCACTGCTGGGCTCCCACCTGCATCTTCCTGAGAGGATCCTACCTGGAGCTTGCAGTAAACTAACTCAGGTCGGTTACCATTTAATGGCTGTTTATTGGCTTCACAGCCTTTCTTTTTCATCTTCTATGTGATACTTTTTCTGTTGAATCATCTGTAGTTTTTAAAGTATTGATTTAAAGAATATTTAAGGATATCACAAAATTGAATCCTCCAATTTAACTTGTTTTTTTTTTTTTTAGTCTGCCTGTTGTCCTTTATTATTATTTTCTGTTTCCTGCTAGTACTTAGTAAATAGTAGAACACACACACACACACACACACATGTATGTATAATTCTTCCAGTAATCTCATTTATCAGTTTTTAGATTTTTATGGATTATCTCCATATATAAGCATCACCCAGTATATTCACATTTTATGACTTAGAAATTGATCTTTATACCATGTAATTACTTTTTGCTGTTTTATTTCCTTTATTACACCTGTAGTAGAAAGTCTGAGAGAGAGTGCAGGAATCATGGCCTAGGCTTACTGTAAGGAAAAAAGCTTTCAATGACCCTTTATTATTTGCATCGTTTGCTGTAGGTTCATTTCACTCTCAGGCACAGTAAAGAAGTCACTGCCTTTTTTGTTGTTGCTCTGCTAGCAGTTTTCTCTTTCCTAGCTGCTGTACTTTACTAAATGCTTTCCAACACGGAATCTAAATGACCATGGGATTTTCTTCTTGTGATTTTTACCTGCCTGGAAAGCCTGTCTGGGAATGTTAACCACCCTTGCATTTTTTATTATGTCCCTGCTTCTTATTGATATATTTTCTTAGATGATTTCATTTATTACATTAATACTTTTCTGAGGATACTAGTAGCTCTGTTTATAAAAGAGATGCTTTTAATAAAACAATTTTTATTTCAAGTCTTGATCCAAAATTTATTTTTTTAATTTCTTTTTTTTAAGGTTTATTTTATGTATGTGAAAGACAGAGTTACAGAGAGAGGTAGAGACAGAGAGAGAGGTCTTCCTCCCACTGGTTCACTCCCCAGATGGCTGCAACAGCCAGAGCTGCACTGATCCAAAGCCAGGAGCCAGGATCTTCTTCTGGGTCTACCACATGGGTGCAAGGGCCCAAGGACTTGGGCCATCTTCTACTGCTTTTCCCAGGCCATAGCAGAGAGCAAGATTGGAAGAGGAGCAGCCAAGACTAGAACTGGCATCTATATGGGACACTGGCACTCCAGGCCAGGGTTTTAACATGTTGTGCCATAGCACCAGCCCCCTTTTTTAATTTGAAGTCTTGGCCTGCTTGCACCATCCTCACCATAATGGTGGTTTTCCAAAAGAAACTAAAAAATAGGCTTTGCTTATTTTCACTTTGGGTAGGTCTTTGAAATGTAAATTTGTTTTTTCTTTGGTAAAAGTTTGAAGTATTCTCTAATTCTGGACCTGAAATTGTCATTGTGTGACTTTCTGGGTTGACCATTTGGAGTTTTCAAAATGTGATTCAACTTACTTGGGTTATATAGGAGTTTTTCTATTTTATGTTATATTTGTTTTTTGGAAGCCTGATTTTCAAAATAGGGTGGATATTGATCTCTGTAGTCAAATTTTACTCCTAAGAATTTCATATCTTTCTCTAGTATCTTGGTCAAAGCTATAATCTCTACAAAAGAATGATTCTGTTTTAATTCCTAAACTGGTTATTTGTGTTACTTTCCCCATTGGTTCCTTAATTGTTTTTTCCTAATGATTAACTTTGTTAACATTTTTCTTAAAAAAAGTCATTGTGTCCTTGTTTATTTGTGGTACATTGTATAGCATTTCATACATGTCTGCTATTCTTTTTTCTTCCTTTTCTTCAATACTCTGATATTTTTTGTTTATAATTAACAAGGGAGCTGTATTGATTGATTTTCAGTGTTTTATTCTAACATAAGCATTTAAGGTTATAAACTATCTCTAAGTACTGGTTTACTGCATCCTCTTTATTCCTTCATGTGTTCCCAACCTGTTTCCATCACAGGCTGCGTGTGTCTCCAGTTCTGAAACCCACATGTACTGACTGGTAAATTAGTGCTTCAGCCATTAGAGACCCACTTTTTACACTTGTGTGCCCAGGTAATCACAGCCCATCAGCTACCCTTTCCATGTCTGCAAAAGGGCTACGGTCCCTTAAAATATATCACATCTTGATTTCTTTTAGAGAAGCAGGTAAAATTTCCCTGACAGCCCAAGTTAGACATTTCTATATATACTACTGGCTACATCTGAGTTGTTGCTTCTAAATCAATCTTTCGTAGCAAATAGAACTGCTCTGATTGTCAGTTTTTTTTCTTTATGGGGTTATTGGCTAATTACCAACTTGTGTTGATGCTAGTGAGATTCACATACCGTATTTTTCTACTAATTAATTTGCCATTCTGGAGTGGCCTGCATGTCAAAATTCTGCCCTCATAGAGCATATTTGAAGAAAATGGCATAAATTATAGCTTTGTGTAAAAATAGTTTAAATATTTGAAGTGCTCTGGATAAAAAATAAAATAATGTGATAGGTCCCAGTGGAGAGGACAAGGTTTGCTTTAGCCAGAAGAGTTTGAAAGTCCTCACTAATGGATAATACGTGATCTTAAAACATAACAATGGGGAGTAACTTTCAGTGTGGAAGCTAGGAAAAGAGCATCTAAGCTGCAGAAGTGAAAAGCAAATTTAAAGATTTTAATGAGGGGAAAAATATAGACGCATAATTAATGGATAAAAGAGGAAAGATTTGGAAGATGAAGAAAAAAGTAAAACACGGTGACTACACTTAAAAATGTTTTCTCCAAAATTTTTGAGAAAAATTTAAAGAATTTTAACTTTTAAAAATATGCATTATTATTATATGGTAATTAACTTTATTAAACCATTTTACAATGTGTATAAATTTCAAAACAATATGTACAATGGCCATTCAAGGAATTCATGTAAAATGCATTGAGAGATTATTTTGATTCAAAAACACTTATATCCATATAGATTATAATGTGTCTATAGACATTTTCAATGAGTTTTTAAAAATCACCCAGATTCATGAATTTCAAATGTTAATACACCAAAATAAACTTACCTTTGAATCCCATTCCTATCTTATTTTTTTAAAATACACATTGTTGGGGCCAGCGTTGTGGCTCACTTAGCTAATCCGTTGCCTGTGGTGCCGGCATCCCATATGGACACTGGGTTTCTAGTCTTGGTTGCTCCTCTTCCAGTCCAGCTCTCTGCTGTGGCCTGGGAGGGCAGTGGAGGATGGCCCAAGTGCTTGGGCTCCAGCACCTGCATAGGAGACTGGGAAGAGCACCTGGCTCCTGGCTTTGGGCTGATGCAACGCCGGCCGTAGTGGCTATTTGGGGAGTGAACCAACAGAAGGAAGACCTTTCTCTCTGTCTCTCTCTCACTGTCTATAACTCTACCTGTCAAATAAAAAAAAACCACATTGTTCATAGTAAATGAATGTATGATGTATATATTTTATTTTTAATTGAAATCTATTTATTTTTTCCAATAAATAAATAAGAAACATAAATGAGACTATTAGTGAATTTTAAGGATGGAGATCTTTCTTTGTCTCTGGTGATTTTAAGAGATCACTTCTCTTGTTGACACTGGACTGTAGGATCCAATGTGTAGACTAATCCTGCTGGGTGCTCCAACAATGACTTATATATTCTGTTCTGATAGAGATTTGAATTTTCCCCTTATTGTTTTCCTGCTTATTTGTTGATGGGTTACTATTTTAAGAAACACTGAGGCTGGCACCGTGGCTCACTAGGCTAATCCTCTGCCTTGCGGCGCCAGCACACCAGGTTCTAGTTCTGGTCGGGGCGCCGGATTCTATCCCAGTTGCCCCTCTTCCAGGCCAGCTCTCTGCTGTGGCCAGGGAGTGCAGTGGAGGATGGCCCAAGTGCTTGGGCCCTGCACCCCATGGGAGACCAGAAGTACCTGGCTCCTGCCATCGGATCAGTGTGGTGTGCCAGCCGCAGCACACCAGCCATGACGGCCATTGGAGGGTGAAGCAATGGCAAAGGAAGACCTTTCTCTCTGTCTCTCACTGTCAACTCTGCCTGTCAAAAAAAAAAAAAAAAAAAAAAAAAAAAAAAAAAAGAAAGAAACACTGAGAGGAACATTATGTGCCCATTATGTCTTTGTGGTCTATTCCTTTTATTTCCTTAGAATAAATTCCTAAAAATGAAATTATTGGGTAAAAGAATGTAATCATTCTATTCTTTCATCAGACAAGATACTCTATTCTTGGGAGTCATGGTGCTTGGGCTGTGACCATTTGAGAAAAGTGAAATAGAAGTTCTTGTTATGGAAGTATTGCTCCTGCCTTCTTGTTTTTTGATTAGGAACCATAGTTTGGGAATTATTAATACATCCAGCTGATGAGGAAAACTTTTCCCTTCAGTAGAATGTTACTACAACAATGTAAAAGTCAAGGTAGGATTATAAAAGAAGGAAAATTAAATGAAATATTAAAAAAAGATAAAGAAGACATTTTACAAAGGTATAACAACTATGGACTAAAAGAGTGTCCTAGAATACCTTCATGCAGTTCAGCAACTAAGTCATTTCTGGAATGAACAATGTGGATAACTAGGTTAGGATAGTGCTTCTGTTAGGACTCAGGTCAAAGTCACAAGGTATGCAGTAACAATTTACACATTTTATGAGGAAAGATCGACTCTGAAACAGGGACTGTTTAAAAATCACATACTGAGATTTAGCCAACATATTCAGATGGGCAGATTTGGATGGAATGAAAACTTCAGTGGAAACAAAACTGAAAGTCATAATCCTGGGGATGCCACTTAGTTTTACCAATGTAAAGAGAAGAATCATTATTTCAAGGTACAACACACATTGACAGGCTAAAATGAGAAACTATAAGCAATTCAAATACCAAAATGTTCCATACTGAATCACAAAAATGGGATTTTCAGATTAATCCAACTTGTAATGTCTCATAGAATTTAGGAAGTTGTTCTGGTTCTGTGGACTCTTCAATTGCTCTTCACACAGAATATTTTCTTCTTCTTAGAAATAATGTCTTCTGAATGGCTCTGTAGTCAGCATGAAAGGGTAGGAAATGGCTTTTCAGAGTGGCTGGGCAAACATGCTTCTGAAGTGATTCACTGTATCATTTTATAATATCTGCAGATTTACACATGGAACTTCAGGATTTCATTTTTTTAGTTCATTCCCAAGTCTATGGACTTCAGTTCCTAAGGCATCAATGATATTTTTCCTAAGTTTAAGTGCAAAGGTCTCTAGTTCTAGTGTTTCACATCTTCAATTTCATACATCACTTAGTCAAAAATCTTGTCTTTCCAAATAAAGTCTTGTAACAACTCATCCATCAAAATGTACCTCTGCATTAAATCTTATTTATCTAACCTGACATCTGTGGCTTTGATGTCATGAACTGCCCTTGCAGATCGATCTTTCTCCAGGAGTTCAGTAAGCCGTTGTACTTGTTCTGGCTGTCAGGATTGCCATAGAGGCCTTCTGTGTTAGTGTGGATAAGGATTGGTGAGACCACAGCTAATAAGGTGCACACACCCAAAGAACATAGGCTGACAGAGTGAATTGCCTGCATATTCATCAAATAAAGATCACTTTAGGGATGCAGTGGGACTGAAGAAAGTGAGAAAGTCAAGCAGAAAGACTACTGCAAATAACTGATAAAAGTGCCAGGGAATCTTGCTAATGAATGTGACAGTGCCCTGAGGCAAAGAAAGTATCCACATCTACTAATTTGATGTTCTCACACTAACTGGTCAATGTTCTTCATCAAAGGGCTTCTGGGAAAATTAAGAGGCAGGTAAAGGGATTTCCTTGATGACTTTGATTTTCTCCCAGAACGCCTACATCTGTTGCAGAAATATCATGGGTTCTGACAAGTCTTTGAAAGCCTCAGCCATGTTAAAGGCCAATCATTGTTCCTGTAAGGTGGTGTTGAGTTGGTTAACCTCTGGGTCATAAGCTTGCAGAACTGCAAATTTCATGATCTCCAAGTCAGACAGGATTTCATTATCCTTTTGATCCAATGTGTGTTTCAACTTCTCAAAAAATTTCTTAATTTCATCTTAATCTTTAGTCAGTAACTGTGAGTATTTTCTCTTGCTAGTGTCCCAGGTATCCAAGTGAGAAAGAGCATCTCCCCTACACGTTGTCTCAAAGCTCTGGAAGAGGAAATCAAAGGCATTCCTTTCCTGAGCATAGGCATCTTCAATAGATCAGAAGACATACTTGGTGTGGTCAGCAGGAATAGCACAGATCCCACAAATCAGCTGCATATCAGTCAGGCAGAAAGCAATGAGGGACTGCCCCAAGAGTCTTTTGTACACTGGCATCTTGGGAGAAATCTTGATCTTGTTCTACTTTTCCACAATACCCATCAGGGAATAATTAACCTGCAGCCTGCTAACTCCAGTAGCTGACATTTTCTTATGGCAGGAAGGACACTTGAATGATGATAGTCTCCACAATAAATTCTGCACAGTTCCCTCTATGAGACCTTTCAGGCGCTTTTTGCAGAAGTTATGTGAGCAAGGCAAAACTTGAGGATCATCAAACAGATTGCAACAACATGAGATCTTCAAGCACTATGTCACATTCAGGGAGTCTTCTCTAAGTCAGAGGGCACCAAAGACAATGGTGTTTCTAGGGAAGAAATGCTACCTTCTGGTTGAGTAAGAAGCACAAGCAGTTAGCAGCTCCATCCAGCTCTACCAGAAGGAGTGCCTCTGGCATCATGAGGGATATGCCACACCCCCTCTAGCCATGGGGGCCATGTGATATGTGCCAGTAATGGCTGCAAGATGGATTCATGGCCCCACATTACTTCTTTATCATTTTTCAAAAGGGAACATTCCTCAGTCATTAGATGAGTCAGTATTGTGAGAAAAGAACATGTTTTGAATTGGTTGGCTAAATGAAGAGATTTTCCCTGTTTCTTCCAGTATGACATATCCTACAGATACTAAACTCTAGACTCTTTTAGACAAAACAAAATGTACTTAAAATGTCAGTAGTTACAAGATCTATTTTTTGATTTACATCCTTATTTCACTGTTTATCAAACATTTTTCAAGCTCATTTTCTCCAAAGCCTTGTATAAAATAAAACCCTATGTCCAATTCTCATTGGTCATGCAGATAATATAAACTGATTCAAACAAAGAGAGCTCTCAGAAATGTAATAGCTTGACCTCACCACACCTGCACTGCATGCAGCTCCTGAGGAACTATAAAAGTCTTCAAACATCATTGCTTGGAAACCAGTGGTTTAGATGAAATGTTTTAATCTATGTTTACTTTGCATAGTGTGATTGGCCTCCCATTACTGATATGCCCATGTAGGAGCCATAAAGTTCAAGTTCTTGAACCATTTTCTTTGATAAAGAACATTAGAAAGTAGAAAATGTTAATGAAAAATTTTTTTTCTAGTCTGATCTGTCTCTCTAATGGCTCAAATATTTTCAGCAGTGGGACAGTATTTTATAATAAAAAGCTTAATTGAAAATCTAACATGTAAAACACATTAAGCCATTTTACATGTAAAATCATGATTTAAAATGTTAATATTCATGAGTGACCCAACCACTAATTAAGTGCAATGTAAGACATTTGCAGGTTTAAAATTACCAAACATTATATTTCCATCAGATGTTATGGTAAGTACTAAAGTTACATAGTGGTGAACAAAATTAACATAACCCCACCAATATCAATCTGATAGTCCAAAAAAGAAAAACTTAAATAACCAAAGAAAAACCTATAAATCTTGTGAAAAGTCAATATGTTAAACTCAACATTAAATTTATTTCTACATTTTAATGATCTAACATTAAAAATCCAAGTATAAATAAATAAGTAAAATTTATTTCTTAAAAAGTCAGTCCCTGGTATTCTTTAAGACCATTTTTGATTTAAACAAAGATGACAAAAGAAGTGTTATTCTTGAATTCATAGTAAATTCATTTACCTTAACAACAATCATTAATATGATAGTCAATGTGTTAAGAGCATTTCAATGTATACTTTCATTAGTTTCAAAAATAATTTCATAGAAAATGAATGTCAGCAAATATTTTGAACATTTTTGATAAAATGAAAATAAATGCCCCTAAATAATTTTTTAAGATTATTTATTTATTCATTTGACAGGTAGAGTTATAGACAGGGAGAGAGACAGAGAGAAAGGTCTTCCTTCTGATGGTTCACTCACCAAATGGCTGCTATGGCCAGAGCTATGCCAATCCAAAGCCAGGAGCTAGGTCCTTCTTCCTGGTTTCATGTGGGTGCAGGAGCCCAAGCACTTGGGCCATCCTCCACTGCCTTCCTGGACCACAGCAGAGAGCTGGACTGGAAGAGAAGCAACCGGGACAAGAACTTGGTGCCCATATGGGGTGCCGGTGCTGCAGGCAGAGGATTAACCTAGTGCGCCACCTCGCCATGCCACCCCTAAACAATTTAAAATATAGTCAATATAGTGTAAGTTTTTCTCTTAAAGAGGTACAGGGAAGACATTTTATTCCATCCTGATTTGAAAGGTAATCTCTTAGTGTTAAACTCTTACAGTAAAAATGAATCTTGTGTTCACATATATGCACTCTTGTACATATAAATGTCATGCATTTCTTCCAAAAGTATGCATACTATTCACAAGTAAATAAAAATAAATGTTATAAATATTCATTACTTATACATCCATTTTTTAAAAGTTTTGTTTAATTGGTGACTTTCAATTTTCTTTTAATTTAAGGATTTATTTCTTTATTTGAAAGAGTTACTCAGAGAGAGGAGAGGCAGAGAGAGAAAGAGAGGGGTCTTCCATCCACTGGTTCACTCCCCAATTGGCCACAATGGCCAGAACTGCTGATCTGAAACCAGGAGCCAGAAGCTTCTTTCAGGTCTCCCACGTGGGCACAGGGACCCAAAGACTTGGGCCATCTTCTACTGCTTTCCCAGGCCATAGCAGAGAGCTGGATTGGAAATGGAGCAGCCAGGACTCAAACCAGTGCCCATATGTGATGCCAGCATGGCAGACAGCAGCTTTACCCACTACATTACAGCACTGGCCCCACATATACATTTCTATAAAGCTTTTTTTTAATCCCAGAAAACAAATATTTTGTCTTTTGTATTAACATGTGGTACTTGTAAAACTTATGGAGTATAATCCAATATTTCAAACCATGTATAATTAGATCAATCAAGTAATTAGTGTTTCCATTTCCTTATAGTTTTTTTAAGTTCATCAGCTCCTCCCCTCAAATTGTTCATATAGTATATAATGCATTATTGTGACCTATAGTTACTTTGCTCTACTGGGAAAGCTAAGAACTGATTAGTCCTATATAACTAGATTTTCATAACTATTTCCTGATGTCATCTGCTGCTCTTCCCTCATCTTTATTTTAATTAAAATTATTTTAGAATTAAAATCTTTTAATTTAAAAATTGGTTATCTCCTGTAATGACTCCAATTCTAACTTTCTCACAAGCATACTAGTATTTTAAAGCTGAATATCATATGGTTATTTTGTATATGAAAAACATAAAAATACCATTGGTACTCCAAGATGTGCAATAAGTATTGTCATTCTGACTGCATTTTTAAATATAAAAACATGTAAACATGTAATTTCTTTATTTTCTACTGTGAGGCACACAAGTATGCCTCTATTTTTACTCATCTTATCCTAGAAGAAATAGATAAATTCTTGGACACTTACAACATACTTAAATTGAGCCACAAAGACATAGAAAACCTAAACAGACACATAACAAAGACAGAAATTGAATTAGTAATAAAGACCTCCCAACAAAGAAAAGCCATGGACTGGATAGATTCAATGCTGAATTCTACCAAATATTTAAAGAACTAATCAATTCTTCTGAAATTTTTAATAAATCCTCTCAAATTCTTTCTATGAAACCAGCATCACCTTAATTGCTAAAGCTGAAAAAGATGTAACAGAAAAAGAGAATTACAGACTAATTTCCCTGATGAACAGAGACACAAAAATTCTCAACAAAATTCTGGCCAATTGAATCCAACAATATGACAGAAAGATCATTCACCTGGACCAAATGTGATTCATTCCTGGTATGCAGGGATGGTTCAACATTTGCAAATCAATGTGATACAACACTTTAACAAATTGAAGAACAAAAACCATATGCTTACTTCAATAGATGCAGAGAAAGCACTTGACAAAATACCACACTCTTTCATGATAAAAAATCTAAGCAAATTGGGTTTAGAGGAACATTCTTCAACACAATCAAGGCAATTCATAACAAACCCACGACCAGCTCATACTGAAAGGGGAAAAGTTGGAAGCACTCCCACTAAGATCTGGTACCAGTCAGGGATGCCCACTCTCACCATTGCTATTCAATACAGTACTGGAAATTTTAGCCAGAGTCATAAGGCAAGAAAAGAAATCAAAGGGATGCAACTTGGGAAAGAGGAAGTCAAACTATCCCTATTTGCAGATAAAATGATTCTATATATAAAGGACCCAAAAGAATCCACTAAGAGGCTACTGGAACTCATAGAAGAGTTTAATAAAGTAGCAGGATATAAAATCAATATACAAAAACCAATAGCCTGTGTATACACAGACAATGCCATGGCTGAGAAAGAACTTCTAAGGTCAATCCCATTCACAATAGCTACAAAAAAGTCAAATACCTTGTAATAAACTTAATCAAGGATGTCAAAGATCTCTACAATGAGAATTACAAAACATTAAATAAAGAAATGAAAGAAGACACAAAAAATGGACAAATTTTCCATGTTCACAGATTGGAAGAATCAATATCATCAAAATGTCCATTCTTCAGAGAGTAATTTACAAATTCAATGTAATACCAATCAAAATACCAAAGTCACTCTTCTCAGATCTAGAAAAAATGATGCTTAAATTCATATGGATCCACAGGAGACTTTGAATAGTTAAAACAATCTTACACAACAAAAACAAAGTTGGAGGCATCACAATACCATACTTTAAGACATAATACAAGACAATTATAATCTAAACAGCCTGGTACTCATACAAAAACAGATGGACAGATCAATGGAACAGAATAGAAACCCAGAAACCAATCCAAATATCTACAACCAACTTATATTTGACCAAGGAGCTAACCAATCCCTGGAGGAAGGACAGCCTCTTCAACAAATGGTGGATTTCCACATGCAGAAGTATGAGGCAAGACCCCTACCTTACACCTTACACAAAAATCCACTCAACATGGATTAAAGATATAAATCTATGACCTGATTTCATCAAATTATTAGAGAACATGGGGGAAACCCTGCAAGACATTGACCAGGCAGACTTCTTGGAAAAGACCCTGGAGGCACAGGCAGTCAAAGCCAAAATTAACAAGCAGGATTACTAAAAAATTGAAAAGTTTCTGTATGGCAAAAGAAGCAGTCAAGAAAATGAAGAGGCAACCAACAGAATGGGAGAAATTATTTACAAGTTATTCAACTGATAAAGGATTAATAACCAGAATCTAAGAGATCAAGAAACTCCACAACAACGAAACAATCAACCCAGTTAAGAGATGGGCCAAGGACTTAAACAGACATTTTTCAAAAGAGGAAATCCAAATAACCAACAGACACATGAAAAAAGGTTCAGGATCATTAGCTATCAGGGAAATGCAAATCAAAACCACAATGAGGCTTCACCTCACTCCATTTAGAATGGCTTTCATACAGAAATAAACAAACAATAAATAATGATGAGGATTTGGGGAAAAAGATACACTAATCCACTGTTGGTGGGAATGCAAACTGGTAAAATCACTATAGAAGACAGTTTGGAGATACTTCAGAAATTTGAATATAGTCCTACCATATGACCCAGCCATCCCATTCCTTAGAATTTACCCAAGGGAAATGAAATCAGCCATCAAAAGAGTTATCTTCACTTTCATGTGTATTGCACCTCAATTCACAATAGCTAATACATGGAATTAACAACCTAGTCACCCATCAGTGGAAGATGGGTCATTTGCAACAAAATGGATGAATCTGGAAAAATCATACTTAGTGAAATAAGCTAGTCCCAAAGGGATAAATACCATATGTTCTCCCTATTCTTGACAACTAACAGAGCACCTAAAAGGAAACCTGTAGAAGTAAAATTGATACTATGAGAAGCAAAGACTTGAACAGCCCTTGTCTTGAATGTCAAGGAACAGCTTATTATCTTTTTTTCTATGTAATACCATTGGTTGTACTCTTTACTTAAAAGAGAATTAATCATAGGTGTATTAATTCAATGGAAAATATATCCCAGTAAAAAATAAGTGTGGAAATAAGAGAGATACAAGCTATACAGTTTGGAGCACATTCCCATGAATTTACCCTAAGGGTAAACCTAAGAACTTGCCATGAGACTCTCAATCTCATTAAGCTGGATGGTTTTAATGCCATCTTATGTGTTATAGTGATTATATTAGGTGTATAATTGATCATATAGATAGGGTTAAGTGTCAAAGGGATCAAATAAATAAGACCAAGTGTCTGGTAATAACAATAGATAGAATTAAAAAGGAGAGATGTTCCAACATGGGAAGCAGACCACACAGCAGACTCATAGTATGAGAAACACCCTAAACAACACTCTGACCTCAGAATCAGCCCTTAAAGCATTCAGATCTTTTTTTTTTAAAGATTTATTTATTTGAAAGGCAGAGTTACAGAGAGGCAGAGGTAGAGAGAGAGAGGTCTTCCATCCCCTCGTTCACTTCTCAAATGGCAGTAATGGCCAGAGCTGGGCCAATCCAAAGCCAGGAGCCAGGAGCCTCTTCCGGGTCTCCCGCGCGGTGCAGGAGCCCAAGGACTTGGGCCATCTTCCACTGTTTTCCCAGGCCATAGCAGAGAGCAGAATCCATCTGCAGGGGAGGTGCCCCAGGAAGGGAAGACAGCGTCCCAAGGGAGGACACCGAGGGCAGGAACTGGGAGTTGATTGGCTTTCCCTGGCTTAAAGGTTTATGCATTTGGGGCCAGCGCCGTGGCTCACTAGGCTAATCCTCCGCCTTGCGGCGCCAGCACACCGGGTTCTAGTCCCGGTCGGGGCACCGGATTCTGTCCCGGTTGCCCCTCTTCCAGGCCAGCTCTCTGCCGCGGTGGCCACTGCATTCAGATCTTTCTAAAAAGCCCATAAGAGCATTTCAGGCATGGAGAGGCAAGACATTGTGGCAAAAAATGTTCTATGTGAAGGATTTTTGTGAGTGAGATCCCATTGGAAAGAAGGGGCCATCAAGGAAGGATGTACTTTTTTCTGAAGAGAGGAGAGAACTTCCACTTTGCTTATGGCCCTGTCTAAATATTGCTGGAGTTTGTGGACTCAAAAGGCTTCCATAGCCTTTGCAGTGCATGTCAAAAGATTCAGGTGATCATTGACACCATAAATAAGAGTTAATTGTTCAATCAACAACAGGAGTCACTGTGCACTTACTCCCCATGTAGGACCTCTGTCTTTAATGAGTTGTACTATGATAACTACCTGCAAAACTTGTTTTCAAACAGTACTCTATACTGTGTGCATGTGTGTACAAATTGTTTAAATCTTTACTTAGTACAAAGTTTGTCTTTTATATATAAAGTTAATTAATAATGAATCTTAATGAAGAATGGGATGGGAGAGGGAGTAGCCAGTTGGCGGGGAGGGCAGATATGGGGAGGAAGAACCACTATATTCTTAAAGCTGTACCTATGAAATTTGTATTCATTCAATAAAATCTTTGTTTAAAAAAAGAGTCTATTGGATCTCATAGATATGCTTGGTAAAGTAGCAGTATATAAAAATCAACACACAAAAATTATTATCCTTTGCAAATGCAGACAATACTACAGCTGAGAGAGAACTTCTAAGATCAATCCCATTCACAATAGCTGCAAAGAAATCAAATTCCCTGGAATAAATTTAACCAAGGATTTCAAAGTGCTCTATGATGAAAATTACAAAACACTAAAGAAAAAAACAGAAGAAGATACACGAAATGTAACAATCTTTCATGTCAGACTGGCAGAATCAATATCATAGAAATGTCCACAGTTCTGAAAGAAATGTACAGACTCAATGCAATGCCAAGGACATTCTTTTCAGATACAGAAAAAATTATGCTGAAATGCATATGGAAACACGATAGACCCCAGATAGCTAAAGCAACTTATACAACAAACACAAAGGTGGAGGCATAACAATGCCAAATTTCAAGACATACTAAAGGGAAGTTATATTCAAAATAGCCTGGTACAATAGTAGACACTGAAACAGGACTGGAAATTGCTAGAGAATGCAAACACCCAAACCAGGACAACACTATTAGTACTTTATGGACATGGATTTCACTCTTTGGAGTCCCAATAGTGATTGAAAGTGATCAAGGATATCACTTTATAGGTATAAAGTTAAAAGATGGGCAGAAAATTTTGACATAATATGGAACTGGGGCTGTCACTGTGGCGCCATGGGTTAACATCTTGGTCTGAAGCACTGGCATCCCATATGGGTGCCAGTTCTAGTCCTGACTGCTCAACTTCCTATCCAGCTCTCTGCTATGGCCTGGGCAAGCAGTACAAGATGGCCCAAGTCCTTGGGCCTCTGCACCTGCATGGGAGACCTGGAGGAAGCTCCTGACTTCAGATTGGTGCAGCTCCAGTCATTGAGGCCAATTGAGGAGTGAACCATCGAATGTAAGACCTCTCTCTCTCTCTCTCTCTCTCTCTCTCTGCCTCTCCTTTCTCTGTGTAACTCTGACTTTCAAATAAATCAATAAAAAATAATATGGAATTATCATATGGCATATAATCCACATGTTAGTGGTAACATAGAAAGGTTTAACAGATGAATTAAACCTGAAATACTTCTAGACAATAATAATAAAAAAATTGCAAAATGCCCTAGACATTGCAGTTTATGAATTAAACTCAGAACAAGAATAAACACAGAACACCCACATAAAGTATAATACAAAATGCCAATGACTTATTAGAAGTAACATCGCAACAAAATTCAAAACACAAAGTCAAACCTTATAAGTTAATTTAAAAAAAACATTTAAGGATCAAATGTTATCCTCACAAGAAATTTTAGCTAATGGACCAGGAAACACATACTGGACTACAAGCAATAAAGAACAATTAAAACTCCCAAGGAGAGACGAGTTAATATTTTTGTAAACTCAAGTCAATTCTCTTGTGTTGGGGCTAGCACTGTGGTGCAGCAAGTTAATGCCCTGGCCTGAAGTGCCAGCAAGCCATATGGGTACCATTTGAGACCCAGCTGCTCCACTTCTGATCCAGGTCTCTGCTGTGGCCTGGGAGGGCAGTGGAAGATGGCTCAAGTCCTTGGGCCCCTGCACCCACATGGGAGACCCAGAGGAAGCTCCTGGCTCTTGGCTTCAGATCAGCACAGCTCTGGCCATTTTGGCCAACCAACATATGGAAGACCTCTCTCTCTCCCTCTCCTCTCTCTGTGTAACTCTGACTTTCAAATAAATAAATAAATCTTTACAAAAAAAAAAAAGAAAAAGAAACTTGTGCTTATCTGGAGTAGGACCATGCCGGCAAATAGCCAACCCAACCTGGATCCATCAACAATGCAGGCCATCACCACCTTCATCAAAACCATTACTGCCCTTGGATGGATTTATGACAACCAATTACTAGACATCTTGGTGAGTATCCTGGACAAGAGTCCAACCTCAGAGTTTGAGTCCAACATCTTCAACATTTACACTGACACAGACATTAAATTTAACATTCAATAACACTGATCTACCCTGATGATGGGATGCCAATCTGCCTGTGCAACCCCATGAAATCAACTTCAAGATTCTTCCAAACATACTTCTTACAATATATACAGCCTGTTTAACCTTTACTGCAGTTGTCCTGTCTTGACAGTAACATTTTATGAACAGTCAGTGAACATCAGTGAGTGGTAGAGAAAGCTTATCTCCAACTACACCTTCTGTTTGACCAAAACCTTAAAAGAATAAAATTCAATGGATATTAATAACTGGACTATAATCACTACAAACCCATATACATATATGGTAGACCTGTAGAGCCCAAATGGAATTATTCAAAGATTCTTATACACCAGATCAATTCCCAATTGGATATACAACCCAGGAACGTGAATAAAGAGCCCAGGAGTGTATGGAAACAGATGAAAATGATGAAGATATCATCTTGATTGATGATGAGACAGATAGCATTGGTATAAATCAAGAATAGTTCATCAAAAATATAATAAGCTATATCAATGACTTACTTCCACAATTAAATATTCATCATCTCACCATTGTATACCAATTATTGGCATGACCAATGAGAAGACATCTTGACAAACTTTACTACTGCTCCTGAGACAGAAACAGAATAGTATGAGATGCCTCATTATTTCCTATATTATCCTTCAATTTCTTCAAATTTCAATCTCAAGCCCCCCCCCCATATTTCACCACCAACCCCACAACTCCAATCTACAATCATACTGACAATCTGGAAACATCTTGATGAAAATATTACCAAAGTGGCCAGATACTTTGATCATAAATAGCTTTCCAAAAACATCTCTTACAACATTAATAACTTCTATGCCAAATATGCCTTCTGCTTTTATGTAAGTCGTATGTTTATACAGAACAATGCAAAGAATACTGCAAAGCAAATAGAAGATATAGTGTCTGGCAAGCAGAGTTTTGGCGAGTGAACAATTTGGCAGAGCTTTGGCAAGATGCAGCAGATCCACTCAGCCATCACTTGCAATAAGCCATTGTTGCCCAAGAGGATGGAAAGCAGTTGTGAGGCTTGATTTTTATCCCCCTCTGGGGTAGGTGGGCAGTGATTGTGATCTAGGGCATCCCCAATCACAGGCCTATCCTTTTTGGTGTCACCAACCAGAAGTTGGTTTTGGGTGTGGCCAGTGGTGCGACAGAAGCCTTCTGAGTGTGACCAATTGTGATATGGTAAAGTGGGTGAAGTAAAGTAGTGGCCAGCTGGTTGGCTGCTTCTTTACGATGTAATGTTCCCCTGTCCTTATCGTGCTAACAAGCTGTGTCTGCTTCTGGCAGAAGGTCTGGGCAGTTCCACGTGTTTAGTAGCATTAGGTTAAGTAACTCCATCTTGGTTTGATTTTTCTCTTTCTTTTTGGGCTAGGGGAGCTCTGTAACTCTTTTGGGACTCCTGTGAGATTCCCCACAATGTGCCAGCAGGAGTTGTTTATTTTGAAATTGGAGATATAGATTCAATGGGGATCTTTGAGAAGAGAAAGTGGGAAAGCCACACTCAATTGTTGCTGACTTCCCTTTGTCAACTCAATTCCTCTGTCTGAATCAATGTAATACCTCCGACATAGTGATTAGCACTTGTAATTTCAAGCCACTTATCAATGACCTGAGTACTAATATATATTTTGTGTTAAACCTACAAAAATGTATATAATAGAGCTGCTGTGGTAAACATAAAGAGAGTGATAATCAGAGTGGAATTGACTGAGGATCTTACAAGAATTAAGATCTAAGTCAATCTTGTAATAATCATTAATGAAAATATATACATGCATGCATCTCGAGTCTGATTATGTTTAGTTCTATATTAATTCATTTAATATTCTTTAGAAACAGACATAGATAAGATAAATATCACTTTCCTCTTCACCACCCACAGAAAACCTGCTCCCTGAGTTAATCATTCTATTAAGTTTAATTTTCCCAAGCATTTTTAGCCATGTCTACATATAGAATGCATAACAAAGATGAGAATTCTCATTTTATGCAAACTTGATTTTGGAATATTAGTGTATAAAGTGTTACATGAATTCAAGTAATTAAATGTACATGTTTTAAAATGATCTGAAATACAAATTTTTAAATTACTTATGGATTTTTTTTATCCAGTCATCAGTTGATAGACATCTAGGTTGAATCCATATCTTAGCTATTGTTAATTGATCTGCAATGAACATGAGGATACAGATAGTTCTTTCATATGCCTATTTCCTTTTTTAATATTTAATTAATTTATTTGAAATACAGACTTGCAGAGAGAGGTAGAGACAGAGAGAGAGGTCTTCCATCTGCTGGTTCACTCTCCCGATGACCGCAATGGCCAGAGCTGCACTGATCTGAAGCCAGGAGCCAGGAGCTTCTGCCAGGTCTCCCATGTGGTGCAGGGGCCCAAGGACTTGGGCCATCTTCCACTGCTATCCCAGGCCATAGCAGAGAGCTGCATCGGAAGAGGAGCAGGCAAGACCAGAACTGGTACCCATATGGGATGCCAGCACTTCAGGCCAGGGCATTAACCTACTGCACCACGGTGCTGGCCCCTCATGTGCCTATTTCATTTCACTTAGATTAATTCCCAGGATTGAGATTGCTGAGTCATATGCTATATCTACTTTCAAGTTTCTGAGGTGTCTCCATACGTCTTCCGCAATAACTGTGCTAGTTTATTTTCCCGCCAATAGTGGATTAAGATGCCTTTTCCCCACATCCTGGCCAGCATGTGTTGATTGTTGATTTCTGTTTGAGAGCCACTCTGACAGGGGTGAGGTCAAACCTCATTGTGATTGTGATTTGCATTTCTCTGGTGACTAGTGATAGTGAGCATTTTTCACTTGCCTGTGGTTTTTAAAATTTTCTCTTTTGAAAAGTGCCTGTAGAGCAGCTCACATTGGTTGCCCAGAGAACCAGCTATATCCTGTGCCTTCTTATGCAGTCACAGAGTTTCCACAGTCTCAGCACACAGGGCTCCCACTGTCAATGGGTGCAGAGGATTTGATCCACCTTGCTAGACTGTCTCATTCACAGAGAGGCAGAGACATTCCCAGAGCCTCGACAGTTTGAGCATTGGAGCCTGTGACATGTTGTGAGATTGAGGAGGACCTCAGTAATATGTGGGTGCACAGACTCTAGTGAATTTGCCAGCCAGACTCAAAGTCAGTGGGAAACATGGAGTTTTCCTTCTGTTAGAATCTCTGGATCTCACACATTCACAATAGCCACCAACCAAATGCTTCCTTCTCCCCACCAGTTGCAAGTTGCATACATTGAAGCTGCTGCCACTGGTACTGTTAGTAGATGGCATCTTGTCTCAGCCAGGTGCTGGGCACGTGCACAAGAGCTTCTGCAGCTTCTGTTTCTGTCCAAAATGGTGCCCACCTTCTCTCAACTGGTTATTGGGCACCATTGCTTAGTGAATGTAGTGAGAGAAACATGCCCCCTTGTTTTTTTACTGGGTCAGTGGGTACATTTTCCCCCTCAGAGCTCCAGGCCAGACTCACGCCAAAGTCTCCCTCTGTCTACATTACCAGTGGTATGGGTTGCTGCAGTCTGATCTCACCTCACTCTCCAAAGCTGGTGCTTTCTCCTCCTCTTGGCTGCTGGCATCATGTTGTGTCTGTGTTCATGCTGCATGTCTGCATCTTCCACACTGATCCATGGTGTTTCTTTCCTGTAGAATTTCCACCACAGTTTTCTCTAACTCTTCTCCAACAATGTACTTCCAACATTTTTTGAAACTAGTTACCACTAGTATATGCCCTTCCCTATTCCACCATCTTGGAACCCTCCAACATGCATGCTTTTTATGGAATTTTAGGTATATAAAATCTGGAGATACTCTATTGAAACATGCTAACATGGCATCCCATGGGTACCCCTGCATTAAGAGGAACATAGTTAATATCATTGAATTATTTTTCCATTGTTCAGTTGTTAGTGACACATGATCTTTCTTTGCAATTCTGTAATTAATTTGGGTAATAATTCTTAAAATTATATTATCTTTACTAACTTAAATTTTTTAAATAATCAGTAGCAAATGAATGTCTTCATGAAACTAAGTTGTGTTTAATCTTTACCAATTAATAAATTATGAGTGCTCTTTCAAGAATGTCTTTCCAGCCTGTAATCATGGGTAAAACACTATTCTTGCATAGGGAGGTTTATTGTTTTTGTTCTTCCAGCTTATATATCTGTTATTCTGTATACATTTCTATCATAATCTTGTTTTGCACAGTGAAATGTAGGTACAATCCTGACCAGTTCTCTCAATACCATCTTCTTTCACTTTCTCTTCCAGATATAGTTCTATTGACTTCTACATGTCTACATGTTTCTAAGACCAGATAAATTAATATAGCTCAGTAACTTGCTTACTTCATCGTTTCTCAGCTCATTTTACATTGTGCTTTAGGACCTTTATGAAAATTTGTTAATTAAAATGGAAAGGCAAACACAACATTCATCATTAGAGAATGCACATGAACAAGGTAAAGTTGGCATGGTTATAAGACAATAGAGCCATGTAAGCTGAGAGCAAATTAATAGCTTGTCTTTCTCCTATCCATGTACTAACCAGGCCTGACCCATCTTAGTTTCCAAGATCAGATGAGACTGGGGGTGGGAGGTTCAGGGTTGTATGGCTTTAGACAGTCTCTTGTCTTTCTGATGCTATAGCAAAAAGATATATTTGTTACATTTCAATTTAAAAATTAATTTAAAAATTAAGAGGTAATTTGCTAAATAGCTATGAGATGTATTCTGAAACAGAACCTTTATGAGTCATAAAGATGATGTTGTGCATAGTGTTTTAGTTCAAGGCTGGAAATAAACACTCAATATGCTGCAGAGCCAAGAATTACCTAGTGTTAAAATATAAACAGGGGCCAGCGCCATGGCTTAGTTGGTTAATGAAATGCCTGTGGTGCCAGTATCCCATATGGGCACTGGAACTCATATGGGTTCTAGTCCTGGTTTCTCTTATTCCAGTCCAGCTTTCTGCTGTGGCCCAGGAAGGCAGTGGAGGATGGCCCAAGTGCTTGGGCCCCTGCACCTGCATGGGAGACCAGGAGGAAGCACGTGGCTCCTGGCTTCAGATCAGCACAGTGCTATCTGTAGCTGCTATTTGGGGGCTGAAACAACAGAAGGAAGACCTCTCTCTTTCTTACTGTCTAACTCTACCTGTCAAATTAAAAAAAACATAAACAGGTTATTTAGCTTATTTTGGAATTGCTATAACAGTATGATCTTTGATAGCCTTTTGGAGCCTGTACTTATATATAGATAAGACCAGGAGTGTGTGGAGGACAGAATCTATTGTGTGGCCTTAAATAACTGTCCATGCATTTCTCTCAGTCTATTAATGTAGGTTGCACAGGCACTTTTTAATGTTATATTTTCAGGCAAATCATTCTATTATACATTTGAATTTTAACCTACTCAAATTAGTCTTAATTGAAGCCCTGAAACACTTACCAGTAACATAAATTATAGTCAGAGCCAAAGGCTATTCTCTAATCATTGCATTAATTGAATCTTTTGTCATGTCTAAAAACTAGTTTTATCTTCAAGAGAAAGGGAGCTAGGAAGAATGAGACATATAGGTAGAGAGAACACTTTTTTGCATTAATTCATTCCTCAACACCCACAGCAGCAAGACCTGGGCCAAAACTGAATACAAGAGCCAGAAATGTAGTCCCAGTCTCTCAGAGGTATGATAGAAGCCTCATTAATTGATTCTAGAAGTCACATCCAGGCACTCTAAAGTAGAACTAGGGTATCTTAATAGGCATCATAGGCTGATGCTGTGGCTCACTAGGCTAATCCTCAGCCTGTGGCACCAGTACTCCAGGTTCTAGTCCAGTTCATGTGCTGGTTCTGTCCCAGTTGCTCCTCTTCCAGTCCAGCTCTCTGCTGTGGCCTGGGAAGCAGTGGAGGATGGCTCAAGTACTTGGGCCCCTGCACCTGCATGGGAGACCAGAAGGAAGCACCTGGCTCCTGGCTTCAGATTGGCACAGCACAATGGCAGTAGTGGCCATTTGGGGATGAACCAATGGGAGGAAGACCTTTCTCTCTGTCTCTCTCTCACTGTCTAACTCTGCCTGTCAAAAAAAAAAAAAAATAGGCATCATAACCACTACACTAAATGCTTTACGCCCATTTAAATGTTTTTCTTTGGCATATTTGAAAGTACTACATATGATTTTCCCCTGGTAATTCCTCTGTGTTTCTATCAGAACTCCACTGAAGGTTTCTTGTTTTTCCTCTTGAAACCATCTGCATTCTCCTTAACATTACCCATTTAGGTATTCCCTCTAATCTCTATTGATCCCAATCTCTGATTCTGCTTGACTAATTTTGCCATCCGTAATCAGACACTTCTCTTTCCAGTATGAACGTCTTCCATGACCTTTAGACTATAGTTCCTTCTCCATTTTGAATGCTTCTTTGTATCTGTTCAAATAATACCTCACACTTGATGAATCTCAAATGAAACCTGCAGCATTCATTCTTTGTTATTTGTATATGGTATTAGTACAAGCCAGCCAAGACTTAAATCAAAATAATGGGATTTTTGTTGGACTCCTCATTTTCTATCAGGTCTAATTTCAGATCTTTCTGTTTCTTTGCCCTTAAATTTGTAATCTCATTTTTTCATTACTTGATTTTATTTTTACACTAGGTGGACAGAAAGCAATCCTCCTTAATAAAGTTGACAATTAACTTCACTCAGAGCATTTTTAGCAATGCATGTTAAAAAATTCATCTTACAAATTGTTCTGCAATCCAAATATACAACAACTTGAAAAATGATGTTTAGAAAACAAAAGCCAATGTAAAAAGACAGATTAAAGGCTATGGAGATGTACCTGGACTCAAATTGAGTTTTGCCCAAAAATTGCTGTATGTTGTCATCTTGCTTATGCCTGGTCCCCATGACAGTCTGGTTTATGTAATCTCTGAACTGCAATTCTTCCTGTTCCTTCATGGATCTGAAGATTCTCATTTCCTCCTTGAATGACTTTACATCCCTGTCTTCTGCTGAAAGTTGGGACAGTATTGGATTGCTGGTGGAACAAGCCCATCACAAACTAAATACACTCTTCCTGACCAATGACTTGACTGAGCAGGTGATGGAGGAGGCTCTGCATAAGAAGGCAGATCTCATCTTTTCCTACCATCCACCTATTTTCCTACACATAAAGCATATTACCTGGATGTCCTGAAAGGAGCGCCTGGTGTTCCAGACTTTGGAGAACAGAGTTGGCATCTACTCTCTTCACACAGCCTATGATGCTGCAGCCCAGGGATTGAAAAACTGGTTTTCCAAAGGGCTTGGAGCCTGCATATCCAGGCATATCCTTCCAAAGTTCATGGCTATCCTATAGAGGGAACCACTAAGTACAATTCAACATTAACCACACCCAAGATATGGACAAAGTTGTGTCTGCAGTGAGAGAAGTTGAAGATGTTCCTGTCACTTCTTTTTCTGCTAGGATTGATGAGGAGAAAAACAAGGGTCAGCCTGAATTGTACTGAGAAAACTTTGATACAGGTGGTGGCTCAGCTCTCTCAAAACAGATAACTTTACCAGAGAACTGAAATTGTGTCACTGCAGAAGCCTTTGCTCTACATACTGGAATGAGTCGATCATGCACCCTGGATGATTCTGTTGCCCTGGCAACCATGATTGAGTGAATCAAAAGACACCTCAAACTAACTCATATTCAATTAGCTCTTGGGGTAGGAAGGACCTTAGCATCGTGAGTCATAGCTGTGGCCCTGTGTGCTGGTTGTGGGAGCAGCGTCCTGTAGGATGTGGAAGCAGACCTGTACCTCATGGGTGGGATATCCCATCATGATGGTCTGGATGCTACTTCCCAAGGAATAAACACCATCCTCTGTGAACACAGTAACACTGAATGAGGCTTTCTTTCTGACCTTTGTGATATTCTGGGTGCCCACTTGGAGAATAAGATTAATATTATCTTGTCAGAGACAGACAGGGATTTTCTTTGTGTGGTATAAGGCATACAGAAACATCAAGATGATACAACCTACAGATTGCATCTCCACTCATGTAGGTGGATGTGTAACATGAGTCAGTGGAGTTGATATATCTTTCTAGAAGAGTATCTTAAGATGTATGAGGATGCTTCAAAAAGTTCATGGAAATGTTTATTTTGAGAAAACTACACAGATTAAAAAAATTTTACAAAATACACAACTTTTAACTCCATTTTCTGCAAATCTTTCTTAACTGCCCTTATATTATCTTTTCTAGTTTATCTGGTTCAACAAATGTATTATAGTTCATAAGGAAATAACTGAACTACCATAATGAAGAGCAAATATTAAGAAAGATCAATTAAAATCAGTTTCCTAAAGATTATTGGGAAGTGACCAAGTAATTCTCTCCTTAGTTTAGTTATAGTTGGGATATGTTAACCTAGATATCTCTGCCATTGGTTAGTTTTAAAATGTCCTTTAAAAACTTGGAATTGAACACCTATTTTTAGGCAGTAGCCAGTTTGGGATGATATGTTCTGTCCCCATGTCCATGTTCTGTAGATCCACCTAAGTTCCAGTCTTTCACCTCAGTTTCAGAATCAACATGAGATTTATTAGGAGGAAGTTATTTTTAATATGATTGCTATTCATATTACTGTCTTTATTGCTTTTTATTTTATAAAAATAATCCAAATTATAACATTAGTCCAAGCCCTAATCCTTACCCTGGCCCTAGCCCTGGCCTTAGTCCTAACCCTAACCTAAACCTAACTCTATATCTAAACCAATTCTGAAGCCTAATACTAGGTCTATCCCTAGACAAAGCATTAACCCTAAATTTGGCCATCATCTTAACCATAACCCTACCTTAACTCTATACTTAGCCTAAATCCTAATTGTATCCCAACATGGTGCTTTAACCCAATCTAAACTCTAACACTGGCACTAATCCTATCCCTAACTTTAGCCTTAAGAACTCAAGCATTAACCTTAATCCTAATCTGAGCCCCAACTCTAACCCTAACACTAATACCAAAACTTAAACCTAACCCTGCCTTAACCCTAACCCTAACCCTAACCCTGGCCTAAAACCTATCCATAGTCCTAACTAACTATCACACGAGCTCTAACCATAGTCCTAACTCTGGCTATAACTCTAAAATTTACCATAGAACTAAATCTAACCCTAATCTTAAACTAATTTTAAATCTCACCCTAACACTAATCCTATCTCTGCTTAGGCCTAACCCTAAAACAAACTAGCCTTCAGTGTGAACTTGCCCATAGTCCTGATGCTAACTTTAATGCTATATCTAACACTAGCCTTAAACTAACCATCATGCTAACCCAAAGACTAAGCCTCATCCTAGTGATGATGACCCTAACTTCAACTATAACTATATATTATATATAACCACAGCTCTCTCTATATATTATATTTAGTTATATAACCATATTTATAGCCGCATATATTTATAACCATGTACATAAAAATAAATTTATATTATATATAAAATGTATATAAAACCGTAGCTCTAACTCTATCCCTAGCCCTACACCTAAATTTATCCCTAACCCTAGCTCTATCCCTAGGCCTAACAATAGCCTTAACCCTATCTATAACTCTAATCACAAATCTAATCATAAATATAACCCTAGTCCTAGATCTAATCCTTATTCTAACCCTAAAGCTAAACATAACTCTATGTGTAGCCCTAACCCTAAGCCTAGCCCTAACCATAACCCTAACCATGGCTTTTAATCTAACCCTAGACCTAAGCCTAAACTTAACAGAACCCTAATCCTAAAACTAGCCCCAACTCTTGCCATAAATCTAATACTAACACCGACACTAAACATAAACCTAGCCCTAAATCTAACCCTAACCCCAACCCTAACATTAGCCTTAATAATAATGCTCATTCTAAATCTTAACACCAATCCTAGCTCTCATCCTAGACCTAATAATAACCCTAATACTCATCCTATACCTAGCCCTACACTTACTTCTAACCCTAAATGACAGAATTTGTATTCACATGAGCTGTCAGGGTTTATATACACTTGAGTAACTGAAATGGTCAGAGAAACAGAAAGAGAGCCCAAGCCCTTTTGTGTTTGAATGGTGCCATCATTAGTCACCAATTCTGAAAACACCCCATTTTTAAGCAAATTTTGTTAAACTTCTAGGTGTCACTGTGGTGATACCTATGGGAAGGCTTGTGGCTTAGGATGAGAAAAAACTGCAACTTGGCAAAAAAAATTCAGAAAGCATCAGTCAGTTATTGAAGTCTAATAGAGGCTTTATGAGTAACTGCCATGGATTGGCCCTCCAGTCCTAGTGTAAACTTTGTTACAGGAGGAAAGCAGACAAAATGCTGAAAACGTACCATTTGAAACATATTAAGTGGAAAAATCAAATATAGAAGGCAGGTCAAATGAATTTTATTGTCTACAAATAAGAAAATAAACTGAGTGCCAACAGTGGCTGTGCTTTATGATGAAAGATAATATCTGAGTAGTACTTGTGAAAATAAACTGCACCCTCTCAGGAAGGCCTGGAAAAGTGATGCTCACAGTCAAGCACGTACATGTAATGGCTAAAACACTCCACAGAAAAAGAAAACCTTGGATTTGATCCCAAGTCCATCTCTAGACAACTCTTCAAACCACAAAAGAGAAAACAGGCATTTTGCATTTTTCCCCATCAGAATAGCAGGAAAATATGCAGTCATGGGAGCAGAGAGGAAGGGGAGGACTGAGAAACAGTGAGCAAACCTAAATCGGTTTGTGATTTAATGGTGCTGTGACTTTACACCTGTTCTCAAAACTGCCCATTTTAAAACAACTTTATCTTTTTATCTTCTTGTGGTGCATTGGCTTTGGGAAGTGGGTTGGCATGGGGACACAGGAAGTCACCTGGACCATTGGCCACCTTGTGGGCTGCCTTAGATGCTGGAACTGAAGGCATCAAGATCAGCAATGGGGTCTAGCTCTGAGATTAGACCCAAGAACTCTAGGGCTGGCCAAGGTATCTCAGCTTCCCAGCAGGTCCTGGAGGCTGGGGTGCCTCATCTTGCCAGGCTCTGCCAGATTTCCCCAGGTGCCAAAGTCTGTGCTGCAGGACAGGGTGCTGATGCCTCCCTGCCCCCACTCCTGACCTGCTCCCACCACTTGCCTCATAGCAAGCAGCGCTGGTTTCTTTAATGAATTCACTTTTGTGTACATGGCAGTTTAATTTTCTGACTTTGTGTTGACTCTGAAACCAGATGCTATGGAATTATACGGACTTATATTTACCCAGAGTAACTGAAATGCTGTTTGTAAAAATTCACCTGGGTATTTATTTTAAATACATAATTCAAGGTTTAGATGGTTTCATTTTTAGATGCTTAATTTTAGTAGCAACCACAATATTTTGACAAAATATGTGTGTCGCTCCCCGTCTTCATGGAGGAACGACACTAAATCCTGCCTAGGCTTCATATCCGAGTCACGGCACCATTATGTTGCTCCCCCTCTTCATGGAGGAACGACACAGGACCCTGCGCTGTTCTTTTATCTGCTCAGCCCTTCCCGGGTTTGCTGCTGGTTCTTCCCGGGTTGGCTACCGACCCTTCCACCTCCATGGAAGGGCGGTTCCCCCTGCCACTTTCCCCACTTCCGCGGGGGAGCGGCACACCACCAGCCAGCTCTCTCGGGGGCTGCTCAGGTGTTCCTCAGGTGTTCCTGGTGCATGTTGTCTCTCTCCTCCTTTATAGTCCTCTTCCACCAATCCCAACTCTGCTACCCACACGCCGAGTACGCTGCTCTCCTCCAATCAGGAGCAGGTCCTGCTGTTTATTGGTTGAACTGGAGGCAGCTGTGTAGAAGCTGTTTCCTCCTCTCCCAGCGCCATATTGTGGGAGAGCAGATGCATAGAATAAGTCTTAATTCCAGTAACAGTCTAGTCCGAGTTGCTCCCCACATATGTGTAGAGAGTTCTTTCAACCATGAATTCATATAATATAAAATGGGTGTTGTGACTGATGTTATCATTTGCTGCTGACACTGCAAGTTCATGAAAACCAAGAAACTCAATAGCAAAACCTGCCCAATTCAGTAAGAGGTGAAGCTCACTTGTGCTTTTCATTCCTTTCCAGCAGATGTCTCCCAGACTTGTTTCCATTACAGAAGAGATTCCTTTTTTGCTACATTTTATGTTTCCAGGTGGGAATTGGGAATGCTGCTTTCATTTTATAATCACAATGTTCTTCACAAGTGCCAGTAATGGGAGGATTGAAGAAATGCTGAGATCCCATTCAATGCCAGCTCAGTAAAGTAGAATGAACAGGAAATCAAATGTCATTTAAGGAATTTTTTCCCAAATGTACAAGGTTTTATATATATAATATATTTTATTATATTTCTATAATTATATATTATATAATATTCACTATAATATTATATTGATATATTACATTATATTTATTTTATTATATATAAAATAAAAGAACAAGCACTTGCCAAAAACAAATACAGTGCCAATCTTTTTTTGCAAGTTTAAATATATTTTTATTTATTTTATAAATAATCTACTTTGAATTAAAAAGTTAACAAAAAAGGTGTGAGATCAATTACAGAAATTCCCTGAGAGCTACATTATTAAAATACTCTAGAAATCTCAACCTATTTCCTGAAGCTTATTATTTTTTTTTGACAGGCAGAGTGGACAGTGAAAGAGAGAGACAGAGAGAAAAGTTTTCCTTTTGCTGTTGGTTCACCCTCCAATGGCCGCCGCGGCCAGTGTGCTGCAGCCGGTGTACGGCGCTGATCCGAAGGCAGGAGCCAGGTGTTTCTCCTGGTCTCCCATGAGGTGCAGGGCCCAAGGACTTGGGCCATCCTCCACTTCACTCCCAGGCCACAGCAGAGAGCTGGCCTGGAAGAGGGGCAACCGGGACAGAATCCGGCGCCCCGACTGGGAATAGAACCTGGTGTGCCAGTGCCACAAGGCAGAGGATTAGCCTATTGAGCTGTGGCACCGGCCTGAAGCTTATTTTTTTTTAACTTTTATTTAATGAATATAATTTCCAAAGTACAGCTCATGAATTACAATGGCTCCCCCTATAACTTCCCTCCCACCTCCCCACTCTCTCTCCCCTTCCATTCACATCAAGATTCATTTTCAATTCTCTTTATATACAGAAGATCAGTTTAGTATATATTAAGTTAAGATTTCAACAGTTTGCACCCACACAGAAACACAAAGTGAAAAATACGGTTTGAGTACTAGTTACAGCATTAAATCACAATGTGCAGCACATTAAGGACAGAGATCCTACATGAGGAGTAAGTGCACAGTGACTCCTGTTGTTGACTTAACAAATTGACACTCTTGTTTATGGTGTCAGTAATCACCCTAGGCTCTTGTCATGAGTTGCCAAGGCTATGGAAACCTTTTGAATTCGCTGACCCTGATCATATTTGGACAAGGTCATAGTCCAAGTGGAAGTTCTCTCCTCCCTTCAGAGAAAGGTACCTCCTTCTTTGATGACCTGTTCTTTCCACTGGGATCTCATTCGCAGAGATCTTTCATTTAGGTAATTTTTTTTTTTTTGCCAGAGTGTCTTGGCTTTCCATGCCTGAAATACTCTCATGGGCTTTTCAGCTGGATCTGAATGCCTTAAGGGCTGATTCTGAGGCCACAGCACTGTTTAGGACATCCACTATTCTATGAGTCTGCTGTGTGAACTTCCCATGTTGGATCGTTCTCTCTCTTTTTTATTCTATCAGTTAGTATTTGCAGGCACTAGTCTTGTTTATGTGATCCCTTTGGTTCTTAGTCCTATCATTATGATCAATTGTGAACAAAAATTGATCACTTAGTGCCAATCTTAAGTGATTTGGAGTGCTAGTTTGTTGTGTTTTATATCTCAGCATATCAATTATATTCTTTTGTATGCATCAAATATTACATAAGAATGTAAAATGTTTAGTCTTTACAAAAGAGAAGTAAATACAAGAAAAGTAAATATTAATAATATGCAGCAGTACATATTTATTATTTGCAAATGGTTCAAAGCTTATAAGGCCCATTATTAATGGGATAACCACACATGTGAATTATGACTTAGCAACACAGAGTGTAAAGGAAGTTACATATTTATATGAAAATACACATGCAAATGTATTCCAGTCTCTCTCAAGCACTCAGCATACACTGCTTCAGAAGCAGGAGGCATGAAGCTGTAGCAGTTTGAATATACACAACATACTGAAATCTCTCAAGCATAAAAACTGCACCTAATTTGTCATAATAGTTTCTTTCTTCAAGTATTTGGATCTGAACTCAAGCAAAGAAAATAATGAACACCAATGATTTTCATACCATGAAAATAGAAACAGGTTAACAGTTGCAAAAATCTTGAAAAATATGGAGTTTATGAGAATGAAAAATGCATTCATAAAAAAGGCCATAGCGGATCTATTTCATTGTGGCTCTATGTTTCTATTTTTTTTTTAATTTAAGATCTCTCTCTTTTTCTTCTCCTTCCCTCTTTGTAACTCTGCCTTTCAATTAAATAAGTAAACCAATCTTTAAAAAAAGATGGACAGATATGGCTGCACATACCCAAAGGAATAGATACACAAAGGGAGAACGTTGGATACATACACTCTCCAAGTGCAGGATTTGACTGGTACCAAACAATCCATGGTAGGATGACAGCTGCACTACAGTTATTTTCAGATCAGTGGCAACCCTCATTTCCACAATCCAACTTGCAAAAGTTGGAATTTAGAATTCTTTTTTTCCCGGGCTGGTGCCATGGCTCACTAGGCTAATCCTCCGCCTTGCAGTGCCGGCACACCGGGTTCTAGTCCCAGTCGGGCCGCTGGATTCTGTCCCGGTTGCCCCTCTTCCAGGCCAGCTCTCTGCTGTGGCCCAGGAGTGCAGCGGAGGATGGCCCAAGTGCTTGGGCCCTGCACTCACATGGGAGACCAGGATAAGTACCTGGCTCCTGCTATCAGATCAGCATGGTGCGCCAGCCACAGTGCGCCAGCCACGGTGGCCATTGGAGGGTGAACCAATGGCAAAGGAAGACCTTTTCTCTGTCTCTCTCTCAATGTCCACTCTGCCTGTCAAAAAAAAATTCTTTTTTCCCACTCAAGGATTACCTGAACCACATGTACTGAAAAGGGACTAAGAGGGAGGATCTTCAAGCACATATAGTCATCATTCAATTTCAAAGCCAGAGCTTTAAATGCTAAGGTTAGTTTGAATGATATCATACCTTTTTAGCTTCTTAGGGAACATATCCTATATCTTTATTTTTTAAGAAAGCTTTTATTTAATAAATATAAATTTCATAGGTACAACTTTTGGAATATAGCAATTCTTCCCCTCATACCCACACTCCCACTCTCAGGTCATCCCACCTCCTACTGCTTCTCCCATCCCATTCATCATTAAGATTAATTTTAATTATCTTTATATACAGAAGATCAACTCTATACTAAGTAAAGATTTTAACAGTTTGCACCCACACAGACACACAAAGTACTCTTTGAAGACAAGTTTTACCATTAATTCTCATCATACAATTCATTAAGGACAGAGGTTCTACATGTGGAGCAAGTGCACAGTGACTCCTGTTGTTGATTTAACAATAGGCACTCTTATTTATGATGTCAGTGATCACATGAGGCTCTTGTAATAAGCTGGCAAGGCTATGGAAGCCTTTTGAGTCCACAAACTCTATCAGTATTTAGACAGGGCCATATGCAATGTGGAAGTTCTCTCCTCCCTTAAGAGAAAAGTATGTCCTTCTTTGATGGCCCCTTCTTTCTACTGGGACCTCACAGAGATCCTTTATGTAGATCATTTTTTTTGCCTCAGCATCTTGGTTTTCCATGCCTGAAATGCTCTCATTGGATTTTCATCAGCTCTATGTTTTTAAGAATTATAATTCTTGGGGCCGGCACTGTGGCACAGTGGGTTAATGCCCTGGTTTGAAGTGCTGGCATCCCATATGGGTGCCGATTCAGGTCTCAGTTGCTCTACTTCCAATCCAGCTCTATGTTGTGGCCTGGGAAAGCAGTAGAAGATGGGGCAAGTTCTTGGGCCCTTGCACCTGTTGGGAGACCAGAGGAAGCTCCTGTCTCCTGGCTTCAGATTGGCACAGCTCCAGCTGCAGTGGCCATCTGGGGAGTGAACCAGTGGATGGAAGACCTTTCTCTCTGTTTCTCCTTCTCACTGTCTGTAACTCTAACTCTCAAATAAATAAAATCTTTAAAAAAGAAAGAATTATAATTCTCTATACACAGCTGCAAGTAAAGCCAGAACAAGCCTGTGAGAACATCTGAGAACATTTGTACTATGAAGTTCCTGAGTTAAAGGGATTTAAGTAAATAGATGTGGTTGGATTCCAATGAATCTTTATTTACAAAAAGAGGCGTATTTGGCCTCCAGGAACTACTAATGTGGTGGATCTTCCTTTTCAGAATATCTTGCATGCATGTTATTACCCACTTTATGGATACCATTGTGTGCCACACCACATTTTTCAAGGGCGTATTCAAATAAAAATTTCAAATCTTTAATTACAAAATAAGGTTTCTTTCTGCTTTTTTCTTTCATTTTTAAGTAATTCAAAATTTAAATATGATTAAGAAATTTTATACTTGACTAGGGTAGAAATACCAAGTCTTTAAGATTTTCAAACATTTGATCACAGTACCTCTGGTGGAGTGGCAAGATGGAGAATAGGAAGGGAGCACATTGATAGTCCGGGGAGAGACAATTTAATAAAAGTAGAGATACTGCAGGTTCAAGGAAGAGTAGGGGAAGAAACAGCAGAAGAAACTCTTCCGGAATGAGTGATTCACAGTGGACCTGTGTGGAGAGCGTGGGAGCACACAGTTCAGGACACCAGCGGCAGACTCAACACACCAGAACTGGAACACGAGGTGAGTCAAACCTCAATAGCCCAAGATACCGGCAGGCAAGCGGAAAGAGGAGACTAGAGGGATCGACCCCGGGGGAAAAGTTCACCAGGTTAACTAGAAGAGAGAGAGAGAAAAAAAAAAGTGACTGATACAGACACGGGTTTCTCTCTCTCTGCTCACCTCTCAAAGGCAAGCAAGACAAAGATCAGGTGCCATCTTGGACATATGTTATAAGCAGAGCGACCTCAGGTCTGCACTGTCCCTGAGCCTAGCAGAAAAACCTGACTCTGGGCAGGGCGAATTAACAGGAGATTAGGACCTAGTAAATTTGTGGTGCTACTGAACTGAGACTGTGAAAAAAGAGACGGTGGGGGAGAGAACTCACGGAATTCACATGAGTACTCTCCAGAGATGCTACAATTCCGTAACTTTGGCAACCCAGTGGGAGACTGAAGGAGAATTTGAGCCCACTCTGAGGGCAGAACAGATTCCCTGTGTGGTCCTTGGGAAAGAGCTTCCGATCTCTGGCTCCTGTGGGTATATCATTTGCCTGCTAACTACCTCCAACTTCGTTCAGCTGTGTGGAATTACTTCCCTTTTGAATCAAAAAAAGAAAGAAAGGGAGAGAGAGAGATCTACCATGCCTAACCTGGGAGTGTCACCTTTGGCACACCAAACAGAGCTCTTAGGCCACACCCATCTCAAGTCTCTAAGGCTCCATCAAAAACAGACAGTCCACTTAATCTAGAGTCATAGTATAACAAGAAAAAGCACCACAGTGAAGAAACCAAATATCTCCAGTATGCCAAATAAGAAACGCAAAAACCGAGGTAATAAAAACAAGGAAGTCACTATGACGCCCCAAATGAAAAAGACACCCCAATTCAAGATTATGAAGATGATGAGATAGAAGAAATGCAAGAAGCAGATCTCAAAACATTGATAAGAACATTAAGAAGTTCTCAAAAACAAATTCTTGAACTACAGAAATCCTTAATGGACAAGATAGAAAATCTCTCTCGTGAAAATGAAATATTAAGGAGGAATCAAAATGAAATGAAACAACTAGTACAACAGGAAACTGTGATAGTGATGAGAAATAATGAAGTGAAGAATTCAATAGATCAAATGAAAAACACAATAGAGAGCCTTACAAACAGAATGGGTGAAGCAGAAGAGAGAATATCGGACTTAGAAGACAGAGAACAGGAAAGGATACAGTCAGACCAAAGAAAAGAAGAGGAAATTAGAAATCTAAAACATATTGTCGGGAATCTTCAGGATACTATTAAAAAACCCAACATTTGGGTTTTAGGAGTTCCTGAAGGCATGGAGAGGGAGAAAGGATTAGAAGGCCTCTTTAGTGAGATATTAGCAGAAAATTTCCCAGGTTTGGAGAAGGACAGAGACATCCTAGTACAGGAAGCTCATAGAACCCCTAATAAACACAACCAAAAGAGATCCTCACCACAACACGTTGTAATCAAACTCTCCACAGTGAAACATAAAGAAAAGATCCTAAAATGTGCAAGAGAGAAATGTCAGATTACTCTCAGAGGATCTCCAATAAGACTCACAGCTGACTTCTCATCAGAAACCCTACAAGCTAGGAGGGAATGGTGAGATATAGCCCAGGTACTAAGAGAGAAAAACTGCCAGCCCAGAATATTATATCCTGCAAAGCTATCATTTGTGAATGAAGGTGAAATAAAGACTTTTCATAGCAAACAGAATTTGAAAGAATTTGTTGCCACTCGTCCAGCCCTGCAAAAGATGCTTAAAGATGTGTTACACACAGAAACACAGAAACACGGTCATCAATATGAAAGAAGGTAAAGGAAGGAAACCTCTCAGCAAAAGATCACAGGGAATTCAAAGCATATATTAGAACTTATCATTGGCAAATGGCAGGGCAAAGTTACCACTTATCATTAGTCACATTGAATGTGAATGGCCTGAACTGTCCAGTTAAAAGACACCGATTGGCTGACTGGGTGAAGGAACAAAACCCATCTGTTTGCTGCTTACAAGAAACACATCTTTCCAACAAAGATGCATACAGACTGAAAGTGAAAGGCTGGAAAAAGATATACCATGCCAACAGAAATGAAAAAAGAGCGGGCGTAGCCATCTTAATATCAGACAACATAAGCTTTACCACAAAAACTGTTAGGAGAGACAAAGAGGGACACTATATAATGATTAAGGGATCAATTCAACAGGAAGATATAACAATTATCAATGTATATGCACCTAACTACAGGGCACCAGTTTATCTGAAAGATTTGTTAAGGGACTTAAAGGGAGACTTAGACCCCAATACAATAGTACTGGGGGACTTCAATACTCCACTCTCAGAAATAGATCAACAAGACAGAAGATCAACAAGGAGACAGTAGATTTAAATGACACTATAGCTCAAATGGATCTAACAGATATATACAGAACTTTCAATCCTACAGCTAAAGATTTTACATTCTTCTCAGCAGTACATGGAACCTTCTCTAGGATTGACCACATACTAGGCCATAAAGCAAGTCTCAGCAAATTCAAAAGAATGAGAATCATACCATGCAGCTTCTCAGACCATAAAGGAATGAAGTTGGAAATTAGCAACTCAGTAATCCCTAGAGTATACGCAAACACATGGAGATTGAACAACATGCTCCTTAATGAACAATGGGTCATAGAAAAAATTAAAAGAGAAATCAAAAATTTTCTGGAAGTAAATGAGGATAACAGCACAACATACCAAAATTTATGGGATGCAGCAAAAGCAGTGTTAAGAGGAAAGTTTATATCAATAGGTGCATACATCACGAAATTGGAAAGGCACCAAATAGATGAGCTTTCAATTCACCTCAAGGATCTAGAAAACCTACAGCAAACCAGACCCAAATCTAGTAGGAGGAGAGAAATAATTAAAACCAGAGAAGAAATCAACAGGATTGAATCCAAAAAAAAAAAAAAACATTACAAAAAAATCAGCCAAACGAGGAGCTGGTTTTTTGAAAAAATAAACAAAATTGACACCCCATTGGCCCAACTAACTACAAAAAGAAGAGAAAAGACCCAAATCAATAAAATCACAGATGAAAAAGGAAACATAACAACAGACACCACAGAAATAAAAAGAATCATCAGAAATTACTACAAGGACTTGTATGCCAGCAAACAGGGAAACCTATCAGAAATGGATAGATTCCTGGACACATGCAATATACCTAAATTGAACCATGAAGACATAGAAAACCTAAATAGACACATAACAGAAACAGAAATTGAAACCGTAATAAAGACCCTCCCAACAAAGAAAAGCCCAGGACCAGATGGATTCACTGCTAAATATACCAGACACTTATAAAAGAACTGACTCCAATTCTTCTCAAACTATTCAGAACAATTGAAAAAGAGGGAGTCCTCCCAAATTCTTTCTATGAAGCCAGCATCACCTTAATTCCTAAGCTGGAAAAAGATGCAGCATTGAAAGAGAATTACAGACCAATATCCCCAATGAACATAGATGCAAAAATCCTCAATAAAATTCTGGCCAATAGAATGCAACAACACATCAGAAAGATCATCCACCCAGACCAAGTGGGATTTATCTCCGGTATGCAGGGATGGTTCAATGTGCTCAAAACAATCAATGTGATACACCACTTTAACAGACTGTAGAAGAAAAACCATATGATTATCTCAATAGATGCCGAGAAAACATTTGATAAAATACAACACCCTTTCATGATGAAAACTCTAAGCAAACTGGGTATGAAAAGAACATTCCTCAATATAATCAAAGCAATCTATGAAAAACCCACAGCCAACATCCTATTGAATGGGGAAAAGTTGGAAGCATTTCCACTGAGATCTGGTACCAGACAGGGATGCCCACTCTCATCCCTGCTATTCAATATAGTTCTGGAAGTTCTACCAGAGATATTAGGCAAGAAAAAGAAATTAAAGGGATACAAATTGGGAAGGAAGAACTCAAACTATCCCTCTTTGCAGATGATATGATTCTTTGTTTAGGGGACCCAAAGAACTCTACTAAGAGATTATTGGAACTCATAGAAGATTTTGGCAAAGTGGCAGGGTATAAAATCAATGCACAAAAATCAACAGCCTTTGTATACACAGGCAATGCCATGGTTGAGAAAGAACTTCTAAGGTCAATCCCATTCACAATAGCTACAAAAACAATCAAATACCTTGGAATAAACTTAACCAAGGACGTTAAGGATCTCTACGATGAAAATTACAAAACCTTAAAGAAAGAAATAGAAGAGGATACCAAGAAATGGAAAAATCTGCCATGCTCATGGATTGGAAGAATCAATATCATCAAAATGTCCATTCTCCCAAAAGCAATTTATAGATTCAATGCAATCCCAATCAAGATACTGAAGACCTTCTTCTCAGATCTGGAAAAAATGATGCTGAAATTCATATGGAGACACAGGAGACCTCGAATAGCTAAAGCAATCTTGTACAACAAAAACAAAGCCGGAGGCATCACAATACCAGATTTCAGGACATACTACAGGGCAGTTGTAATCAAAACAGCATGGTACTGGTACAGAAACACATGGATAGAATAATGGAACAGAATTGAAACACCAGAAATCAATCCAAACATCTACAGCCAACTCATATTTGATCAAGGATCCAAAACCAATCCCTGGAGTAAGGACAGTCTATTCAATAAATGGTGCTGGGAAAATTGGATTTCCACGTGCAGAATCATGAAGCAAGACCCCTACCTTTCACCTTACACAAAAATTCACTCAACATGGATTAAAGACTTAAATCTAGGACTTGACACCATCAAATTATTAGAGAGCATTGGAAAAACCCTGCAAGATATAGGTACTGGCTATGACTTCTTGGAAAAGACCCCAGAAGCACAGGCAGTCAAAGCCAAAATTAACTATTGGGATTGCATCAAATTGAGAAGTTTCTGTACTGCAAAAGAAACAGTCAGGAAAGTGAAGAGACAACCGACAGAATGGGAAAATATATTTGCAAACTATGCAACTGATAAAGGGTTGATAACCAGAATCTACAAAGAGATCAAGAAACTCCACAACATCAAAACAAACAACCCACTCAAGAGATGGGCCAAGGACCTCAATAGACATTTTTCAAAAGAGGAAATCCAAATGGCCAACAGACACATGAAAAAATGTTCAAGATCACCAACAATCAGGGAAACACAAATCAAAACCACAATGAGGTTTCACCTCACCCCGGTTAGAATTGCTCACATTCAGAAATCTACCAACAACAGATGCTGGCGAGGATGTGGGGAAAAAGGGACACTAACCCACTGTTGGTGGAAATGCAAATTGGTTAAGCCACTATGGAAGTCAGTCTGGAGATTCCTCAGAAACCTGAATATAAACCTACCATTCAACCCAGCCATCCCACTCCTTGGAATTTACCCAAAGGAAATTAAATTGGCAAACAAACAAGCTGTTTGCACATTAACATTTATTGCAGCTCAATTCACAATAGCTAAGACCTGGAACCAACCCAAATGCCCATCAACAGTAGACTGGATAAAGAAATTATGGGACATGTACTCTATAGAATACTATATAGCAGTCAAAAACAACGAAATATGGTCATTTGCAGCAAGATGGAGGAATTTGGAAAACATCATGCTGAGTGAATTAAGCCAGTCCCAAAGGGACAAATATCATGTTCTCCCTGATCGGTGACAACTAACTGAGCACCAAAGGGGAAACTTGTTGAAATGAAATGGACACTATGAGAAACAGTGACTTGATCAGCTCTTGTCCTGATGGTTGGTGTACAATGTAATACTTTATCCATTTTAGTATTTTTTTTGTTCTAGTACCATTGGTTGAACTCTGTAATGAACACACAATTATTCTTAGGTGTTTAAATTTGAACTGAAAAGTGATCAATGTTAGGAATTTGGAAAACATTATGCTGAGTGAAATAAGCCAATCCCAAAGGGACAAATACCACTTGTTCTCCTTGATAGGTGACAACTAACTGAGCACCAAAGAGGAAAATTGTTAAAGTGAAATGAACACTATGAGAAATGGTGACTTGATCAGCCCTCACCCTGAGTGTTGATGAGCAACTTGATATGTTATCCCTCTTAATATTTTTTTGTTTGTTCTACTTAATACTTTTGGTTGAATACTGTAATCAATACACAATTCTTCTTAAGTGCTGAAACTTAACTGAAAAGTGATTGCTGTTAAATACAAGAGTGGGAATAAGAGAGGGAAGAGATGTGCAATTTGGGACATGCTCAAGCTGACTTACCACAAACGGTAGAGTTAGAAACATACCAGGGGATTCCAATTCAATCCTATCAAGGTGGCATGTACCAATGCCATCTCACTAGTCCCAGTGATCAATTTCTGTTCACAATTGATCATAATGATAGGACTAAGAACCAAAGGGATCACATAAACAAGAATAGTGTCTGCAAAAAGGGAGAGAATGATCCAACATGAGAAGTGAGATACACAGCAGACCCATAGAATGGCAGATGTCCTAAATAGCACTCTGGCCTCAGAATCAGCCCTTAAGGCATGTGAATCCAGCTGAAAAGCCCATGAGAGTATTTCAGGCATGGAAAGCCAAGACACTCTGGAAAAAAAAAAACCTAAATGAAAGATCTCCACGAATGAGATCCCAGTGGAAAGAATGGGTCATCAAAGAAGGAGGTACCTTTCTCTGAAAGGGAGGAGAGAACTTCCACTTTGACCATGGCCTTGTCTAAATATGATCAGAGTCAGTGAACTCAGGGGGGCTTCCATAGCCTTGGCAACTCATGACAAGAGCCTAGGGTGATTACTGACGCCGTAAACAAGAGTGTCAATTTGTTAAGTCAACAACAGGGGTTGCTGTGCACTTACTCCTCATGTAGGATCTCTGTCCTTAGTGTGCTGTACATTGAGATTTAATGCTATAACTAGTACTCAAACAGTATTTTTCACTTTATGTTTCTGTGTGGGAGCAAACTGTTGAAATCTTTACTTAATGTATGCTAAACTGATCTTCTGTATATAAAGAGAATTGAAAATGAATCTTGATGTGAATGGAATGGGGGAGGGAGCGGGAGATGGGAGGGGTGTGAGTAGGAGGGAAAGTAAAAAAATACACAATGACTCTTAGGTGTTTAATTAATGCTATAACTAGTACTGAAATAGTATTTTACACTTTGTGTTTCTGTGTGGGTGCAAGCTGGAAATCTTTAATATATGCTAAATTGATCTTCTGCAGATAAAGATAATTGAAAATTAATCTTGATGTGAATGGAAGGGGAGAGGGAGTGGGAGAGGGGAGTGTTGTGGGTGGGAGGGAAGTGGGGGGGGGAGCTATTGTAATCCATAAGCTTTACTTTGGAAATTTATGTTCATTAAATAAAATAAAATAAAAAAAGTAAAATTAGATTGTGTATGATTACAATACTCAGCAATGAAGACTGTGAAAGGACTGCCTTTACACATTGTCTCAAATATCCTTTTCCTTTACTCCTTAACTCATTCCAGTAATTTCTACTCCCCTGACCATTCAAAATTGTTCTCTCCAGGTTGACAGTTATTTTTATAAAATTAGAAGTCATTTCTTCAATGTCGTTTATGTAACCTGTCAGCAGTATTGTTCTCAACAGAACACTCTTCTCCAAAATAGCTTCCTCATTTGTCTTCCAAAATATTTGCATCTAGGGAGTGATTTTAGCTCATTTGTCAAATGTTAGTTGGTTGTCAATGTGTGTGTTCATTTCTGGGGTTTCTATTCTGTCCCATTTGTTTACATGTCTATTTTTGTTCCAGTCCTAGGCTGGTTTGATTACAGCAGACCTCCATTATGTCTTGGAATCGTATTCTGATGCCTCCAGCTTCGTTTCTGCTTAATATTGAGTAATTGGGATCTTCTTTCTTTCCATATGAACTTTAAAATCAGTTTTTTCTATAATTGTGAAGAATGTCCTTGGTATTTTGATTAGGATTGCTTTGACTCTATCAATTACTTGGGGTAGTATGGCCATTTTGATGATATTACTTTTTCCATTCTATGAACATGATTTTTCCCATTTTTATGTTCTTTGTTTCTTTAATTAAGGTTTTGTAATTTTCATTGTAGAGATCTTTCACATTCTTGATTAAATTTATCCCAAGGGTCTTTTTTTTTTTTTTAACTACTGTGAATGGGCCTAATCTTACAGTTCTTTCTCAGGCAGAGAATTGTTCATGTATAAGAATGACACTGGTTTTTGTGTGTTGATCTTATATCCTACAAATTTCCTTAAATCTCTTATGAGTTCTAATAGTCTCTTAGTGAAGTCTTCTGGTTCCTGTATATAAAGGATTATATTATCTACAAACAGGCATAATTGGAATTTCTCCTTTCCAATTTGTATCACTTTGATTTGTTTTTTTGCCTAATGCCTGACTAAAACTTCCAGAAGTATACTGAAAAATAATAATGAAAATGATCATCTTTGGTTCCAGACTTAATGAAATTCCTCACAGCTTTTCCTCATTCAATATGATGCTGCCTGTGGTTTAGTCATATGCTGCTTTGATTGTGTCAATGTATGCTTCTTATATCCTGAATTTTAAAGGTTTTATCATGAAAGGATGTCATTTTATCAAATGGTTTTCTGCATCTATCGAGAAAATCAAATGGATTTATCTTTCATTTTATTGATTTTAAATAACATATTTATTTGCATATGTTGGACTACCCCTTCATCCCTTGAATAAATTCTACTTTGTGTCTTATTGATGTATTATTGATGATTTTATTGATGTATTTCATACCATTTTGTTAAGGATTTTTGAGTCTATGTCCATTATGGATATTGGTGTATATTTCTTATTTATTGCATCTCTGTGCTTTTGTAATTGAGCTAATTCTTGTCTCAAAGAATAGATTTGGATTGATTTTATCCCTTTCAATTGTTTTGAATGATTTAAGAAGGGGGATCAGTTCTTCCTTCAGTTTGATAAAATTCAATTGCTTCTGGGCTGGCACTGGGGCATAGAATGTCAAGCTTCCACCTACAGTTTCTGCATCCCATATGGGTGTGGGTTCAAGCCTCAGGTGCTCCACTTCCAATCCACCTTTGTTCTAATGCACCTTGGACCCCTCCACCCATGTGAGAGACCCAGAAGGAGTTCTGTGCTCCTGAATTTGACCTGGCCCAGCCCTGACCATTACAGCCATTTGGGGAGAGAAACAACAGACTGAAAATCACTTTCTCTGTCTCTCTTCCTCTCCCCCATCTCTGTCTTTTAAATAAATAAATAAATAAATACAATTTTAGAAATTAATTCAGTCTCTTCTATAAATGATGTTTGGAAAGTTGGATTTCCACTGCTATAGTTCAAAATCAAACCTATATCTTATTCCCTATACAAGAATCAACTCACAATGGATCAAGGATCTAAACCTCGTACCTGAAACCATCACATTACTGGTGAACAACATAGGGGAAAGGCTATTGGCCTAGGCAATGAATTCTTGAATAAGATAGCAGAAGCACAAGTAATAAAACAAACACCAATAGACTAATGTGATTACATCAATCTAAGAAATTGTTTCATGAAAAAGGAAATAATTAACAAAGTGAAGAGGTAATCAAAACAATGAGAGACAATATTTGAAAAAATTATGCATCCTATAAAGGATTAATATCAAGAATATACAAGAAGTTGCAGAAATTCAACAACAAAATAATCCAGTGAAAAATGTGCCAAGGGCATGAACAGCATTTTCAAAGGATGAAAAAGGGCCAACATGCAGCCAGCACTGTGGCATAGCAGGTAAAACCACCGCCTGCAGTACCAGTATTCCATATGGGTGTTGGTTCAAGTCCTGGCTGCTCCGCTTCTGACCCAGCTCTCTGCTGTGGCCTGGGAAAGCAGTAGAAATGGCCCAAGGCCTTGGGCTCCTGAACCCATGTGGGAGACCCAGAAGAAGCTTCTGGCTCCTAGCTCCGTACTGGCTCAGCTCCGGCCATTGCAGTCATTTGGGGAGTGTACCAGTGGATGGAAGACCTCTCTCTCTCTCTTTCTCTCCTTGTCTCTCTGTATAACTCTAACTTTGAAATAAACAAATAATTCCTTAAAAAAGGGGGGCGGGCAACAGACAGATGAGAAAACTCCAGGATCACTGCCCTCAGGGAAATGCAAACACAAATTACAGTATGAGTCCCCTCACCCCAGTTAGCATGGCTGTCATCCAAAATCAAAAATGGCAAATTCTGCTCATTATCAACCATACATATTCTGAAATAAGAATTAAAACTATCACTCACCTAGCTTTCCTATTGCTTTTCTAGTGTACCCATCATAGTCTGTTTTTATTTCTCATCTCCTTTCTAAACAGAAGTCCTGTAGAGCTCAATCTTTGATATCCTTTCTAACGATTTGTACAACCTTTTTTTTACTAATGGTTTCCTAATTTATATCTCCAGCCCAGGAACCCCTCCTTAATTTCAGATTGGTATATCACACTGCCTACTTGAGACTTCTCTTTGATTATCTATTGTGTATTTAAATCCCAACAGGTCCAAAATATTACTAATGTTATTCTTTCTCAAACCTGTCCCTTAGGTAGTCTTCCCTACTTGAGTTAATGGCAGCTTCTGCAGTTGCTGTGCTGAGATCCACAGTGCAAATATTTATTTATTTTTGCCAGGCAGAGTAGACAGTGAGAGAGAGAGAGACAGACAAAGAGAGAGAGAGAGTTATAGACAGTGAGAGAGACAGAGAGAAAGGTCTTCCTTGCATTGGTTCACCCCCCAAATGGCCTACAGCTGGTGTGCTGCACTGATCTGAAGCCAGGAGCCAGGTGCTTCCTCCTAGTATCCCATGTGGATGCAGGGCCCAAGAACTGTGGGCCATCCTCTACTGCCTTCCTGGGCCACAGCAGAGAGCTGGACTGGAAGAGGAGCAACCAAGACAGAATCTGGCACCCCAACTGGGACTAGAACCTGGGGTGTCAGCGCTTCAGGTGGAGGATTAGCCTAGTGAGCCACAGCACTGGCCCACAGTGCAATTCTGGATTAATCTTTCTTTCACAACTCCTCTCTTGTCTGTAAACAAATCCTATCAAGTTTACCTCAAAAATGTGTCCAGAGGCTAGACATATCTACCTTTAGTTCACCAACAGCTGCAGTCTATATTAGTAGGCTAATTGCTTTTCTTCATTTTTTTTAAATGAAATACTCAGTTAATTGATATTCATGCAGGAGTCTGCTACAAGTGAATGATGAAAACTTTATGTGATCAGGATAAAAAATGGTAAACTAAATCCTTCATTTTCTTTTGCAAAAATGTTAGAAGTGATAACTTTTTCTTGTTAAGGAACCATTTCAATAGATGGTTGCTATGGAATTTTGACTGATATGGATAAGTTTAGAGAACTTAAAACATTTTTACTAAGCAAGGCAATAAAAAAGTTGGTGATAATTGAGGAATGTGGAATTCTAAGAAGTTTTCTTTTAAAAATAAATCAATTACAATATGTTTTTACAGTGCTTTAAGTAGATCTGGTAGAGAAGGCTATGTTTATTCTATATACTTTTGTTTGCATGTGTAGGCAGTACAAATCTTGAAACATTTTATAAATTTACTGTGACAAAATATATGTATGCTAGCAAAATTGAGACTTTAAAATGTGAATATTATTTAGTGCCCTTGTGTATATTCTTGAAGAACAGTGGTTTTCTTACTTGATATCTATTGAATTCTTTACTTAGTGGAGTTTTAAAAGTATGTCATTGTGAAAATTAAAAGAAAAATTAAAAAAAAACAAGGAAGAGGGAAGATGTGAACAAGGGTGAGAGAGAGGGTTGGTGGGAAGTATTACTATGATCCTAAATCTGTACATATGAAATGCATGAAATTTGTTCACCTTATGTAAATAAAAAATTAAAAAAGAATTATATTTAGAACTTCAATTGCTTTATAGTTCATGGTTAGATGTGATTCTTTATTAAATGGCTCAGAAATAGAATTACTTTCATTTTTTAAATTTGGAAGGCATAGAGACAGAGATAGGAATGTAATGAAAGAGCTAAACTCTTCATGTCCACTCCATGAGTGCCTAAACACTTGGGGTTAGGTCAGCAGAAAAGGCACTCAATCAAGGTCTCCTAGGTTGGTAGCAAGAGCAGTTATCTGTCTCCCAGGGTCTGGATTATCAGGAAGCTTGAGTCAGGTTCTAGAGCCAGAAATGAAACCCAGGGACTCTGACATGGGATGCAGGCATCTTAACTGCTAGGTTACATACCTGCTCCACAAATGAAATATTCTAGCACAACTGAACATTGAAATGCTGAACTGAAAGTTGACCTATCATAAATTTATGTGATAATAAACAGAAACACTAAGGACATTCTGAATATAATTTAGCCATTTCTTTCCCTCCCTAGGACTCCTGGAAAAGGATGACATGAGGCAGCTCTGGGAATCTCTTAGGTGTAGACACTTGAGAATTAACTTTTTTTTTTTATTATTGTAAAGACAATACTGGGTTATGCTGCAAATTTGGGCTTTAGGTTTTGTAATTCACTTTCATGAAATTAATTTTATTTTCCATTTAGAGTTCTGATGGTTTCTTGTAGTAATAATCATTACTTTTTATGCAGAAGTGTAAGTTTACCTACTTAGAGCTTTGAATGTAGCAAATTATCCAAAGGAAATAGCTGCTGTTGAGAGCAGTGCATTTCTAGTAATAATGTCTATTACTGTATGAGTGTCTCTAGAATAGTTGCCACAGACTTGGTGTTCTTCTCCTTTTGAGAATTACCCTAACAGTTGCCTTGGAAACCCCAGGAAGCCAATGAAGTGATCCTAACCACCCCCAAATTTAGAGAAAGCAAATGAGGACATTGATTTCATCCTGGAAGGTCTTTACTTGTGGTGAAGAAATGAGCAGAACTCATCATACACTTTGGTTATTAACATCTGTTTTGTTTAGATAATTCTGATTTCACAAGCTGGGAATTTGTACAACTGTTGTGTGTGCATGTATATTTTGCTGCATCAAAGTAGCTGCTATATGTTATTCAGATTTGATTTTTTTATATTCTTAGTTATACTGTAAGATTTGTGTCTAGTAAAATCTAATTCTTGCCTCACGTGCATTTGGGATTGTCTTTTAATAAAGAAATAGCAATTTTAATTACTGTTTTCTGAAGGCCAACTTCATATGTATTTAAATTTCATAGTAGCACTTCAAAGTAGGTGTTTTATCTCCGCAGATGAGGAGACAGATGCTGAGGAGCAAGATAATTGGCTCAAAGTCTTGTGACAGACTAACATGTTGCAGGACCTGTATTGGAACCAAGACTGGTTAGTTAAGCACATGTTGTCTCTACTACTCAAACCTGAATTACACACTTCTCCATATTTCTTTTTATTGTGCCTTTTCTTCACTCGAGTTTGGCTTACGCATCTCTCTGGTCCATCCAGCTACAGAAGCTGGGGATGTTGAAGTAGGGCCTGGGTATAGGCTTCAGTGCTGCTGAACAGGGTAGAGGCCAGCTGATGAATGATGATGGCTACAGTTCAGCTAGGGGGGAAGTATGGCATCTGTTTGATGGCTGACATTACCAAGAGGGCACCAGACCCTGGACAGATGCTTCATGAGGTGGAGAACATACTTCAAGCATCATGTTGAAAAATGTGTTTCTCTTCTTGTCCCATTAGAGTCAGCCTAACTGGATTCTTTAGCTGTCTTTTCTTCCTGGGGCATCTCAGCTTCTTGGAAGCTTGATTCTGAATTTTGGAAAGCAAGAACTTTTGGTGTGGACCCTCACTCTTTCAGCTGGGGTTGGCTTTTGCTGGTTCAGAGCTTGCACTCTTGTCCAAACTCTTTTCTTCCTCAAACTGCCAGCTGCCTCCATGAAAAAAGGAAAAAATAGCAGCACCCTAGGTTCATTTTCTTATTCATTCCATGATGCTATGTTATCTCTTTGTCCTAATGTAGTAAGTAGCTGATCTAATAATCTAATAAATTTTAATTGGCTAACACAAATGTGTTAGAGGAAGACCTGACCTTTTTTTTTAATAGGGAACTCTATGCTGTCTGTCTTGATCCAACTCCTTGGTGACCTTAGCCATGAGAATTTTAATCTACAGGCTCTGGGAAGACACAAAACCCATGAAGTGTGGGATTGCTCTTGTCTTTTTTTTAGTGCCTGTTTGTTGAAGGACGTAACAGTAACTGTTGAATGACAGAGTGGCTGTTTTTGGAGGTAGAAGCACACAAGTGTCCAAAAAGGAGCATCTAAACAGGAGATGAAGTGATGGCAGGTGCATTCTTTTTCAGAGAGTGAAGATGATACAGAATCCAAGTTAGAGATAGCAGTTTGTAGGGAGGGAGGTGTGGTTGGGAAAATGAGCTTAGGGTGAAACCTTTCTAATAGTGTTCTCACAAGCATGCATCCAATAAAAGCAATTTGAAAGATGAAATTTAGCCATTCCTTAGCATTATATATATGACAGTGTCATTGACCCTGTTATCATAAACGGCTATGATTTTTCAGGGTGCTGTATAATAGTTGTTTATACTCTAGGGAAAATGAGAAGACTTGGTATATGTACTTTAGAAAATAAAATATTGGCAAGCTATCACAGATTATCATTTTTATTATAAAATTTTAAAATTTAAAAGCCACGTTTCTTTCTACCATGACTATTATGGACATGCATTGGTTGTTCAATAAGTATTTGTTGAACCCAATAATAAACAATTGAACAGATGAGTTAAAACCTATTGATGAATTTCTTGAGAAAAAATAAATCAAGGATTGGATTAAGATGGAGCAATAGAGGGAGCTTACTGTTGTAGAAGATAGTATGAAAAAAGTGGAGAGAGTACAGTCTCAAGGAAGAGTTAGGGAAAAAATGGCAGAGAAAACTTCACACAAATTAGAGGGACACTGTGGACCATGTGCAGGGTGTGGACATGCACAACTCAGAAACCCAGCAGCCAAGAACCTCAGCAGCAGCTCAGGAAGTGAGACCAGACTGGAGCAATCCAAGCCACTGGTGATAAAGTTGCAGAAAGATCCTGGTGGGAATCCAGCTAGGAGCTCTAGGTAGGACAGTGTACCTGCTTTGTTTCTCTCTCCCAGACCACCCTGAAACTGGCATTCTGTAACAAGCTGATAGAGAGCAGGCATCATTTTGGACATATGTAATAGATGCACCAGTGTCTGCACACCCAGCAAACAGCAGAGCAGAGAAACTTGAATTTGGTTTCAAGAACTGACGGGGGGCTGGGTGCTCATGACTGTGGGAGGCTTGTGTGCTGGGACTGTGAGAACACTGATACTGTGTGGGAGGGCTCAGGGTGTGGCTGGGACTTTGGGCAGTCACTGTGGGAAGTTGCATGTACTCAGGGCTCACTGATTACCTGGTGAGGATCACTGCGTATCGGTCTCCCACATATGTACCCGGGGTCAGAATATGTGTGGAATCCACTGCTGCTTTCCCAGGAGCATTAACAGGACTAGTTTGGAAGTGTAGCAGCCAGAATTCAAATCAGCACTCATATAGAATCCCAGTAGTGTAGGAGATGGCTCAACCCATTATTAAACAACAGCTCCCTCTCCTGTCTTCTGTGGTGAACTATTTCTAACATGCTTACTATTTTAGAATTAAGCGTTGTTTTGTTGGCATCTTACGTATTGCACTATAAAATTTAATTTATCAGGTATATTTTTCCTTTTTCTTTTTTTAAAAAAGATTATTTACATGAAAGAGTTACACAGAGTGAGAAGGAGAGGCAGAGAGAGATAAGTCTTCCAACTGCTAATTCACTCCCCAGTTGGCTGCAATGGCCAGAACTGTGCCTATCCAAAGCCAGGAACCAAGCATTTCCTCCGAATCTCCCATGAGGGTGCAGGGGCCCAAGGATTTGGGCCATCTACTACTGTTTTCCCAGGCTATAGCGGACAGCTGAATCAGAAGTTGGGTAACCTGTACTCAAACCGGTGCACATATGGGATGCTGGTACTCTAGGCAGAAGCTCTACCCACTATGCCACAGAGCTGGTCTCAGTATATTTTTCAAGGATTTTTTTTTTTTGCTTTGACTTTCATTCTTTAAACAGTATTTTGAAAAGAAGTTTTTGGGGCCATGCTATGGCATAGTGGGTAAAGCTGCTGCCTGCAGTGCTAGCATTCCATATGGGTATGACTTTGAATCCTGGCTGCTCCACTTCTGATCAAGCTCACTGTTATAGCCAGGGAAAGCAGTAGAAGATGGCCCAAGTGCTTGGGTTCCTGCACCCACATGGGAAATCCAGAAGAATCTATTGGTTCCTGACTTCAGATCAGCCCAGCTCTGGTCATTGTGGCCATCTGGGGAGTGAACCAGCAGATGGACAATCTCTCTTGTGGTGCTCCATGGGATGCGCACCCATGGAGCCCCCACGTCAAGGTTGTTCTGATAGCTGTTGCTGTGTCTTTATCACAAGGCGAATGTTGCTAGTTTCAGTTAGGGCAATGCTTTCCCATGGTTGGGACTTTCCAGAGGAGTTGAGAATGTTGTAAACAACAAGATGGTGCTGAGGACCACGTGGTGAGCCTGCCTGCTTCATGACACCTCATCTGATTGGCCCGAGGACGCGTGCACACTGCATGAACAGACAGCGGATTGGAGTGTCCCATGCATGGAGTTGAACCTGCTTGCAATTGGCCGGATTTTGTATATAAGCTGTGTGCTGAGGAAGGAGGGGGCTTTTCTGTCCACTCTCCTCCCTTCATTCTTTCTCTGTCACTGTTATTTTCTCATTAAAAGTCTACTGAAGACTGATAAGCTGCGAACAGTGTCGTTCCTTTGCGGGCAAGGGAGCGGCATCTCTCTCTCTCTCTCTCTCTCTCTCTGAGTCTGCCACTCTGTAATTCTGCCTTTCAAATAAATAAGTCTTGAAGAAAAGAAGTTTTAGACTTTGATTAAGTGTAAATTATCCCTGTACTCAATTATAGATTTTAATTTTTTCTTGTATCTAGGAAATCTTTGCCTAACTTAAAGTGAAAAAAAATTTTCTTCTATGATTTCTTTTTCTGAAAGTATTGTAGTTTTCAGTACTACAGTTAGATCTGTGGCATATTTTCTTTTCAATTTTGTAAATAGAAGCTATTTTATTGGAAATTAGTATCTCATTGTGCTAACACCATGTGTTAAAAAGGCTATACTTTCTCCCCTACACTGTGATAGTGCCTCTGTAGAAAACCTGTTCACTGTTTGTGTTTGGATCTTCTATGGAACCTCTTTTGTGTTCCATTCATCTGTCGGGCTTTCTGTATGACAACAGCACACTTTAGATTAGTATAAATTTATAACACTTAAAAATCATCCCTTTGATTTTATTATTTTTTTCAGAGTTATTTTGGCTATCCTAGATTCTTTGCATTTTTGTATGCACTTATTTCAGCTTGTTACTTTAAAAATAACCAGGTTGCTAAATGAAAGATCTCTGTGAGTGAGATCCCAGCAGAAAGAATGGGCCATCAAAGGAGATATCTTTCTCTGAAGGGAGGGAGAACTTCCACTTTGATTATGGCTTTATCTAAATAAGGTCAGGATTTGTGAAATCAAGAGGCTTCCATAGCCCTGGCAGCTCAAGATAAGAGCCTTGGGTGATGACTGACATCATAAATATGATTGTCAATTGTTAAATCAACAATGGGAATCACTGTACACCTGCTTCCCATGTAGGATCTCTGTCCTCAATGTGTTGTACTATGTGAATTAATGGTAAAACTACTACTCAGGCTGGCACCGTGGATCACTGGGCTGATCCTCCGCCTGTGGCACCAGCACACTGGGTTCTAGTCCCAGTTGTGGTGCCGGTTCTGTCCCAGTTGCTCATCTTCCAGTCCAGCTTTCTGCTGTGGCCTGGGAAGGCAGTGGAGGATGCCCAAGTGATTGGGCCCTGCACCCACATGGGAGACCAGGAGGAAGCATCTGGCTCCTGGCTTTGGATCGGAGCAGTGGGCCAGCTGTAGTGGTCATTTGTGGGGTGAACCAATGGGAGGAAGTCCTTTCTCTCTGTCTCTTTCTCTCTCTCACTGTCTAATTCTGCCTGTCCAAAAAAAAAAAAAAAAAAAAAAAGAAATCAGGCAGACTTTATCTTTTCTTTTTAAAGATTTTACTTATTTATTTGACACATAGAGTTACAGACAGACAAAAAGTGAGACAGAGAGAAAGATCTTGCATCTGCTGGTCACTCCCCAAATGACCAGAGCTGGGCCAATCCAAAGCCAGGAGCTTCTTCTGGGTCTCCCACATAGGTGAAGGGGCCCAAGGACTTGGGGCAACTTCCACTGCTTTCCCAGGCCAAAGGAGAGAGCTGGATCAGAAGTGTAGTAGCAGAGACTCGAATTGGAGCCCATATGCCACTATACCACAGTGCCAGGTCCCAGACTTTATCTTGAAACTTTACTCTGACTGAAGTTATCCCATCTCACAGATATTCATCTGCAAGTTCAGGCTGTTGAAACAGGATGTGCTATTCAATGCTAATGGCCCACATGATTTGTGAGCTCATTTCCTTCAGCAATAAAATTTTTGTATGATATGTTATCCCAAGTTCCATTGTCCCCAAAGACCACCAAGGAGCCTATACTGTTGTAAAACACACGAGAGTTTTATTGCAGGTCTGGGCTTGGGCGATCAACTATCACTGATGCCACGGGTCTGGTTGAAAGTCCCAACTTCAGTGAAGGGGGTTTTTATAGGGTTTTCAGAGACAATCTATACATTCTAGCACCATTCAGCAAATCATCTCATTCCACGGGAAATTCAAAGAACATCTCATAAAATTGATTAGTGCATCCAGCGGCAGGAATGGACCTAGTAAAGATGGTGGGATGGCTTTTGGGGTTGATGCCTTTTAAAATGATTGGCTGAAGTATAGGGTCTGAGCCACTAGGGTGTATGTGCCAAACTGCAGGGTCTCAGGATGTTATCAATTACCTTAAGTGCCTGAAAAGACACCTGAAACTTTAGGTATCTCCCTGCTATCTGCCGACTGGCTGTTGCTAGGCGGGGTTTATTGCAAGGGGAGTTCATTTATTTATTTTTTCTTTCATGAGCTTCAGGTTTCAGGGCTCAGTCAGGCCCGAGTTACAAGATGGAGGCCTATTCTAAAATAGCTGCACCTTTATCTAGGCTCAGGTCTCTCAGACACAACACAGTTTACTCATACATTCACCTGCTGAAGAATATCCTGTTTCAAAATTTAGTTTGATTTTTAATTATTGCTCGTGTGGAAATTTGATTTCTTCAATCATTGCAGTTGGATAATGTTTGCATTATGGATTAGTCCAGATGTGTTCTTCCTCTTTGTCTTTTGAAAAGTGTGTAGAATTACATTGGTTTCTCCCACTATTTCTCCAGTTTTATTGACTTCTTCATACTGTCACAATGAAATTGATTATGAAAACAGGCTGGTGTTCAGACATTGGGACAGACAAGTGCTTTTGGGTGCTTGGCTCAGGGGCAGTGGTGTGCCTTCTTTATGTTGACACTATCCTTGCTGACAGAGGCCATGCCATGCACTGAGCAGTGCTGTGGGGCCTGCTTGGCCATGTCTGGATTAATTCTAGGCAGACAAGGGATGAGCCAAGTTTTGCATGGGGCTAAAGCCTCACAGCCAGCATGATTCACATAGTAACCAGTCCTGAAGTGAGGATTGAAGGTGAGCAATCCTCTGCCTGCAACAAGAATCCACCAGAGGCACACTCACTGTCCTCTGTGAGACATGGGGAACTCCTGGCCACACTGCCATGGGTCCTTGCCCCTCGTTGAGAATCCAGCCTCAAGCTCCACCTCTGTCACTGTGGGACTGTCCTTGTTCTCTGCAGTGATGCTGGCAACCCAGTTTCCTGTAACAGAGAATGGGGAGCCATGCAGAGGTCATGCTGAGGTCAAGGTGGTCAAAGTCAGAGGGGCCTCTGGGTCCATACAGGTGGTGCTGCAGATCCTCAGGCTAAGTTTTACTGATTTTCAAGTACAAATGATCTATGGCCTGACCAGAGTCACTCCATTTTGTCCCTGATTGTCCTCTATTTGTTTCTAACCAGTCCCACAACTGCTAGCTACTCAAAAACTAATCTTGTGAGAGGTTATCTGTAAGTTTATTGACATTAGGTACTGGGAAACTGGTTAATGCCCCTGAGATAGGCATAATGTTGCTTGCTCTAGCTCCTGTAACAAATGCTTGGCTTTGTAATTAACTTCAACAAGATATCCTTTTGGCCTTTAGAAGCTTACCCTTGAGCTCCTTCAGGGCAGTATGATTTGGAGAGCACATGCCCCTGTGCAGCCACAGGCTTTTAGAAATAAAAGACTCCATAATTTGGCCCTGAGACTTCAGCACTTATTAATATTTCTGAAATTAATAATCTGTGTGGGTTCTTGCCATGAATTCAGAGACAAATTCTGAATCCTGGTTCAAATAGACCAGATGATAAGCTGAGTTTTTAAACTTTTATTCAGTGAGAGAAATGCATAGGAAAGTGAGGGCTCTATCTAAAGGAGAAAGGAAAGTCTGGAAATTAAGTAGGGGCCATACCAAGCAGGGAGCAGGCCAAGAGCTGTGGACTTGTCCTGTGAGGCCCACACCATCAGGGAGAGTGAGGCAATGGTGTTCTTCCACTGGAAGCACCGGGGACAGGCTTCAGTGAACATGTCCACCTTTATTAATGACCACATACAATTTTAAAGGGCAGGCAGAAGGGGCATAACTAATTCTGGGCAACCCTAACTCTATAGGATAGAACCAACACTGGCACCAATATGCATCTCCAATTAGCTTGAAGGTCTCATAGTTAGGGCAGCTTTCCAGGTGGGCCTGGACCACCCCCAGCAACGGTTTACCTAATTGGCAGAAGGTGGGGGTGGAGGGAAATGTGCCTGAGGCTCCCACCTCCCACCATCAGTCAGGCTAGCCACATGGGCTAGGCAGAAAGTCTCACAGGATCACCCACATCTCCCCCCTTTGTTTTAGGGCAAGTGTGACTCTGCTTAGTGTGGCATGGCAACAAGCCACAACCCACAATAAACCTTGAATTAAATTGAAGAATCTCTAGCATGGGGATTAAGGGCAGGGAGGAAAAGAAGGGCAAAGGGAAAAAGGCCAGGCCCACCATGTTTCAGGCCTTTGTAATTGGCAGGCGGTGCACAGGTATTGGAAAGCAGGGGCATGAGATCACACCAGGGGCTGGGGAAAGTGTGATGAAGGTGTAGCCTTCCAGCTCTCAAGTCTAATGATATATGACTGCCTGCATCATTCCCCCTTCAGAGACTCCATTCCCTTAATCCTAGGGATGTTGAAGGGTGTAGAATCATCACATCCTCTATAGCTGCTTCCTGTTTATGAGGGATGTAGTGCAGGCCCTGCCTGTCCTGGGTCTGGAAGTCTCTGCCTATCTCATCTAACAAATTCTCTTTGTGAGCTGGAGCAATCCTGGTCACCACCAATGTCTGTATCGGCTGCATGGTCAGTGACTCCCAGAAGTTGTTGAGTTCTGGAACATATAAGTTTGTTAATTAGTATGAGCAAAACTGGAACATGACCAATTGTAAGTGGAGTGCCCCTTTAAGATGAAAAGACCACATCCTACAGACTCCCAGATAGTGGGTGGTGATACATTATAAACCCATTTAGCTTGAGTATAGAGAATTATAATAGAAGAACACATTAGGAGTTTTATTGTTAATAACAGAGAGAATCCAAAGAGGCAGGTACACCATGCCTGCCTTCAGGTGCAGCACTCTTGATGTGAAGAAAGCAAAGGCTTTACTTTTCTTTTTGCTTAAGGTCTCTGGCTTTCAGGAATAATCAGGCATGTTTTTTGAGTACACCTGTGAGGACTTGAGAGGTAGACATTTAATCCTAATTTTATTGAGGTAGTCATGTTCAGTAGCACCTGGTACGGTCTGTTCCACTTAAGCTGTAGCCCATCTGAAGAGGATCTTTCTATGAATGGCTTGTTCAGGGAAAGGTGATGAAGTTGGTTTGTAGAGGGTCACCTTTCAGAGACTGGCTGCATGGTTTGGTATTTCAGGCTGCTATCCACATAGGCTGCAGAGTAATCTCTGGAAAACACAAGCAAAACCTTTACCCATTATTATGAGGGGATCAGGCCCCTTCCATTGTTGGGTGGTTGGGTCCCTCCATCAAACCAGAAGCAATTGGGTTGCACCTCTCAGAGGTCTCCAGTGTTTCACTGCTGGTGGCTCTCCAGAGTGTGAGACCTGTAAGAACTTTATGGTGAAAGGAGCAAAGTTAATACACTCATAGTGGGGGTACCACACTTTCCCCTCTGTTTTTTAAGCATGGTCTTAAGGTCCTGCATGGGAAGTTAGTGCACAGTGATTCCTATGGTTAATTTAACAATTCACACTCTTTTGTATGATGTCAGTGATCACCCAAGGCTCTTGACATGAGCTGTCTAGGCTATGGAAGCCTTCTGAATCCACAAACTCCATCAATATTTAGAGAAGGCTGTAAGCAAAGTGAAAGTTCTCCCTTTGAAGAGAGTACAACCTTCTTTGATGACCACTTCTTTCCACAGGACTCTCACCCAGGGAGACTCTCCCTGGAGGCACACCTTTTTGCACAAGTGTCCTGACTTTCCATGCCTGAAATGCTCTTGTGGGCTTTTTAGCCAGACCAGAATGCCTTTAGAGAGGACTCTGAGGTCACTGAGTGTTACTTAGAGCAATTGCCATTCTATGAGTCTGCTGTATGGACTGCTTCCCATGTTAAAGCATTTACTCCTCTTTAATTCTATTAATTGTATTGATATGATCACTTTAACAATTAGTGCCTTCTATATGACCAACTTAAAACTTAATGCAATCAAATACAGTCACTTTTAAACTTAATCATATATATATAAATATGTTAAAACTTAAGATGTCACTTTCACCATCTAGCCCAAGGGGATTTGGGATCCCATGGTGAAGTAAATGCAGCTGTGAAATTATGATTTAAGCTCTCATTTTGGCTATGCTGTTACACAGATTATGTTAGTCACTCCTTTCATAAGATCGAAAAATCAAACTACATCTTGAGGAATCCCGCAAGACAGTCAGTGTCCCATCTTAAAGAGAATAGAGAAATGTGGGAGCAAGTCAAGCTTGCCAGAATGAATGCCCACTGACAATGTCAAATTGAATCTTAGCAAGTGGCTTTAACCATTAAATAATAGCTTATAAAATATTTACTGTAGGTCCAATGCCTTCTATAAATTTTAAGAATACATGTATTTAAATATATCTTAAATATCTAACATGATGTGGCTTGTTTAAACAGCAAACAGAAACATAAAACATTTTTTAGTTCCTTTCTATCAAGAAATTTAAAACATCTGACAGAGATTCAGGTCACATGAATCAAATGTATCTTCAATTAATTTTACCTATTAAATTTATGAGCAATCTTTCCTTGATAAACCAATTAAGACAGAGCTCAAAATAAATTTTCCCATGTAGACATACAATATGAACACACATATAACACAACATACAAGGTAGAACAATAAAGCAGTTTTAGTAATAGTTTCCTAAAATCTTTAGCTGTTTTTTTTAATTACCAACCAATTAAAATTACTTTCTGTTCTTGATAACATTGATTAACCATACTTTCTTCCAGTTGGAACCTGTAGTGCATTATGGACTTCATCCATTTACAGAACAATTCAAAACTACTGAATTCAATAGAAGTGGCTAGAAAAAGTCCATCAGAACCTATAGGAGGGCAGCTAAACACAGAACCAACAATGTTTTAGTTTAGAGCAGCAAATGTGATATACAAAACTGTGGATGAGAAAAGACTTTAAATAGCTATGTTCAAAATGATAAACTCATTAACCAACAAGAGGCATTTGCTTACTTCACACAGTATTTTCAAATGCACCTGTAGGATTTTACAAAACATTTAATTCTTTTAGGCCTCTGGGCCTTTCTCATTAAGATAACCACCATGTCTAATAACACAAGATCATTAGACTTTTTAACTTTCAGACATTTGTATCAGTGGCATTTTATATTATCAAAACTTAGACATATATCCTTTGACATTTCCAGGAACCCAACTGGAAATATCAAAGTCCAAATTCTTTGGAACTTTGATTTTTTTGAATGCCTGTAAAAGATGACAAAAGGCTTAAAATATCTGGTTGAAATAAGATCCCTTTACATCATGACAAAGTATAGACCAGATTTGATCAAATCATAACTCCTTTAAAACTCAGTTGTTTTAAACAATTAGAACTTAAGAGGCAGTAAGAAAACATAATAGATTACTTTAAAATAACACAAAATCTGTCTCTTTGGTTGTTCAAAAGTCAGAAATAAAACCTTAAATTTAAGACCTGGTGCATTGAATCAAATCCCATAATTTGGAACAGTGTTAAGAGTCAGAACTAGGGAAGAAAGAATAGCACCCACATGGGAGACCAGCAGGAAGCACCTGGCTCCTGGCTTCAGATCAGCACAGTGCACTAGCTGCAGTGCGCCAGCCGTAGTGGCCATTTGGGGGGTGAACCAATGGAAGGAAGACTTTCTCTCTGTCTCTCTCTCTCTCACTGCCTAACTCTGCCTGTCAAAAAAAAAAAAAAAAAAGAAAAGAAAAGAAATCAACAACAAATGACAAAACTGATGAGGATGTGGAAAAAAGTTACCCTGGTCCACTGTTGGTGGGAATGTAAACTGGTGCAAGCCACTGTGAAAGACCATATGGAGATATCTTACAAATCTGATTATAGACCTACCATATGATCCAGCCATCCCACTCCTTGAAATTTACCCAAACCAAAAGAAATTAGCATATGCAAGTGTTATCTATAACCCCATGTTCACTGCAGCACAATTCACAATAGCTGAGATCTGGGAACAATCCAGATATCAATCAATTGTTGACTTGATAAGAATATTATGGTATATACACACTATGGCGTACTACTCAGTTATAAATAAAAAGAAAGGAAAAGAAACCCTGTCTTTTGCAACAAGATAGATGAAACAGGAAACCATTATAATTAGTGAAATAAACCAGTCCCCAAAAGACTGATACCATATATTTTCCCTAATCTGAGGTAGCTAATAGAGTACCTAAAATGTAATGTATTGGAGTTAGAAACACATTTTGAGATTTGATGATTGTTTAGAGCCCTTGTCTCTTCCATTGAGGAACAGTGATTTTTTTTAATTTATTTTTTTGCTTCATACTATTTGCTGACTTGTTGAACTCTTAGTGTAGGGTTAACTATACAATCATTAAGTAAACTGAAAACAGATTTTGTAAAAGTTAAGTGAGAATGTGAGAGGGAAGAGGAGAAAGGGTTGGAGTGTGTGTGGGAGGGATGGTATGGGGGAATTGTCACATTCATTAATCTGTATATATGAAATATATCAAACTTATATTACTTAAATAAAAATTTTTAAATTTTATTTATGACAGAGTGGGCAGTGAGAGAGAGAGACAGAGAGAAAGGGCTTCCTTTTTGCCATTGGTTCACCCTCCAATAGCAGCCGTGGCCGGTGCACGGCGGCCTGCGCACCGCGCTGATCCGAAGGCAGGAGCCAGGTGCTTCTCTTGGTTTCCCATGGGGTGCAGGGCCCAAGCACTTGGGCCATCCTCTGCTGTACTCCCTGGCCACAGCAGAGAACTGGCCTGGAAGAGGGGCAACCAGGACAGAATCTGGTGCCCTGACCGGGACTAGAACCTGGTGTGCCGGTGCCACAAGGTGGAGGATTAGCCTAGTGAGCCACGGCACCGGCCTTAAGTAAAATTTTAAAAGGAAGTAAATATTTAAAATTCAAAAAATTTATACCAATAACCAGAATTTTAAATGTGTTTATATATATATGATATATATGTGTGTGTATGTGTTTAATTTATGACATTACAATATAAATGTACTATATATAATTTGTAATATAAATATAGAGAGCAACATTTTGAAATTTTTATAATGTATTTATCATCAGAAAATAGCTCAGATTTCTGTAATAATCCAGTTTCTGATCATTACAAGAATGAAGAGTAAGCCACCAAGTTGTAGCTCATAATCTCTTTCTCTGTGTCTCCAAGTCCACCAACCTCTAAAATTAAATAAACATACATAATCCTGGGATAAAAATAACGTTAAGATCCCACTATTTTCCTGCATATTTTTCAGGAAATATACTAGTATCTAGACACACAGAGGCAAATTTATCTATGTATAAAATATATGTATGTTATATATGTTACATATATTCATATATATATATATATATTACATTGAGGAGAAAGAATTATTACCCTTGGCTAAAATGGCCCTGAGACACTGTGTACCTGACAGTTTCCAGGGCAACTTGCAGAATATTGGGGGTGATGATGATCTTACAATAAAAGTGAAATCACCATGGCCACAGATTCACAGAGCTAGGATTGGCCTAGACTAAAATATTTGTGCAAAAGAGTGACTAGAGTGAATTTAAGAATTAACTTAAATTTTCATAATTAAAGGTTAATTTCAAGTTCCATGAATGTCTGTAAGGCTAAGAATGAAATCTCCTGCTAATGAGTGATGGAACTGGCCCTAAATCGTTCTCATATACTATGAAAATAAAATTTGGACATCTTCCAGAATTTGATGGCCTTACAATGTTAAAGTAAATCATGGTAGCCTGAAGTTCCCTGCACTAGAATTGGCACAAATTAAGTTGTTATTTATTGAGGTGGTAATAATAAATTTGAATCAACATGAAAAAGAGAGAAATGTATTCATTTCAGTATATGTTGTATATTGACAGTTGTGTGTACAAATGGTAAATTTACTAAAAGCAGGAATAAGGTTACAAGGAGATGTAACATATATTAATAAAAATAGCCCTAAATACACATTTATTTATTTATTTATTTTTATTTTTTTATCTTTTATTTAATGAATATAAATTTCCAAAGTACGACTCATGGGTTACAATGGCTTCCCCCCCCATACCGTCCCTCCCACCCACAACCCTCCCCTTTCCCACTCCCTCTCCCCTTCCATTCACATCAAGATTCATTTTCGATTATCTTAATATACAGAAGATCAGCTTAGTATACCTTAAGTAAGGATTTCAACAGTTTGCTCCCACACAGAAACATAAAGTGAAAAATAATAGATGATTTTTTTAAAATGATGATGAAATCAGATCAGACCTATTGTCATGTTTAATCCCAGTGAGAGTCAAGTTGGGAATTGATAATTTCTTTTCTTTTTTTTTTTTTTTTTTTTACAGAAGATCAGTTTAGTGTACATTAAGTAAAGATTTCAACAGTTTGCACCCCCATAGAAACACAAAGTGAAATATACTGTTTGAGTACTCGTTATAGCATTGAGCCTCAGTGTACAGCACATTAAGGACAGAGATCCTACATGAGGAGTAAGTGCACAGTGACTCCTGTTGTTGACTTTACAAATTGACACTCCTGTTTATGGCATCAGTAATCTCCCTATGCACCAGTCATGAGTTTCCAAGGCTATGGAAGCCCCTTGAGTTCTCCGACTCTTATCTTGTTTAGACACGGTCATAGTCAAAGTGGAGGTTCTCTCCTCCCTTCTGAGAAAGGCACCTCCCTCTTTGAAGACCTGTTCTTTCCACTGGGATCTCACTCACAGAGATCTTTTTGCCAGAGTGCCTTGGCTTTCCATGCCTGAAATACTCTCATGGGCTTTTCAGCCAGATCAGAGTGCCTTTAGGGCTGATTCTGAGGCCAGAGTGCTATTTAGGACATCCGCCATTCTATGAGTCTGCTGAGTATCTCACTTCCCATGTTGGATCACTCTCCCCTTTAATTATTCTATCGGTTAGTGTTAGCAGATACTAGACTTGTTTATGTGCTCCCTTTGACTCTTAGTCCTTTCATTATGATCAATTGTGAACTGAAATTGATCACTTGGAATAGTGAGATGGCATTGGCACATGCCACCTTGATGGGATCGAATTGGAATCCCCTGGTATGTTTCCAACTCTACCAATTGGGGCAAGTCAGCCCGAGCATGCCCCAAATTATACATCTCTTCCCTCTCTTATTCCCACTCTTATGTTTAACAGGGATCACATTTCAGTTAATTTTCAACACTTAAGAATAACTGTGTGATAATTACAGAATTAAACCAGTCATATTAAGTAGAACAGACAAAAAAAAAATACTATGAGGGATAATGTATTAAGTTGTCCATTAGCAGTCAGGGCTATGCTGATCAAGTCACCATTTCTCATAGTGTCCATTTCACTTCAGGAGGTTTCCTTTTTGGTGTTCAGTCAGTTGTCACCGATCAGGGAGAACATATGGTATTTGTCCCTTTGGGACTGGCTTACTTCACTCAGCATGATGTGTTCCAGATTCCTCCATTTTTTTGCAAATGACTGGATTTCGTTGTTTCTTACTGCGGTATAGTATTCTAAAGAATACATATCCCATAATTTCTTTATCCAGTCTACCATTGATGGGCATTTAGGTTGGTTCCAGGTCTTGGCTATTGTGAATTGTGCTGCAATAAACATTAGGGTGCAGACCGCTTTTTTGTTTATCAATTTAAACTCCTTTGGGTAAATTCCAAGGAGTGGGATGGCTGGGTCGAACGGTAGGGTTATATTCAGGTTTCTGAGGAATCTCCAGACTGACTTCCATAGTGGCTTAACCAATTTGCATTTCCACCAACAGTGGGTTAGTGTCCCTTTTTCCCCACATCCTCGCCAGCATCTGTTGTTGGTAGATTTCTGTATGTGAGCCATTCTAACCGGGGTGAGGTGAAACCTCATTGTGGTTTTGATTTGCATTTCCCTGATTGCTAGTGACATTGAACATTTTTTCATGTGCCTGTTTGCCATTTGGATTTCCTCTTTTGAAAAATGTCTATTGAAGTCCTTGGCCCATCTCTTAAGTGGGTTGTTGGTTTTGTTTTTGTGGAGTTTCTTGATCTCTTTGCAGATTCTGGTTATTAACCCTTTATCTGTTGCATAGTTTGCAAATATTTTTTCCCATTCTGTCGGTTGTCTCTTCACTCTCCTGACTGTTTCTTTTGCAGTACAGAAACTTCTCAATTTGATGCAATCCCAATAGTTGATTTTGGCTTTGACTGTCTGTGCCTCCTGGGTCTTTTCCAGAAATTCTTTGCCTGTGCCAATATCTTGAAGGGTTTCTCCAATGTTCTCTAATAACTTAATGGTGTCAGGACGTAGATTTAGGTCTTTAATGCACGTTGAGTGGATTTTTGTGTAAGGTGTAAGGTAGGGGTCTTGCTTCATGCTTCTGCACGTGGAAATCCAATTTTCCCAGCACCATTTATTGAATAGACTGTCCTTGCTCCAGGAATTAGTTTTAGATCCTTGATCAAATATAAGTTGGCTGTAGATGTTTGGATTGATTTCTGGTGTTTCAATTCTGTTCCATTGGTCTATCCATCTGTTTCTGTACCAGTACCATGCTGTTTTGATTACAACTGCCCTGTAGTATGTCCTGAAGTCTGGTATTGTGATGCCTCCGGCTTTGTTTTTGTTGTACAAGATTGCTTTAGCTATTCGAGGTCTCTTGTGCCTCCATATGAATTTCAGCATCATTTTTTCTAGATCTGCGAAGAATGTCTTTGATATCTTGATTGGGATTGCATTGAATCTATAAATTGCTTTTGGGAGAATGGACATTTTGATGATGTTGATTCTTCCAATCCATGAGCATGGCAGATTTTTCCATTTTTTGGTATCCTCTTCTATTTCTTTCTTTAAGATTTTGTAATTTTCATCGTAGAGATCTTTAACGTCCTTGGTTAAGTTTATTCCAAGGTATTTGATTGTTTTTGTAGCTATTGTGAATGGGATTGATCTTAGCAGTTCTTTCTCAGTCATGGCATTGCTTGTGTATACAAAGGCTGTTGATTTTTGTGCATTGATTTTATATCCTGCCACTTTGCCAAACTCCTCTATGAGTTCCAATAGTCTCTTAGTAGAGTTCTTTGGATCCTCTAAGTACAGAATCATATCATCTGCAAAGAGGGATAGTTTGACTTCTTCCTTCTTGATTTGTATTCCTTTGATTTCTTTTTCTTGTCTGATGGCTCTGGCTAAAACTTCCAGAACTATGTTAAATAGCAGTGGTGAGAGTGGGCATCCCTGCCTGGTGCCAGATTTCAGTGGAAATGCTTCCAACTTTTCCCCATTCAATAGGATGCTGGCTGTGGGTTTTTTATAAATTGCTTTGATTATATTGAGGAATGTTCCTTCTATACCCAATTTGCTTAGAGTTTTCATCATGAAAGGGTGTTGAATTTTATCAAATGCTTTCTCTGCATCAATTGAGATAACCATATGGTTTTTCTTCTGCAGTGTGTTAATGTGGTGAATCACATTGATTGATTTGCAAATGTTGAACCATCCCTGCATACCAGGAATGAATCCCACTTGGTCTGGGTGGATGATTTTCCTGATGTGTTGTTGTATTCTATTGGCCAGAATTTTATTGAGGATTTTTGCATCTATGTTCATCAGGGATATTGGTCTGTAATTTTCTTTCAGTGCTGCATCTTTCTCTGGCTTAGGGATTAAGGTGATGCTGGCTTCATAGAAAGAATTTGGGAGGATTCCCTCTTTTTCGATTGTTCTGAATAGTTTGAGAAGAAATGGGATTAGTTCTTCTTTAAATGTCTGGTAGAATTCAGCAGTGAATCCATCTGGTCCTGGGCTTTTCTTTGTTGGGAGGGCCTTTATTACTGTTTCAATTTCTGTTTCAGTTATGGGTCTATTTAGGTTTTCGATGTCTTCATGGTTCAATTTTGGTAGATTGCATGTGTCCAGGAATCTATCCATTTCTGATACGTTTCCCTGTTTGCTGGCATACAGGTCCTTGTAGTAATTTCTGATGATTCTTTTTATTTCTGTGGTGTCTGTTGTTACGTTTCCTTTTTCATCTGTGATTTTATTGATTTGGGTCTTTTCTCTTCTTTTTTTAGTTAGTTGGGCCAATGGGGTGTCAATTTTGTTTATTTTTTCAAAAAACCAGCTTCTCGCTTGGCTGATTTTTTGTAATGTTTTTTTGGATTCAATCCTGTTAATTTCTTCTCTGGTTTTAATTATTGCTCTTCTCCTACTAGATTTGGGTTTGGTTTGCTGCAGTTTTTCTATGTCCTTAAGGTGCGCTGAAAGCTCATTTATTTGGTACCTTTCCAATTTCTTGATATAGGCACCTATTGCTATAAATTTGCCTCTCAATACTGCTTTTTCTGTATCCCATAAGTTTTGATATGTTGTGTTGTTGTCTTCATTTACTTCCAGAAAGTTTTTGATTTCTCTTTTGATTTCTTGAATGACCCAGTGTTCATTCAGGAGCATGTTGTTCAGTCTCCATGTGTTTGCATACTTTCTGGGGTTTCCTGAGTTGCTAATTTCCAGCTTCATCCCGCTGTGGTCTGAGAAGCTGCATGGTATGATTCTAATTCTTTTAAATTTGCTGAGACTTGCTTTATGGCCTAGTATGTGATCAATCCTAGAGAAGGTTCCATGCGCTGCTGAGAAGAATGTGAAGTCTGTAGATGTAGGGTTGAAAGTTCTGTAGATATCTGTTAGATCCATTTGGGCAATAGTGTCAATTAAATCTGCTGTTTCCTTGTTGATCTTCTGTCCGGATGATCTGTCTATTTCTGAGAGTGGAGTATTGAAGTCCCCCAGTACTATTGTATTGGAATCTAAATCTCCCTTTAAGTCCCTTAACATATCTTTTAAGAGACCGGTGCCCTGTAATTAGGTGCATATACATTTATAATAGTTACATCTTCCTGTTGAATTGAACCCTTAATCATTATATAGTGTCCCTCTTTGTCTCTCTTAACAGTTTTTGTATTAAAGTTTATTTTGTCTGATATTAATATGGCTACACCTGCTTTTTTTTGGTTTCTGTTGGCATGGAATATCTTTTTCCAACCTTTCACTTTCAGTCTGCATGCCTCTTTGTTAGAGAGATGTGTTTCTTGTAGGGAACAAATAGTTGGGTTGTGTTCTGTGAGCCAGTCAGCCAAACGGTGTCTTTTAACTGAAGAATTCAGACCATTAATGTTCTAATGTGACTATTGATAAGTGGTAACTTTGCCCTGCCATTTTCCCGGAAATATTTTCTAGTATATGCTTTGAGCTTCCCATGCTCTTGTACTGGTAGGTGTTCTTCCTTTCCCTTCTTTCATATTGATGGCCGTGTTTCTGTGTTTCTGAGTGTAGCACATCTTTAAGTATCTTTTGCAGGGCCGGACGAGTGGCCACAAAGTCTTTCAATTTCTGTTTGCTATGAAAGGTCTTTATTTCACCTTCATTCACAAATGAGAGCTTGGCAGGATATAATATTCTGGGCTGGCAATTTTTCTCTCTTAGCACCTGTGCTATGTCTCGCCATTCCCTCCTAGCTTGTAGGGTTTCTGATGAGAAGTCAGCTGTGAGTCTGATTGGAGATCCTCTGAGAGTAATCTGACATTTCTCTCTTGCACATTTTAGGATCTTTTCTTTATGTTTCACTGTGGGAAGTTTAATTACCACGTGTCGTGGTGAGGATCTCTTTTGGTCATGTTTATTGGGGGTTCTATGAGCTTCCTGTACTAGGATATCTCTGTCCTTCTCCAAACCTGGAAAGTTCTCTGCTAGTATCTCACTAAAAAGGCCTTCCAATCCTTTCTCTCTCTCCATGCCTTCAGGAACTCCTAGAACTCGAATGTTGGTTTTTTAATAGTATCCTGTAGATTCCCAACAATATTTTTTAGATTTCTAATTTCCTCTTCTTTTCTTTGGTTTGACTGTATGTTTTCCTGTGCTCTATCTTCTAAGTCCGATATTCTCTCTTCTGCTTCACCCATTCTGTTTTTAAGGCTTTCTAATGTGTTTGTCATTTGATCTATTGAGCTCTTCATTTCATTTTGATTTCTCTTCACTATTACACTTTCCTGTTTCATTTTGACTCTTCCTTAAAATTTCATTTTCATGAGAGAGATTTTCAATCTTGTCCATTAAGGATTTCTGTAGTTCAAGGATTTGCTTTTGAAAACTTCTAAATGTTCTTATCATAAATTTTTTGAAATCCGTATCTTGCATTTCTTCTATCTCATCATCTTCATACTCTTGGCTTGGGGTGTTTTGCTTATTTGGAGGCATCATAGTGTCATCGTTGATCTTGCTCCCTCTATTTCTGTGTTTGTTACTCGGCATAGTTAATTCTTCTTGCGTCATTGTGCGTTTTTTTTTTTTTTTATACTGCGTCCATGTTAAGTGGACTGCCTGCTGTTGGAGGAGCCTTGGAGGCTTGAGATGGGTGCGGCCTGAGAGCTCTGCCTGGTTCTTCCTGGTTAAGGGTGTGCAAAGGTGACACCCTCAGGTTATGCATGGTAAATCTCTCTCTTTTTATTTATTTATTTATTTTATTTATTCAGGGGGTAAGTAACACCGCAGGGCAGGGCTGTGCAGAATTGATGGTATTTAGCTTCCAGTCTTTGGCTCCTCTGGACTCCCACTGGGTTGCCTAGGCTACTGAATTGTAGTGACTCAGTTCCTTAGCTCTCCCCCATTGATATGTAAATCCAGAGAGGAGGCCTGCTCTTTGTCTCTTGGGAATTCTTCAAGCCTTGCAGCCTTGTAACCTTTGCAAGGTTAGGGGGAAGAGAAACCCCGAAGCTTTTTTTTTTCCTTCTTTCCGGTAGTGAGTTTGCTGCACTTTCCGGCCCCCCTCTAGATTCTGACCCCCGTTTCCCCACCAATGTCTCGGGTTATTGAGCTCACCTCCCCTTCCAGCGCCGATGTGTGGACTCAGAGCCCTGAGCATCCCAAGTCTCCCCACTGTTGTCTGTGTGGCATGCACTCCCCTTGGAGCACTGGCGCGCAGACCCTGGGGCTTCTGCGGCTGGTCCCGTGACTTGGCTTCCACGTGGTGGGCGACCTTGTTCTCCCAGTAGGTCCTCCGATTCACAGCTGCTCCATCCAGAAGGGTTTCCCCTGCAAATTTTTTTTTTGGTTCTTTTTTCTGCGGCTACCGTAACTCCCCTTTTATTAAACTAAATTTTCCCGGACTATCGGTGCGCGCCCTCACTATTCCGCCATCTTGGCTCCGCCCTAAATACACATTTAAATACAGAAAATTTGTGCTCTCTTAAATCAAAGAAAGCTTATGCCATTGAATTCAGTAATTTTAAAACCAAGATAAAATTGTCTTGATCTAATGCATGGAAATCTTAAAGAGAATGACAATTTTGATTCTCGAAATATAAAGAAGCTATAAAAAAGTGTCCTTGAAAGTGTAAAAGAATGTAATGTTCTAAAATTGTTTGATAGGCCATAAAGATGGAGGTTGCTAAGACAATTTGAACATTATTTAGTGCATTCATGACATGAAAATATAAGTGCCCAAAAGAAGCTTCATACCTTGGCAGTGCTAAGATTGCTTTCCATGTGGATATTGACATACTCAGATGAAATTAATAAAATGAAAGACAAAATATAGAAACCTGATGCACATGGAAGTTAAAACTGCTTTGCCCTTAGTAACAATGTATATTTTAATGTGAGCCATAATTAAAAAACAAATATGTGGAAAATATTTGGTGAAAAAACAGTCCAGAATAAACTGGAAAAATTACAGTATGATACAGATTTGTAGTTTAGAAAATTTCCACAATGAGAAAATAATTTAAAGTTCTAGGACCATCTAGAAACATTAAGAATGTATCCTATGCTCATGAAGATGATAGTGCTGACACTGCAACGTACTCAAATCCTATACACATGACAGTTGCTGGGACAACTTCCAGCAATTAGAGTGAATTGATGACCATACAATTATAAAATTGGGTTATTCATTACACGTGCAGGTGACAGTAGTAAATGACATTTAATTTTGATTATATGGTGTATAAATTAGTAATTTGGCAGAAACAGAGTCATAATCATATACAGATGGGCTAATAACTGGATGGTGGAGTAGGGAGGGAGCTTACTGCTCTAGCCCAGGAGAAGATAGTTCTTAAAAAGTAGAAATAGAGTAGTCTCAGGGAAGAGCTAGGGAAAAAATGACAGAGGAAATTCTACTGACATTAGAGGGACAGGATGGACCCACATGGAAGACGTGGTGCCCACGGCTCATGACTCCAACAGCTGAGAGCCTATGCACCAGAATTGGAAAGTGAGGTGAGACAAGACCACAGTAGCCTGAGGCACCAGCAAAAATGTGCCAGGAACCTAGAGGGAATGAGGCTTAAATATCTGAGGGAAAGTGTTGCAGCCAAACTAGAGAAGAGAAAAAAAGGGACAGTACAGAAACATTTCTCTCTCTCCAATCACCTCGCAAAGGCATGCAAGCTGGTAGAGCAGGGGCCATTTTTGACATACATAACATCTGCACCAGCTTGTGTCTGCATCAGGCAAGCAGCCGAGTGGAGACTCCTGATGCTGGTAGGAAGAAATAACAGGAAACTAGGAACTTGTGGCTATGTGAAACTTTTGAAGCAGGACTGTGAAAAAATAAAAACTGAGGGTGTGTGGGAAAACTTGTGGTGTGGCTGGGACTTTGAGCACTCTCAGTGGGAGAGGCCACAAGCTTGAGGGTTCCTGGTTACCTGATGAGAGACATTTCTGGAAAATCTGAACTTATACTGAGGACTACACAGATCCTTTGTGTAGTTCTTTGGACAGAGCAAATATTATACCCACTGGGGCTAGTACTCAGGCACTGGTCTCCATTGAGAAGAGCCCAACTAAGCAGAATATATTTCCCTTCTGATTAAAAACAGGAGAGATAAGACTTAACATGCCAAACTTGGGTGTGTCACCTGAGGCACACCCTTAACCCTGGAGCTTGAACAGAACTCTCTGGCTACACCCACAACAAACCTCCAGAGACTCAGTGAAAGCAGAAAGTCCACTTATCTATAGAGTCATAGTACAAAGATAAACTCCTCCACAGTGGAAAAAAATAAAAAAGAAGAAATCTTGCTGGTCTGGACAAGTGGTGGCAAATTCTTTCAATTTCTGTTTGTTATGAAAGGTCTTTATTTCACCTTCATTCACAAATGAGAGCTTTGCAGGGTATAATAATCTGGGATGACAGTTTTATTCTCTTAGGACTTGGGCTAGATTTTGTCATTTTCTCTTAGCCTGCAGGGTTTCTGATGAGAAGTCCGCTGTGAGTCTAATTGGAGATCCTCTGAGAGTAATCTGACATTTCTCTCTTGCATATTTTAGAATCTTCTCTTTTTGTTTCACTGTGGCAGTTTGATTACAATGTGTCATGGCAAGGATGTTTTCTGATCATGTCTATTCAAAGTTCTGTGTGCTTCCTGTACTTCAATGTCTCTTTCTTTTCCCAAACCCGGAAAGTTTTCTGCTAGTATTTCACTAAAAATGCCTTCTAATCCTTTCTCTCTCTCCATGCCTGCAGGAACTCATAGAACCAGAATGTTTTATTTTTATAGTATCCTGCAGATTCCCAACAGTCTTTTTTGTATTTCTAATCTCCTGTTCTTGTGTTTCGTTTGACTGAATACTTTCCTGTACTCTATCTACTAAGTCTGATATTCTCTCTTCTGCCTTACTGATTGTATTTTTAAGGCTCTCCACTGCATTTTTATTTGTTCTATTGAATTCTTCATTTCACTTTGGTTTCTTTTCAATATTACAGTTTCATGTTCTGTTGAATTCTTCATTTCATCTTGATTCCTCCTGATAATTTTAATTTCATGGGAGAGATTTTCTTTCATGTCCTTCATGGATTTCAGTAGTTTGTGCATTTGCTTTTGATTACTTCTATGTAATCTTATGACCAAATTTTTGAGTTCTATTTCTTGCATTTCTTCTATCTCATCATCTTCATGATCTAGTATATCTAGTATTGAAGTGTCATGTTCTTTTGGGGGCATGATGATGTTTTCTTTATTCTTGCTTCTTGGATTCTTCCATTTGTTTGCATTTGTGGAGATACTCATCAGGTTCTTTTTTTTTTTTTTCCTGACAGTTTTTATCATTGTATTATGACTGTAGATAAATGGACTTTCTGCTTTCAATGAATCTCTGGAGGCTTGTAGTGGGTGTAGCCAGAGAGCTCTGTCGCTCCCCCTCTTCATGGAGGAACGACACAGGACCCTGCGCTGTTCTTTCGTCTGCTCGGCCCTCCCCAGGTTTGCTGCTGGTTCTTCCCGGGTTGGCTACTATCCCTTCCACCTCCGTGGAAGGGCAGTTCCCCCTGGCCACATTCCCCACTTCCGCAGGGGAGCGGCACACCGCCGGCCGGCTCTCTGAGGGCTGCACAGATGTTCCCTCAGATGTTCCCCTTAGATGTTCCTGGTGCATGCCGTCTCTCTCCTCCTTTATAGTCCTCCTCTGCCAATCCCAACTCGGCTGCCCACACACCGAGTACGCTGCTCTCCTCCAATCAGTAGCAAGTCCTACAGTTTATTGGTTGAACTGGAGGCAGCTGTGCAGAAGCTGTTTACTTCTCTCCCAGCGCCATATTGTGGGAGAGCAGATGCATAGAATAAGTCTTAATTCCAGTAACTCAGTCTAGTCCGGATTGCTCCCCACAGATCCCCCTTTCTTTTTATTTTTGGCGTTGATACGCGCCTGTCTTCGGTGCCCCGTGGCACACACTCTGCTCTGCTTGCTAGAGTTGCCACAGGTTCTTACAAGTCCTATCAATCAGGCAAACCGAATCCGGGTCCTCTCTTTGCCATGTTGTGAGGAGCTTTTTAGGCGCTGATGCGTGCCTGTGTTCGGTGACCTGCGGCTCACACTCTGGTCGAGCCGCTTGCTGGTGCTTACCGCCTTAATCAGGCAGACCGAATCCAAGCTTTCTCATTGCCGTATTGTGGGGGAGACTTATTAGTGTTGGTTCGTGCCTATCTTCGGTGACCTGCAGCTCATACTCTGGTCGAGCTGCTTGCTGGTGCTTACCACCTTAATCAGGCAGACCGAATCCAAGCCTTCTAATTGCGGTATTGTGGGGAGGCCTTACTGATGTTAATTCGTGCCTGTCTTCGGTGACCTGCGGCGCATAAGCTGCTAGCCGCCCGCAGGTGCTCACCGCCTCCCTAATCAGGCAGACCGAATCCAAGCTTTCTCATTGCCATGTTGAGGGGAGGCCTTTCTATTTCTCTATTTCTCTATCTCCGGGCATTCCTATTTCTCCCATTTTACTTCTATCTTCCAGCATTCCTATTTCTCTCATTTTACTTCTAAACTTCTGTTTCTCTTATCCCTGCGGCCTCCCGGTGCCCGCCCCGAGGCTGCTTCTCGGCGGCTTCCCGGCTGAGCCACTTCAGCCCGCGCCTCTCTCATCTGCGCGGCTTCCCGGCTTTGCGCGGCTTGGCTTCGAGCGCTCCACGGTCTCCACGCCCTTCGCGTCTGCACCACGGCCTCGCGCCAGCCCCGTTCCCTATCTATTCACGCCCCGTGCTCTCTGCACGCGGCAGCTTCCGCGAGTCACACAGCGTAGCTTGCGTCTCCACCACTAACATTCAATCCAAGTTCCCTGGGCTAGCCTGGCGAATTCAACCCAGCTTACATCTCCGCCCCACGGTTTGGCTTCCCGTCCTTTGCTCCCCGGGCTAATCAGACGGATCCCAATCTGGCTTACGTTTCAGCTTCTGGTTTCAACTTTTCGCCCCCTATTCCCGGGCTAACTTGAGAATCCCAAAGTGGCTTTCGTTTCCGCCTCGGCCTGCCCCCCGCGGCTTCAATTTCCCTAACATTTTTCTCTACCCGGTATGTTTCCCCAAGCTTTCCTCCAACAATACTCCTCCCTCATTTCTCCTGACCTCTCCCCACAGTCCGCATCTGAGTCTTGTTTGTTCTAGCTTTCACTTTCACTTTCGACCTTAGAGATTTCTCCCAGCTTCCCCCCGTAGTCCGTATCCGAGTCTATGCCTAGGCTTTCAATAGCTTCTTCCGGCACCTTTTTCGTCCGGCTTTTCCCTAGGCTGTTTGCTAGTCTCTCTCTCCGATATTTTCCTGCTTCTTCCCGTTTCTTCCCTCCTAGGTTTCCTATCCGTCCTAGGTTTCCTATCCATCCTAGGTTTCCTATCCGAGTCACGGCACCATTATGTCGCTCCCCCTCTTCGTGGAGGAACGACACAGGACCCTGCGCTGTTCTTTCGTCTGCTCGGCCCTCCCCGGGTTTGCTGCTGGTTCTTCCCGGGTTGGCTACTATCCCTTCCACCTCCGTGGAAGGGCAGTTCCCCCTGGCCACATTCCCCACTTCCGCAGGGGAGTGGCACACCACCGGCCGGCTCTCTGGGGGCTGCACAGGTGTTCCCTCAGATGTTCCCCTTAGATGTTCCTGGTGCATGCCGTCTCTCTCCTCCTTTATAGTCCTCCTCTGCCAATCCCAACTCGGCTGCCCACACACCGAGTACGCTGCTCTCCTCCAATCAGTAGCAAGTCCTACAGTTTATTGGTTGAACTGGAGGCAGCTGTGCAGAAGCTGTTTACTTCTCTCCCAGCGCCATATTGTGGGAGAGCAGATGCATAGAATAAGTCTTAATTCCAGTAACTCAGTCTAGTCCGGATTGCTCCCCACAGATCCCCCTTTCTTTTTATTTTTGGCGTTGATACGCGCCTGTCTTCGGTGCCCCGTGGCACACACTCTGCTCTGCTTGCTAGAGTTGCCACAGGTTCTTACAAGTCCTATCAATCAGGCAAACCGAATCCGGGTCCTCTCTTTGCCATGTTGTGAGGAGCTTTTTAGGCGCTGATGCGTGCCTGTGTTCGGTGACCTGCGGCTCACACTCTGGTCGAGCCGCTTGCTGGTGCTTACCGCCTTAATCAGGCAGACCGAATCCAAGCTTTCTCATTGCCGTATTGTGGGGGAGACTTATTAGTGTTGGTTCGTGCCTATCTTCGGTGACCTGCAGCTCATACTCTGGTCGAGCTGCTTGCTGGTGCTTACCACCTTAATCAGGCAGACCGAATCCAAGCCTTCTAATTGCGGTATTGTGGGGAGGCCTTACTGATGTTAATTCGTGCCTGTCTTCGGTGACCTGCGGCGCATAAGCTGCTAGCCGCCCGCAGGTGCTCACCGCCTCCCTAATCAGGCAGACCGAATCCAAGCTTTCTCATTGCCATGTTGAGGGGAGGCCTTTCTATTTCTCTATTTCTCTATCTCCGGGCATTCCTATTTCTCCCATTTTACTTCTATCTTCCAGCATTCCTATTTCTCTCATTTTACTTCTAAACTTCTGTTTCTCTTATCCCTGCGGCCTCCCGGTGCCCGCCCCGAGGCTGCTTCTCGGCGGCTTCCCGGCTGAGCCACTTCAGCCCGCGCCTCTCTCATCTGCGCGGCTTCCCGGCTTTGCGCGGCTTGGCTTCGAGCGCTCCACGGTCTCCACGCCCTTCGCGTCTGCACCACGGCCTCGCGCCAGCCCCGTTCCCTATCTATTCACGCCCCGTGCTCTCTGCACGCGGCAGCTTCCGCGAGTCACACAGCGTAGCTTGCGTCTCCACCACTAACATTCAATCCAAGTTCCCTGGGCTAGCCTGGCGAATTCAACCCAGCTTACATCTCCGCCCCACGGTTTGGCTTCCCGTCCTTTGCTCCCCGGGCTAATCAGACGGATCCCAATCTGGCTTACGTTTCAGCTTCTGGTTTCAACTTTTCGCCCCCTATTCCCGGGCTAACTTGAGAATCCCAAAGTGGCTTTCGTTTCCGCCTCGGCCTGCCCCCCGCGGCTTCAATTTCCCTAACATTTTTCTCTACCCGGTATGTTTCCCCAAGCTTTCCTCCAACAATACTCCTCCCTCATTTCTCCTGACCTCTCCCCACAGTCCGCATCTGAGTCTTGTTTGTTCTAGCTTTCACTTTCACTTTCGACCTTAGAGATTTCTCCCAGCTTCCCCCCGTAGTCCGTATCCGAGTCTATGCCTAGGCTTTCAATAGCTTCTTCCGGCACCTTTTTCGTCCGGCTTTTCCCTAGGCTGTTTGCTAGTCTCTCTCTCCGATATTTTCCTGCTTCTTCCCGTTTCTTCCCTCCTAGGTTTCCTATCCGTCCTAGGTTTCCTATCCATCCTAGGTTTCCTATCCGAGTCACGGCACCATTATGTCGCTCCCCCTCTTCGTGGAGGAACGACACAGGACCCTGCGCTGTTCTTTCGTCTGCTCGGCCCTCCCCGGGTTTGCTGCTGGTTCTTCCCGGGTTGGCTACTATCCCTTCCACCTCCGTGGAAGGGCAGTTCCCCCTGGCCACATTCCCCACTTCCGCAGGGGAGTGGCACACCACCGGCCGGCTCTCTGGGGGCTGCACAGGTGTTCCCTCAGATGTTCCCCTTAGATGTTCCTGGTGCATGCCGTCTCTCTCCTCCTTTATAGTCCTCCTCTGCCAATCCCAACTCGGCTGCCCACACACCGAGTACGCTGCTCTCCTCCAATCAGTAGCAAGTCCTACAGTTTATTGGTTGAACTGGAGGCAGCTGTGCAGAAGCTGTTTACTTCTCTCCCAGCGCCATATTGTGGGAGAGCAGATGCATAGAATAAGTCTTAATTCCAGTAACTCAGTCTAGTCCGGATTGCTCCCCACAAGCTCTGTTCAGTTTTCAATGGGAAAGGGTATGCCTAAGGTGACACACCCAGGTTTGGCATGGTAAATCTCTTTTTTTAATCAGAAGGGAGTTATATTCTGTTCAGCTGAGTTCTTCTCTTCAATGGAGACAAGTGCCTGAGTACTAAATCAGGTGGGTATAATATTCACTATGTCCCAAGGACCACATAAGGATCTGTGCTCTCCATGTGGGACCTCTGTCCTTAGTGAGAATTAACAGTAAATCTAGTCTTCAAATACCTGTTTAGCTGGGAGCCTAGGAAAAAGTGCTCAGGCAAGCAATATTGTGAAAAAATAGTTCTAAGCAATATGAAAGATAACCCAGACAAAACAGCAGTCCAGCAAATCATTCAACCTCACTGAAACTACCAGCAGCTACATCATTCATTTTCTATTAAATATGTTTATAAGATTTAATTTGATGAACACTTGTAAGAAGCTGTGGGGACTTAAACAGGGATAAAGAGCTATTTCTCATGGGTAGTGTCGCTCCCCCTCTTCACGGAGGAACGACACTAAACCCTGGCTAGGCTTCATATCCGAGTCACGGAACCATTATGTCGCTCCCCCTCTTCATGGAGGAACGACACAGGACCCTGAGCTGTTCTTTCGTCTGCTCGGCCCTCCCCGGGTTTGCTGCTGGTTCTTCCCGGGTTGGCTACTATCCCTTCCACCTCCGTGGAAGGGCAGTTCCCCCTGGCCACATTCCCCACTTCCGCAGGGGAGCGGCACACCGCCGGCCGGCTCTCTCGGGGGCTGCACAGGTGTTCCCCTTAGATGTTCCCCTTAGATGTTCCTCGTGCATGCCGTCTCTCTCCTCCTTTATAGTCCTCCTCCGCCAATCCTAACTCGGCTGCCCACACGCCGAGTACGCTGCTCTCCAATCAGGAGCAAGTCCTACAGTTTATTGGTTGAACTGGAGGCAGCTGTGCGGAAGCTGTTTACTTCTCTCCCAGCGCCATATTGTGGGAGAGCAGATGCATAGAATAAGTCTTAATTCCAGTAACTCAGTCCAGTCCGGGCTGCTCCCCACAGGTAGTAAGGGAGGTGGAATGCATTACTTGCACAGCTATTATCTAGATCGGAAATAAAAGAGCTACTGCAGCTAGATGCATCATAGCATTTGTAGCCCTGTTATCATGGGATAGCCATGCAACCTAGGAAAATTGTTCCTCCTGAGGGTATCCTGTGGAATTAACTGAATCTAAATCAGATTTATATAAATCCAGAAAGGACTTTGTAAATCAGAAGGAATAAAAACATACATTTTCAATAAAAATGAGGGCCACCTGCAAGAGCAGGGAATACAACAAAACAAAGGTTATAAAAATTATGTTAAATTAATACAAAAGTGTATTACAGTGACAACACTGTGTCACAGGTTAATAGCTGACCTGAAGTGCCGGCATTCCATATGGGTGCCAGTTCGAGACCCAGCTGCTCCACTTCCAATCTAGTTCTCTGCTATGGCCTGGGAAATAGTAGAAGGCCCAAGTGCTTGGGCCCCTGCACCTACTTGGGAGATCTGAAGGAAACTCCTGGCTTTGGATCAGCACAGTTCTGGCCATTGTGGCCAACTGGGGAGTGAACCATTGGATGGAAGATTCTCTTTCTCTGCCTCTGCTTTTTCTGTGTAACTCTGACTTTGAAATAAATCTTTTTTAAAAAAGTATACTACATTTATGCACCTGCTTCTCTGTTGCAATGGGTACTACTTAATTCCATGTTCTTGTCTCAAGGCAATTAGGAACAGAATGAAAAAATGTAGAAAAGGGACATCATGAATGAAAAAGGCATTATGCATTCAGTAATACAGGAAAATTCAGAAGAGTGTTGCAACTTATAGGGTTTGAGGTTGTCCCTTTAAAGAATGAGGGTAATGTGTGTGGCAACATCTACTTGCATGTTCAAATAGACCTTGGGTAGTGGAGTCTAATCCAGAGTTCACACAGATAAGTTGAAATTTCTCATGGGTATATAGGTCACCACAAACTCATTCCCTTGTGTTGCACACAACACTTATTATCCAGGGCTGGGGTACACTATTATGGCTGGAACTATATGGCTGTCACTTGATATGCCTATGGTCACATCACAGGTTTACACTGCAATAATGAAGGGAAAGAATCCTGGGTGGCCAACAAAGCAGCTATAAAACAAATAACTTTGTAATTGATGAAGATGGTATTCCAAATAACTGTTGAAATAACTGTTACTCAACTTTTAAATATTTATTAACAAAATTTACACAAGAGAGCACAGTTCAGTTCATATACTTGATCGCATTCACAATAATGAGAAACCAAAAGTTCAGGTTGTATAAGAGAAAATTTTCTGAAGAACGGTTAACCACTCTCTGTCACAATTCATCATGAAAACTGCCCAATACTCACTAAGGGGTGATTCAACCAAAGAATTCTTCCAAACAAATTATACTTCAGGGACTTCTCTCTGTAATCTTGCTATGTTTTGTGGAAGTCTGCCTAATAATAAAGGTATTTCCCATTACAATACAGTCACAGAATTTTTTCTTTCTGTAAGTTGTCAGGTAACCATTGAGAGGTGACATATGGTACATGACTTTTCTATGCATGTGTTTTTTCATTTCTCAGTTTCTTCATGTGAATTGATTAATGGCAGAAGAGTTTTTTCACATTCATTAAATTGACATTTTACTGTATGAATTCTCTGGTATTAGTTGATGTTTAATTTCTTGTTTTTTAAGATTTTTATTTATTTGACAGGTAGAGTTACAGACAGTGAGAGAGACAGAGAGAAAGGTCTTCCTTCTGTTGGTTCACTCCTCAAATGGCCACAGTGGCCAAAGCTGCATTGATCTGAAGCCAGGAGCCAGGTGCTTCTTCCTGGTCTTCCATGTGGGTGCAGAGGCCCAAGCACTTGGGCTGTCTTCTACTGCTTTCCCAGGCCACAGTAGAGAGTGGATTGAAGAGGGGCAGCTGGGACTAGAACTGGCACCCATACGGGATGCCAGCATAGCAGGTGGAGGATTAACCTATTGCTCCATGGCGCCGGCCTGATGTTTAATTTCTGGCTATGGTTTTTTGAGGTCTATTGCACTTGAAAGATATCACCTTTTTTGATTTGCATATTTATGCAAGCCTGAATTCCATGAAAATATACTTCCACATTCATTACACTCCTAAGAAACCCCTTGTGTGAATTTTCTGATGCATAATGATCAATTTCTGGCAAATGGCTTCTTGTCACACTAATAATAGTTCTGAACTTCTTCATTTTTTTTTAACAATTTACTTTATGCATTTGAAAGACAGAGTTACAGAGAGATAGAGAAGCAGAAAGAGGTCTTCCATCCACTGGTCCACTCCCATGATGGATGCAATAGCTGGAGCTGCAGCGATACAAAGCCAGGAGTCAGGAGCTTCTTCTGGGTCTCCCACGTGGGTGCAGGGCCATCTTCTACTGCTTTTCCAGGCCATAGCAGAGAGCTGGATCAGAAGAGGAGAAACCAGGACTAGAACCGGTGCCCAAATGGTATGCCAGCATTTCAGGCCAGGGCTTTAAACTACTGTGCCACAGCGCTGGTCCCAACCTTTCTTCCTTATGGGAGTGCCTATTGTAAGGGATGTAATTTCCTGCAAAAGGCTCTGTCACATGTTTATGCTGATTTTTGAAAAAGTCTTTCATATTTACTATATTCTTAAGTTCTCTCCCTTGTTTGAACTACATGTGTTATGAGGTATTCCTTCTGACAAAAGGCTTTCCCACATTTATTACAAGATTTCCACCATGTAATAAATTCTCTGATGTTATATTGTGTGATTTTGGCAGAGTTTTCCAACACTCATTCCATTCATAAGGTTTCTCCCCCATGTGAATTCTGATGTTTTATGAGGTGTTACTTATGGATAAAGGCTTTTCCACATGCATTATACCCAAAGTGTTTTCCCCCATATGAATTAGATGATGTGCAATGAGGGCTGAATTATGGGAAAAGCTTTCCAAGTCATTATGTCCAAAAGGTTTCTCTTCGTGTGAATTTTCTGATGCATTCTGAGATGTGACTTATTGCCAAGGGCTCTTCCACAGTCATCGCATTCATGAAGTTTCTCCCCGGTGTGAATTCTCTGGTGTGATACGAGCTATGATTAATAACATATGATTTATAAAGGCTTTTCCACACTCATTAGATTTATAAGGTTTCTGCCCTGTCTGAATTCTGTTTTTATATGACTATAACTTATAGAAAAAGGCTTTTCTGCAGTCATCGCATTTATAAGGTTATTTCCCTGTGTGAATCCTCTGATGCATTTGGAGTGGAACTTAAAATCAAGTTTTTCCACAGTCATTACACTCATGAAGTTTCAACACTGTGTGCATTCTCTGGTGCATTATGAGGTTTGTCTTGTGTCCAAAGGCTTTTCCAGTCATTACATTCATAAGGTTTGTGCCCTGTGTGAATTCTCTGATGCATGATGAAGGTTGACTTATGACTAAATGCTTTCCACAGTTATTACAATCATGAGTTTTCTACCCTGTGTGAATTCTATGCTGTGATATGAGGTTTGTCTTTTGTCCAAAGGCTTTTACAAAGTCATTACATTCATGAGGTTTCTTCCCTGTGTGAATTCTGATGTTTCCAAAGGATTCACTTTTATCCAGAGGCTTTCCCTCAGTCATTACATTCATGGGGTTTCTCCCCTGTGTGAATTCGTTGGTGTCTGAAGAGGTGTGACTTTCATACAAAGGCTTTTCCACAGTCATTACATTCATGAGGTTTCTCCCCTGTGTGAATTCGCTGATGTTTCATGAGGTCTGTCTTTTGTCCAAAGGCTTTTCCACAGTCATTACATTTATGAGGTTTCTCCCCTGTGTGAATTCGCTGGTGTTTCATGAGGTGTGACTTGTGTCCAAAGGCTTTTCCACAGTCATTACATTTATGAGGTTTCTCCCCTGTGTGAATTCGCTGGTGTATGATGAGGTCTGACTTTTTTGTAAAGGCTTTTCCACAGTCATTACATTTATGAGGTTTCTCCCCTGTGTGAATTCTCTGGTGTATGATGAGGTGTGACTTTTGTCCAAAGGCTGTTCCACAGTCATTACATTTATAAGGTTTCTCCCCTGTGTGAATTCGCTGGTGTTTCATGAGGTGTGACTTTTGTCCAAAGGCTTTTCCACAGTCATTACATTTATGAGGTTTCTCCCCTGTGTGAATTCTCTGGTGTATGATGAGGTGTGACTTTTGTCCAAAGGCTTTTCCACAGTCATTACATTTATAAGGTTTCTCCCCTGTGTGAATTCGCTGGTGTTTCATGAGGTCTGTCTTTTGTCTAAAGGCTTTTCCACAGTCATTACATTTATGAGGTTTCTCCCCTGTGTGAATTCTCTGGTGTATGATGAGGTCTGACTTTTCTCCAAAGGCTTTTCCACAGTCATTACATTTATGAGGTTTCTCCCCTGTGTGAATTCGCTGGTGTATGATGAGGTCCGACTTTTTTGTAAAGGCTTTTCCACAGTCATTACATTTATGAGGTTTCTCCCCTGTGTGAATTCGCTGGTGTATGATGAGGTTTGACTTTTTTGTAAAGGCTTTTCCACAGTCATTACATTTATGAGGTTTCTCCCCTGTGTGAATTCGCTGGTGTATGACGAGGTTTGACTTTTTTGTAAAGGCTTTTCCACAGTCATTACATTCATGAGGTTTCTCACCTGTGTGAATTCGCTGGTGTCTTATGAGGTCTGACTTTTCTCCAAAGGCTTTTCCACAGTCATTACATTTATGAGGTTTCTCCCCTGTGTGAATTCGCTGGTGTTTCATGAGGTCCGACTTTTTTGTAAAGGCTTTTCCACAGTCATTACATTTATGAGGTTTCTCCCCTGTGTGAATTCTCTGGTGTATGATGAGGTGTGACTTTTGTCCAAAGGCTTTTCCACAGTCATTACATTTATGAGGTTTCTCCCCTGTGTGAATTCGCTGGTGTCTTATGAGGTCTGGCTTTCGTCCAAAGGCTTTTCCACAGTCATTACATTTATGAGGTTTCTCCCCTTTGTGAATTCGCTGATGTTTCATGAGGTCTGTCTTTTGTCCAAAGGCTTTTCCACAGTCATTACATTTATGAGGTTTCTCCCCTGTGTGAATTCTCTGGTGTATGATGAGGTCTGACTTTTCTCCAAAGGCTTTTCCACAGTCATTACATTTATGAGGTTTCTCCCCTGTGTGAATTCGCTGGTGTATGATGAGGTCCGACTTTTTTGTAAAGGCTTTTCCACAGTCATTACATTTATGAGGTTTCTCCCCTGTGTGAATTCGCTGGTGTATGATGAGGTTTGACTTTTTTGTAAAGGCTTTTCCACAGTCATTACATTTATGAGGTTTCTCCACTGTGTGAATTCGCTGGTGTATGACGAGGTTTGACTTTTTTGTAAAGGCTTTTCCACAGTCATTACATTCATGAGGTTTCTCACCTGTGTGAATTCGCTGGTGTCTTATGAGGTCTGACTTTTCTCCAAAGGCTTTTCCACAGTCATTACATTTATGAGGTTTCTCCCCTGTGTGAATTCGCTGGTGTTTCATGAGGTCCGACTTTTTTGTAAAGGCTTTTCCACAGTCATTACATTTATGAGGTTTCTCCCCTGTGTGAATTCTCTGGTGTATGATGAGGTGTGACTTTCTTCCAAAGGCTTTTCCACAGTCATTACATTTATGAGGTTTCTCCCCTGTGTGAATTTGCTGGTGTCTTATGAGGTATGACTTTCTTCCAAAGGCTTTTCCACAGTCATTACATTCATGAGGTTTCTCCCCTGTGTGAATTCTCTGGTGCAGTACGAGGTTTAAATTTTGTCTAAAGGCTTTTCCACAGTCATTATATTTATGAGGTTTCTCCCCTGTGTGAATTTGTTGGTGCATTTCGAGGTTTGACTTTCGTCCAAAGGCTTTTCCACAGTCATTACATTCATAGGGTCTCTTCCATGTGTGAATTCTCTGGTGTACGATGAGGACTGACTTCCACAGAAAGCCTCTTCCACAATGAAGGCATTTATAAAGTTTCTCTCCTGTGTGAATTCGCTGATGGTTTATGAGGTATGAGTTTTGTGTAAAGACTTTTCCACAGTCACTACATTCATGAGGTTTCTTCCCTGTGTGAATTTGCTGATGTTTCCTGAGGACTGACTTTTGTCCAAAGGCTTTTCCACAGTCATTACATACATAAGGTGAATCAAAACTGAGTGATTTTCCATAAGGTTTACATGTGTAAAGTTTTTCCCTTGTATTTAGTCTCTGATTTATTGCAAGATGTGACTGGTGAATGACAGGTTCAACATACATAATGTACTTATAAAATTTCTTTCTTGTGTGAGTTTGTTGATGCATATTGAGGCTAGAATTTTCATGGATAGCTTTTTCTATTTGAGTTACTTTTCCAAAAGTGACAGTTGACTTATTACAGTTTTCTGCCATATGAACCCTCTCAGATTTAAAGAGCATCTTTCTTGTGAAGACTTTTGCTTGTCTAGTGGGTCCAAATGGTCGCTTCATGATGTGAATATTGTCATGCTGACTAAGAGGCTCACAGAACTGGAGAAATTTTCCAGGTATCTTAGTGTTATCAAATTTCTCTCCAGCTTGTAGTTGTTCAGGCCCACTGGGGGGATACACAGTGTGACATTTATTGCATTCCTCAGGCTTCAATCCTGAATAGATTCCCTTTTTAATAATCAGTGTTGGAATATGGCTTGAATTTAAACTAAGGGTTTTTCTTAATTCAACTCTCTTGAGAGCTGATGTCTTGTTATTTTTCATAAAATCCTGATTCAGATTTGTGTCCTGACTTTCCTGGTTGACCCTAATCAGGTCATCCCTTTTCATGCCCACTGAAATGAGAAAAAAGCAATCATGTCACTGAATCACATGTAACTGTTTCTCCTGGCATACTCATGTAAAGGGAATGAAGTTACTTGTTATCCAAGTGGCATAAGATTTTCACAAAATCAGTACGAGGTTCTTATTTGTGACCATTATATGGTTTTTCTCCTTAATACATTAATATACCATGAGGTTTCCCAATGTTCAAACATGATCCTTTTTGCTATGGGAATTTGTCAAGGATGGTAGAATGACATTTGTGCTATGAAGTGTGGGATGCCTGCATCTCAAAACAGTGTCAGTTTGAGCCCTGGCTACTCTGCTTTCAGTACAGCTCTCTGCCTATGTAAACTGGAAGGAACCAGATAATGGTTCATGTGCCTGGGAACCTGTGAGACACCAGGGATGACTAGAGGAATTCTAGAGTTTTGGCTTCAGACTACTTAGACCTAAGTGTTGCAGGCATCTGGGAAGTGAGCTAATAGAGGACCTCTTTCTCTCTCTTTCTCCTCTCATTATCACTCTGCCTTCACAAAGATGAAATAACTATAAAATATTTTAAAGAAGGACAAATGTTTAATAAAAATATTCACCCACTACCTAGCAACAATTTTTTCTCTGTCCTTTTTCTCCAGTTTATTTTTATAAAAATTGTGTGCTTTTTGCTTCTCTGATATCTCAACCATAAACATGAAAAGGTTGTACTGATCATTTACTTGCAGGTGGAGAAGAGTGAAATGTGCCTGTACTTTAAGCAGGACAACATTTAAGGAGTAGGATTTGAATCTATGAATGTCTCATGTTCAGTCTTCCTAGGTAAACATCAGTTGTGGGATTTTTCAAATGAAAAACTACTTTGTCTCTACTCTATGACAGCTTCCCCAAATTTCTAAGGACACCCAACACCTTCAGCTTCTCAGAAGTACAACAGGTACAGAAAATTCCCAATATACCACTTTAGTTAAACACTCCCAATCAGTTTGAAGAATTCGTTTCTGCAAACCGGGATGTGCTCATCTTCTTTGAAAAGTGTTTTCTAGCTCACTCTGAAATCATCAGTGCTGGTTACCTCCTCTAAATTCTTTCTAGAAACATTCCTGTGTGATAATTTGAATTTCTGGAGGCTTTTGATCAGTTGCCTCCTATTTTCACTGAAAGCTTCTTTTCCTATGCTTTTTTATCTTTTTATTTGCTTATTTTTCAATGATACTGAAAAATAAGAGAGAAATCATTCTTCAAACTCCACCCTTCAAAAAATCTGAGCCACTCAACATAAACCCATGAGGCTACTTGAACTTGGGCCACAAAATATCATTACTTTCTTGGTTAGTCTAGGATCACTTATTTTCATGTTTTATACAAGTTCATGCTTAGTTTATGATTTCTTTTTTTTCAAAGATTTACTTTATTTGAAAGCTAGAATTATAGAGAGAGATAGAGACAGAGAGAAGTCTTCCATCTGCTGGTTCACTCCCCATATGGGCACAACAACCAATGCTGGGCCAAGATGAAGTTAGGAGCCAGAAGTGTCTTTCTTGTCTCCCACATGGGTACAGGGGGCCAAGGACTTGGGCCAACCTCTGCTCCTGTCTCAGGTGCATTAGCAGAGAGCTGGACTAGAAGAGGATCAGCTGGGACTTGAACTGGCACCCATATGCAATGCTAGTGCTGCAGGCTGGAACTTTAACACACTGCACCACAGTATCATTCCCAGCTTCATAATTTCTGATGTCACAGCACAGAGGCTTACTCATGACCATCTTTTTTTTTAAAGATTTATTTATTTATTTGAAAGTCAGAGTTATACAGAGAGAGGAGAGGCAAAGAGAGAGTAAGGTCTTGATCCAATCGTTCACTCCCCAATTGGCCAGAATGGCCAGAACTGTGCTGATCTGAAGCCAGGAGCCAGGAGCTTCTTCTGGGTCTCCCTCAGGTGCAGGGGTCCAAGGACTTGGACCATCTTCTACTGCTTTCCCAGGCCATAGCTAAGAGCTAGATCAGAAGTGGAGCAACTGCATCTCAAACTGGTACCCATATGGGATGCTGGTGCTTCAGGCTAGGGTGTTAATTCACTGCAGCACAGTGCCAGCCACATGACCATCTTTTAGCATTTACTTATTTACTTACTTGAGAGTCAGAGAGACAGAATGAGAGATAAAGACAGACTGAAACAGAGGTTTGCCAACTGTAGGCTCACTCCTCAAATGTTTCCAACAGACTATAATCTTCTTATTTATTTGAGAGGCACAGAGGAAAAAAAAGAAAGAGACTAAAAAAGAGAGAGTTCACATTTCTTGATTTCTTGATTCTGAGCAAGTTCTATGCCTGGGCAAAATCATGAGTGGGAACTCAATCTGAGCAATGAGTTAGAAATAAGTTTCTGGGGGCTGGTGTTGTGGCATATCAGGTAAAGCCACCACTTGCAGTGCCAACGTCACTTATGGGCACCAGTTTAAGTCCTAGATGCTCCACTTCTGATCCAGCTCTCTGCTATAGCCTGGGAAAGCAGAAGATGGCCCAAGTCCTTGGACCCCTTTATCCATGTGGGAGACCTGGAAGAAGCTCCTGGCTCCTAGCTTCAAATCAGTATAGCTCCAGCCATGACAGTCAATTGGGAAGTGAACCAGTGGATGGAAGACCTCTCTCTGCCTCTTCTTCTTCTCTCTCTCTGACTTTCAAATAAATAAATAAATCATTAAAAAAAAAAAAAGGACAGAAACAGGCTGCTGCCATGTCTCAATAGTCTAATTGTCTGCTGCGGCACCGGAACACCTGCTTCTAGTTCCAGTTGGGGTGCTGGATTCTGTCCTGGTTGCCCCTCTTCCAGGCCAGCTCTCTGCTGTGGCCCAGGAGTGCAATGGAGGATGGCCCAGGTCCTTGGGCCCTGCACCTGCATGGGAGACCAGGAGAAATACCTGGCTCCTGGCTTCAGAACAGCGCAGTGTGCCAGCCACAGCACTCTGGCCATGGTGGCCATTGGAGGGTGAACCAACAGTAAAGGAAGACCTATCTCTCTGTCTGTCTCTCTCACTGTCCACTCTGCCTGTCAAAAAACAAACAGAAAAACCAGAAGCATTAAGATTAAAAAAAATAAGTTTCTGTATGTTGCCTAAATAACAAGCACTGAATGAATTAGTAAGTGCATGAAGGAAAAGATATGAAAGTGTGGAGAAGGACAAGTTAGAATTTGGGGAATGTATCAAACCTAAATAAAAGCCTTAGTAACATCAGAAAATGACTGGATTTTTTTTTTATCAAAGAACACAAAGGAAGACCTTTCTCTCTGTCTCTCCCTCTCACTGTCCACTCTGCCTGCCAAAAAAAAAAAAAAAAAAAAAAAAAACACTCAAAAAAAGAGAACATCTTTACTAAGAACAAAAGTTAGGAAGATACTAGTATCTCTAAATGCCTGTGTCTGATGCACAAAACCAGCTGTCATCAGGAGTAAGGCTTGAGAAAAATTCATGGAAAGAACACCAGTCAACATCTGCACACTTTCTGCCTTGGCCTCCCTGTCTGTTATGTGCAGACCGACCTGAAAGGCTCTGATTCAAGCATTCGTCCACCATGCATGGCTCAGCTCCTCGCTCCAACTTGAAGATTAACTCAGGTTTGGTAATGCAGTGCCCTATTAATGGAAACAAAGTAAGACTTTGTAAAATCACTATCTTGGGTTATTTAAAGGACTACAGCTTGGTCCAGGAGCTATGCAACAAATGTTCCAATCTGAATCTTTTCTTAGATGGTAGATATTCAGATTATTCATGGACTCAAATTCTAATCCTGCCCAATATTAAACATTATAAAGTGTTCCATTATTTGTCAAAAAGCAAGAAAATGTTATCACTGGGCATGTGATGGGTGTCACTCACCCAAGGAGAACAGGTTGCTGTAGGTCTCCAGCATCACATCTCTGTACAGGGTTTTCTGAGCATTGTTCATTTTCTGCCATTCCTCCCATGTAAAGTACACAGCCAGGTCTTCAAATGCTATCATCACCTGTAACATTACACTTCCAGTCAACATATTAACTCTGTCACAAAACAAACACTGACAGTTGTGTAGGGATATGAAGGGAAAAAGGAAGGATATGGTTTCACATTAGACTTGTGGAGTGTTTAGAAAGCCACACAGAGCATTCAACAGAGCCAAACCCATGATCTACAGGCTATGAGAAATGCCCAAGCTGGAGGGAAACAGAAGGTTCAAATCACAAAGGCCACATCTGTCAAGGGGAATTGCACAGCAGGCTAAAAGAGGGGCAATATTGACTCTTAAATAGGCAGTGTTAAGGAGAAGTATGTAGAAGCATTGAGGAAAAAAGGCAAGAAACCATCAGTGAAACTATGATGGGAACGAACAGAAAACAATTTCCAGGAAAACACCATGCATATCATTTCCAATATGTCAGAGAAAAAATATATTAAAAAACAGGGCAGACATTTAGCTTAGTGCTTATGATGCCACCTCAGAGTGTCTATGTTTGATTTCTAATGCCAGCTCTAGTTTCTAGCTCCCAGATAATGCAAACCTGGGGAAGCAATGGTGATGTCACCAATGAAGGAGGCCTAGATTCCATTCCTCAATCCTGGCTTCAGTCCTGCCCCACCTGTTTGGTATGGTTATCTAGGAAGTGAATTAATGTGTCAAAGCTCTCTATCTCTCAGTCCATCAACTTCTTTCTCTATCAAGCTAATAAATATTTTAAGTAAGAGAGAAAATACAGGTAAGACAAAGAATACAAATTAGCTTTTGCCCTTGTCTATGATTATTCTACTGATAAACAATTGAAATAACATTATACCTAATTAAAGTGAAAGCAATGGAAATACTTGCCCAAAACATTCAAATGATAAACATTTGAAATAACATTATACATAATTAAAGTGAAAGCAATGGAATTATTTGCCCAAAAAGAGAACCTGGGAATGTCTGCAGTACAATCTGCATTTGTGACTCACTGAGAAAAATGCTTAGAGATTTGTTTAAGAACCTGCAATAGTCACCAGAATTGTGATTCAGCATGCTAAGCCTCCACTATCAATGCTGGCATCCCATGTAAACAGAGGACTTGAGTCCTTGCTGCTCCAATTCCAATCTAGTTCCCTGCTAATCTGATTGAAAGAGCAGTGAAAATGGCCTGAGTATTTGGACCCTTCAACCAGTGTGGGAGACCTAGATGAGTCCCAGGCTCCTGGCTTTGGCCTGGCCCAGTCCCAGCCATTGTGGGCATTTGGTGAATGAAACAGTAGATAGAATATATCTCCTTTTGTCTCCCTGTCTCTCCCAATCTCTGTAAGTCCACCTTTCAAATAAATAATCTTCAAAAATAAATGAGCCTCCAGTAGATTCTTTTCTCCACACATTCCTTATCCTATTCCAGAATCCAATTCAGCTTCTCAAAGGTATTAAGAACTCCATTACTCTAACAATTTGAAAACAAACTTAACTTATCTGTGTTTTAGCACTAGGTAACTCTTCCTCTTGCAGAATGCTAAGTGTTTACTTCATAGGTAGCACTAAAACACTGCTCAGTACATCATCTACGTTTAGACTGTTTCAGACAACATGACCCCAAAAAGGTAGCATATTGTGCTTAGTTTCAACTCAATTCATGTAACCAATATATATTTTGCTATAGCAACAGAAAGACAAGAGACCAAACTGCATTAATATAGATGACAGTAATGTTTCATAATCATGCCAAATTCATAATTCATTTCTGTATATTCCATGAGAGCAAATTTTATGTTTTTCTATTTAAAATTTTTTAAAATATTTATTTATTTATTTGAAAGTCACAGTTACACAGAAAGAGGAGAGGCTGAGAGAGAGAGAGGTCTTCCATCTGCTGGTTCAGTCCCCAGTTGGCTGCAATGGCTGGAATTGCACCAATCTGAAGCCAGGAACCAGTAGCTTCTTCTGGGTCTCCCACATGGGTAAAGGGGCCCAAGGACCTGGGCCATCTTCCACTGCTTTCCCAGGCCATACTAGAGAGCTGGAGCAAAAGTGGAACAGCAGGGTCTCAAACTGGTGTCCATATGGGATGCGGATGCTTTAGAGCAGGGCATTCACCCACTGAGCCACAGAGCCAGCCCCATATTTTCCATTTTAATTAACTCGTATACTGGGACAGAGATTAAATAGAAGTTATCATTGGTTTAATGAAAGCGTTATCTACATATTTTTTAAAATCATAGTGGAAAAATAAAAAGAAATGTTGAGTGTTCAAATAAATGAGGTTATCAGAGATAAACATTACATTGTTATTCAAGTTTATACTAAAGAAAATTAACAAATACACATAATGTATATTTAATGCAGTGCACTTTACCAGTAATGATTCTAAATAGATCTTTTCCCTTCACAAATCCCTGGATTGGGGCTGACACTGTGGCCTAGTGGGTAAAGCTGCCACCTGCAGACGGGCAGCCCATATAGGCACTGGTTCGATTCCCAGCTGCTCCACTTCTGATCCAGCTTTCTGCTATGGCCTGGGAAAGCAGTAGAAGATGGCCCAAGTCCTTGGGCCCCTATACCCATGTGGGAGACCCAGAAGAATCTCCTAGATCCTGGCTTTGAATAGGCACAACTCTGGCCACTGCAGCCAACTGGCGAGTGAACCAGCAGATGGAAGATCTCTCTCTTTTTTTCTCTCTCTCTCTCTGTATGTGTGTGTGTGTAACTCTTTCAAATAAATAAATAAATCTTTTTAAAAAAGACCCTTAATTTCACCATTTCACTTGACTTACCCCATTAGATACCAGTAAATGTGATAGAAATAGACAATTTGTTAAAAGATTTATTTATTTGAAAAAGTTACACGAAAAGAGAAGAAGAGGCAGAGAAAAAGAAAGAGAGAGACAGGGAGGGATGGAGGGAGGGAGAAAGAGAGGTCTTTGAACTGCAGGTTCACTCCCCAGATGGCTGCAATGGCTGGAGCTGTGTAGATCCAAAGATATAAGCCAGGAGCTTCTTCCAGGTCTCCCAGAAGGGAGCAGGGGCCAAAGGACTTGGGCCATCTTCTACTGTTTTCCCAGGCTGTAGCAAAGAGCTGGATCAGAAGTGGAGCAGCCGAGTCTTGAACTGACACCCATATGGGATGCTGGCACTGCAGGCAGTGGCTTTTACCTCCTATGCAACAGAACCAGCCCCAGAAATAGAGAATTGGTAAAGTATTTGCCTTCTCAGATTTTCTTTTTATGACAGTTATCTTCTGAAAAACTCTGGGGCCTGCCTGTTGAAGAGATAGTAGGTAGGTTGGCACTGTGGCTCACTAGGCTAATCCTCCTCCTGCAGCACTGGTACTCCGGGTTCTAGTCCAGGTTGGGGTGCTGGTTCTGTTCCAGTTGCTCCTCTTCCAGTCCAGCTCTCAGCTGTGGCCTGGGAATGCAGTGGAGGATGGCCCAAGTGCTTGGGCCCTGCACCCACATGGAGACCAGGAGGAAGCACCTGGCTCCTAGCTTTGGATCAGCACAGCATGCTGGCCATAGCGGCCATTTGGGGGGTGAACCAATGGAAGGAAGACATTTCTCTCTGTCTCTAACTCTGCCTGTCCAAAAAAAAAAAAAAAAAGAGAGATAATATGTAGCCAAGATTCACCACAAACCCCAGACACTTAAGTAAAGCCTCAATCAGTTCCCCAAATGACTAAACTCTCATTTCTGCTCCTGGACTGATCATAGGAACTGCCCAGCTGAGTACAGCCCATAACTCAGAGTCAGAACTGCAAATCAAATGGCTATTTGTTAAGCCATTGTGTTTTCTGATTTGTCCTACATCGAATGCTGATATATATCAGTAAGTATGGCAGAAAGTTGAATTACATGCAAACTACAATGCATACAACTTCAAAATTTCATTTAGAAGTTCCCATAAAACAGGGCCAGCATTGTCACATAGCATGTAAACCTGCTGTCTGCAATACAAGCACCCCATATGAGCACTGGTTCATGTTCTGGCTGTTCTGCTTTTGATCCAGCTTCCTGCTGATGGTGTGAGAAAAGCAATGGAAGATGATCCAAATACTTGGGCAAATGCTACCAATGTGGGAGATCCAGATGAAGATCTTGGTTCCTGGCCTCATTCTTTCCTGGCCCTGCTCAGTGCAGCCACCTGTGATGTGAACAAGCAGAAGGAAGATCTCTCTGGGTCTCTCTATATACAATATTTTCAAATAATTTTTTTAAAAACTTAGAAAAAAGCTCCTATAAACACAATCTTTGCCTATCAATTAGACCTTAGAAAAGCTGCTGATATTAAAAAAAAAAGTCCTGGGATTCATAAAGATAAATTATCTGGAGACCATAAGTTTGTTCTTCACATTTCAGCTTATATATGGTCACTGTGTTCTTTTGGTTTATATTTTAAGAAGCTTATTATCATATGAAATCTAATTTAATATAATTTTACTATCTCATAAGGCAGGATAAAGGTTCACAGTAATTTTCTGTAGCTGCATGTATACTGCATATTGTAAAAGAAGAATTACTGAAATTTTTATGATATGCTTTTTGTTTTTCTTAAATATTTATTTATTTATTTGAAAGTCAAAGTTACACAGAGAGGAGAGGCAGAGAGAGAGAGAGAGGTCTTCCATCCAATGGCTCACTCTGCAAATGGCTGCAATGGCCAGAGCTGCACCAACTGAAGCCAGGACCCAGGAGCTTCTTCCAGATGTCCCACGTGGGTGCAGGGACCCAAGGACATGGACCATCTTCTGCTTTCCCAGGCCATAGCAGAGAGCTGGATCAGAAGTGAAGCAGCTGACTCTTGAACCCGTGCCAATATGGGATGTGGGCACATTAGGCCAGGGCATTAACCCGCTGTGCCACAGCACTGGCCTCATGATATGCTTTTTGAAGTCACACACTCCAAACATAGCATTAGTAGCAAAAGGGAAGACATGCTCATGAAAGTTTTCTAAAGCAGTACTAATTGAACTGGTGACAATTTCTGAAATGGATCTGAAAAATAATTGTTTTTTAATTAAGTGTGGCAAGATAGAGAACATTACACAGAAGTTAGGGTGCCAGGTATTTACAAATCATGTGACATGACACAAAGCACTTTTCTCCTGAAAAACAATTTGTTTCATCTTTTTTACAGAGATCCTGGTAAAACTTCCTTGAGCTACCAGGAAGGACTATTAGAATACAGGGGGCAGGAGTCCTCCAAGATGGCGGATTAGGGAGGAAGCACACTGATAATCCGGGAAAAGATAGTTTAATAAAAGTGGAGATACTGTAGTTTCAGGGAAGAGTTAGGAAAAAAAAACTGCATAGGAAACTCTTCTGGAACTAGTGGGACATGGTGGACCTGCATGGAGGGCATGGGTGCCCACAGCTTGGGACCCCAGCTGCTGAGTCTACACACCAGTGCTGGAAAGGAAGGTGAGGTGAAACCTCAGTAGCTCAAGATACATGCAGGGAAGTGGCAGGAAGAGCCTAGAGGAAATGAGGTTTGAAGCCTTGTGGGGGAAAGTCTGCCAGGCTAACTAGAAGAGAGAAAAATAAACAAATAAAATAAAATGAAATAAAAGGGACCCATATGGACACGATTCTCTCTCTCCACTCACCTTACAAAGGTGAGTGAGAAAAAGAGCAGGCACCATTTTAGACATATGTAAAAGCTGCACCACCTCAGTGCTGCACCTGCCCTCAACTAACCAGAAAAACCTGACTCTGGTGGGGAGAAATAACAAGTGGTTAGGACCTAGTGAATGAGTGGAGCTTATGAACTGTGACTGTGAAAAAAAAATGAGGGTGTGTGAGAAAATTAATGGAGTGTCTGAGAGTGAGTACTCTCAGGAGACGCTGCAAACTTGGTAACCTTAGCAACCTGGTGGGAGATTGCAAGGGAAACTGAGTTGACACAGAGGACTGCACAGATCCTTTGTGTGGTCCTTGGGACAGAGCAGACCCACAGGGGCCAGAGCTCAGATGCTGACTGCCTTCAATTCTGCTCAGCTGTGTGGAATTACATCACTTCTGAATAAAAAAAAAAAAAAAGAGAGAGGGAGAGAGAAAATTTACTATGCCTAATCTGGGTGTGTCACCCTTAACCCTGAAGAACCAAACAGCTCTCTGGCCACACCCATCATAAGCCTCTAAGGATCCGCCAAAAGCAGACAGTCCCTTTAATTGAGTCATAGTATAACAAGAAAAACTACCACATCAAAAAAACAAAGAAAAAAAAAAAGAAAAAAAAAAAACAAAGAATATCTCCACAATGCCAAGCAACAAATGCAGGATCTGAGGAGACAAGAACAAGAAAGAAATGATGATGCCCCCAAATGAATAAGACACCCCAATTCAAGATTACAAAGGTGATGAGATAGAAGAAATGCAAGAAATGGATTTCAAAAAATTTATGATAAGAACACTTAGAAGTTCTCAAAAACAAATTATTGAACTACAGAAATCCTTACTGGACAGGGTAGAAAATCTCTCTCATGAAAATGAAATCTTAAAGAGAAATCAAAATGAAATGAAGCAACTAGTAGAACATGAAATTGTGATAGTGAAGAGAAATCAAAATGAAATGAAGAACTCAATAGATCAAATGACAAATGCATTTGAGAGCCTTAAAAACAGAATCAGTGAAGCAGAAGAGAGAATATTGGACTTCGAAGACAGAGGACAGGAAAGTATACAGTCAAACCAAAGAAGAGGAGACCAGGAAAAGCACCTGGCTCCTGGCTCCTGCCATCGGATCAGCGCGGTGCGCCGGCTGCAGCGTGCCGGCCGTGGCAGCCATTGGAGGGTGAACCAACGGCAAAGGAAGACCTTTCTCTCTGTCTCTCTCTCTCACTGTCCACTCTGCCTGTCAAAAAAACAAACAAAAAAAAAAACAAAAAAAAACAAAACAAAACAAAAAAAACCAAAGAAGAGAAAATCCAAAAAATATTTTTGGGACTCTACAAGATATGATTAAAAACACAACATTCAGGTTCTAGGAGTTCCTGAAAGCATAGAGAGAGAGAAAGGATTAGAAGGCCTTTTTAGTGAGATACTAGCAGAAAACTTCCCAGGTTTGGAGAAAGACAGAGACATCCAAGTACAGGAAGCTCATAGAACCCCTAATAAACATGACCAAAAGAAATCCTCACCACAACACATTGTAATCAAACTCAACAAAGTAAAACACAAAGAAAAGATTCTAAAATGTGCAAGAGAGAAATGTCAGATTACTATCAGAGGATCTCCAATTAGACGCACAGCTGACTTCTCATCAGAAACCCTACAAGCTAGGAGGGAATGGCGAGACATAGCTCAGGTACTAAGAGAAAAAAACTGCCAGATCAGAATATTGTATCCTGCAAAGCTCTCATTTGTGAATGAAGGTGAAATAGAGACCTTTCATAGCAAACAGAAATTGAAAGACTTTGTGGCCACTCATCCAGCCCTGCAAAAGGTGCTTAAAGATGTGTTACACACAGAAACACAGCCATCAATATGAAAGAAGGTAAAGAAAGAAAACCTCCCAGTAAAAGATCACAGGAAGCTCAAAGTATATATTAGAAATATCTTTGGGAAAATGGCAGGAAAAAGTTACTATTTATCAAGAGTCACATTGAATGTTAATGGCCTCAACTCTGCAGTTAAAAAACACAGACTGGCTGAGTGGATTAAGGAACACAACCCATGTATTTGTTGCTTACAAGAAACGCATCTTTCCAAATATGCATGCAGACTGAAAGTGAAAGGCTGGAAAAAGATATTCCATGCCAACAGAAATGAAAAAAGAGCTGGTGTAGCCATATTAATATCAGACAAAATAAACTTTAACACAAAAACTGTTAAGAGAGACAAAGAGGGGCACTATATAATGATTAAGGGATCAATTCAACAGGAAGATGTAACTATTATAAATGTATCTGCACCTAATTACAGGGCACTGGTTTATTTAAAAGATATGTTAAGGGACTTAAAAGGGAGACATAGACTCCAATACAATAGTACTGGAGGACTTCAATACTCCACTCTCAGAAATAGAAAGATCAACCAGACAGAAGATCGACAAGGTAATAGCAGATTTAATTGACACTAAACCCCAAATGGATCTAACAGAAATCTACAGCACTTTCAATCCTACACTTAAAGAATTTACATTCTTCTCAGCAGTGCATGGAACCTACTCCAGGATTGACCACATACTAGGCCATAAAGCAAGTCTCAGCAAATTCAAAAGAATTAGAATCATATGATGCAGCTTCTTAGACTGCAACAGAATGAAGGTGCAAATTAGCAACTCAGGAATCCCTAGATCATATGTAAACACATGGAGACTGAAAAACATGCTCCTGAATGAACATTGGGTCATTCAAGAAATCAAAAGAGAAATCAAAAACTTTCTGGAAGTAAATGAGGATAACAACACATCATATCAAAACATATGGGATACAGCGAAGGCAGTGTTAAGAGGAAAGTTTATAGCAATAAGTGACTACATCAAGAAATTAGAAAGGCACCAAATAAATGGGCTTTCCATTCATGTCAAGGACCTAGAAAAACTGCAGCAAACCAGACCCAAAACTAGCAGGAAAAAAGAAATATTTAAAATCGGAGAGGAAATCAACAGGATTAAATTAAAAAAAAAAAAAACTGCGAAAAATCAGCCAAACGAGGAGCTGGTTTTTTGAAAAAATAAACAAAATTGACACACCACTGGCCCAACTAACTACAAAAAGAAGAGAAAAGACCCAAATCAATAAAATCAGAGATGAAAAAGGAAATGTAACAACAGACACCACAGAAATAAAAAGAATCATCAGAAATTACTACAAGGACTTGTATGCCAGCAAACAGGGAAATCTATCAGAAATGGATAGATTCCTGGACACATGCAACCTACCTAAATTGAACCATGAAGACATAGAAAACCTAAACAGACCCATAACTGAGACAGAAATTGAAACGGTAATAAAGGCCCTCCCAACAAAGAAAAGCCCAGGACCAGATGGATTCACTGCTGAATATACCAGACATTGAAAGAAGAACTAACTCCAATTCTTCTCAAGCTATTCAGAACAATTGAAAAAGGGAATACTCCCAAATTCTTTCTATGAAGCCAGTGTCAACTTAATACCTAAGCTGGAAAAAGATGCAGCATTGAAAGAGAATTACAGACCAATATCCCTGATGAACACAGACACAAAAATCCTCAATAAAATTCTGGCTAATAGAATGCAACAACACATCAGAAAGATCATCCACCCAAACCAAGTGGGATTTATCCCTGGTATGCAGGGATGGTTCAATGTTTGCAAATCAATCAATGTGATACACCACATTAACAAACTGCAGAAGAAAAACCATTTGATTATCTCAATAGATACAGACAAAGCATTTGATAAAATATAACCCTTTCATGATGAAACCTCTAAACAAACTGGGTATAGAAGCAACATTCCTCAATATAATCAAAGCAATTTATGAAAAACCCATGGCCAACATCCTATTGAATGGGGAAAAGTTGGAAGCATTTCCACTGAGATCTGGTACCAGACAGGGATGCCCACTCTCACCACTGCTATTGAATATAGTTCTGGAAGTTTTAGCCAGAGATATTAGGCAAGAAAAAGAAAGTAAAGGATACAAGTTGGAAAGGAAGAAGTCAAATTATCCCTCTTTGCAGATAATATGATTCTTTAGGGGACCCAAAGAACTCTACTAAGAGACTATTGGAACACATAGAGGAGTTTGGCAAAGTAGCAGGATATAAAATCAGTGCAGAAAAATCAACAGCCTTTGTATACACAGGCAATGCCATGGCTGAGAAAGAACTTCTAAGATCAATCCCATTCACAATAGCTACAAAAACAATCAAATACCTTGGAATAAACTTAACCAAGGACGTTAAAGATCTCTACGATGAAAATTACAAAATCTTAAAGAAATAGAAGAGGATACTGAAAAATGGAAAAATCTTCCATGCTCATGGATTGGAAGAATCAACATCATCAAAATGTCCATTCTCCCAAAAGCAATTTATAGATTCAATACAATACCAATCAAGATACCAAAGACATTCTTCTCAATCTGGAAAAAATGATGCTGAAATTCATATGGAGACACAGGAGACCTCAAATAGCTAAAGCAATCTTGTACAACAAAAACAAAGCTGGAGGCATCACAATACCAGATTTCAGGACATACTACAGGGCAGTTATAATCAAAACAGCATGGTACTGGTACAGAAACAAATGGATATACCAATGGAACAGAATAGAATACCAGAAATCAATCCAAACATCTACAGCCAAATTATATTTGAGCAAGGATCTAAAACCAATTCCTGGAGTAAGGAGAGTCTATTCAATAAATGGTGCTAGGAAAACTGGACTTCCACATGTAGAAGCATGAACCAAGGCCCCTACTTTACACCTTACACAAAAATCCACTCAACATGGATTAAAGACTTAAATCTATGACCTGACACCATCAAATTATTAGAGAACATTGGAGAAACCCTGCAAGATATAAGCACAGACAAGGACTTCTTGGAAAAGACCCCAGAGGCACAGGCAATCAAAGCCAAAATTAACAATTAGGATTGCAACAAATTGAGATGTTTCTGTACTGCAAAAGAAACAGCAAAGTGAAGAGGCAACTGACAGAATGGGAAAAATATTTGCAAGCTATGCAACAGATAAAGGGCTAATAACCAGAATCTACAAAGAGATCAAGAAACTCCACAACATCAAAACAAACAACCCACTCAAGAGATGGGCCAAGGATCAAAATAGACAGAAGAGGAAATCCAAATGGCCAAGACACATGAAAAAATGTTCAGGATCACTAGCCATCAGGGAAATGCAAATCAAAACCACAATGAGGTTTCACCTCACCCCGGTTAGAATGGCCCACATACAGAAATCTACCAACAACAGATACTGGAGAGGATGTGGGGAAAAAGGGACACTAACCCACTGTTGGTGGGAATGCGATCTGGTAAAGCCACTATGGAAGTCAGTCTGGAGATACCTCAGAAACCTGAATAAAACCTACCATTGAACCCAGCCATCCCACTCCTTGGAATTTACTGAAAGGAAATTAAATTGGCAAACAAAAAAGTGGTCTGCACCTTAATGTTTATTGCAGCTCAATTCACAATAGCTATGACATGGAATCAACCTAAATTGATTGCCCATCCACAGTAGACTGGATAAAGGAATTATGGGACATGTACTCTATAGGATACTACACAGCAGTAAAAAAAAAAAAAAAAAAAAAAAAAAAAAAAAAAAAAAGAAATCTGGTCATTTGCAACAAAATAGAGGAATCTGGAAAACATCATGCTGAGTGAAATAAGCCAGTCCCAAAGGGACAAATATCATATGTTCTCCCTGATCAGTGACAACTAACCGAGCATCTAAATTGAAGCCTGTTGAAGTGAAATGGACACTATGAGAAACAGTGACTTGCTCACTCCTTGTACTGACTGTTGATGAACAACTTAATAGTTTATCCCTTTTAGTATTTTTTTTCTACTTAATCCTATTGGTTGACCCCTGTAATTAACACACCATTATTCTTAGGTGTTTAAATTTAACTGAAAAGTGATCTCTGTTAAATATAAGAGTGGGAATAAGAGAGGGAGGAGAGGTACCATTTGGGACATGCTCAATCTGACTTGCATCAAATGGTAGAGTTAGAAACATGCCAGGGGATTCCAATTCAATCTCATCAAGGTGGCATGTACCAATGACATCTCACTAGTCCAAGTGATCAGCTTCAGTTCAGAATTGATCATAATGATAGGATTAAGAGTCAAAGGGATCATATAAGCAAAACTAGTGTCTGCTATTACTAACTGATAGAACTAAAAAGGAGAGAATGATCCAACATGGGAAGCAAGATGCACAGCAGACTCATAGAATGGCAGATGTCCTAAACAGCATTGTGGCAGCCCATGAGAGTATTTTAGGGATGGCAAGCCAAGACACTCTGGCAAAACACACAAACACACACACACACACACACACACACCTAAATGAAAATGAAAGATCCCTGTGAGTGAGAACTCAATGGAAAGAATGGGCCATCAAGGAAGGAGGTACCTTTCTCTGAAGGGAAGAGAGAACTTCCACTTTGACTATGACCTTGTCTAAATAAGATTGGAGTTGTTGAACTCAAAAGGCTTCCATAGCCTTGGCAACACATGACAAGAGCCTAGGGTGATTACTGAGGCCGTAAACAAGGGTGTCAATTGTTAAATCAACAACAGGAGTCACTGTGCACTTACTCCCCATGTAGGATTTCTGTTCTTAATGTGTTGTTCAATGTGAATTAATGCTATAACTAGTACTGAAACAGTATTTTACACTTTGTGTTTCTGTATGGGTGCAAACTTTTGAAAGCTTTACTTAAGGAAGCAATGCAGATAGTGACTTTCAGATATGAGAGGTTATTCCTCCACCCCTGGCTGCGCCCTTAAGACCACTATCTTTCTAATCCATTCACAACTCTCTTTTGAATGCTGGTCCAGAACTTCTATTACCACCAAGTCTTGAAAACTAATGGATGAGGTAAGGTAATATCAAGTATATCTTATTCACTCTGGTCAGTATGATCCATACTGCTTGGACCATGCAACTAGGATCTTTACTTTTTAATGACTCTTTTCTCTGCTCTTAGCCTTAAGGTGTTATCTCAGAGAGCATTAAGTTGTATTCTGTTAGAAAAGATTCCTATTTGTTGAGCTCTCTTCTTCAAATACCATAACAACTTCTCACTTGCAAAGGAAATGGGACTGTCCCCCAGTACCCAAACTTCCATGTTCCCAGAAACTAGGTATTGTATAAATTCTGTATCCTCAAATGAGGAGTATTGGGCAGGCTATACAGTGCAGGAAATGAGAAACTTCATTTACAGAAGATACACCAGAAACCCCATAAATGCAACTGCAACACAGTGTAAGTCAGTCTGCACACATCTCACAGTAAGGACATTTCACTAGTATTGTTGCTATACTCATCTTAAAGATGAGTAAACAGTGACAGAGGTGCAACCTACATTCAGCTCATATACAATTCAGCTCAAATGGTCTGAATATCCATCTCCATCCCATGGCCATCTTGTATGAGATGAGTTGTCTACAGAAATTTTAGAACCCCTTTCTGTATACCTAGAGACCCACTGGTCTTCTGTCAGACACATCATCTACTTTTTTTTTTTTTTAAGATTTATTTTTATTTATTTGACAGTCAGAGTTACAGAGAGAGGTAGAGACAGAGAGAGAGGTCTTCCATCCACTGGTTCACTCCCCAGATGGCCACAACAGAGCTGTGCCAATCTGAAGCCAGGAGCCAGGAGTTTTTTCTGGGTCTCCCACACAGGTTCAGGGGCCCAAGGACTTGGGCTGCCTTCTACTGCTTTCTCAGGCCACAGCAGAGAGCTGGATCAGAAGAGGAGCTTCCAGGATTAAAACCAGTGCCCATATGGGATGCTGGCACTTCAGCCCAGGGCGTTAACCCACTGAGCCACAGCACTAGCCCCTCATCTTCTGACAAAAAAAAAAAATCCTTGAAAATCCAACATTATTCATTTCTTCTATGGCTTTGGAACTGAGGATCTACCACTGGTATCCCTTCCTGAACCAGCCAAGGTCTATAGGGTGTACCTGAAAGAGAGATTATAATGCCTCCAATCTACAACTGCACCTATGCCATCAAGAGACAGGAACCTGCCCTGCTCTCCAAAGTTCCCTTTACCCCCACACTAACATTCACAGACATAGAAACCAATCACACAGTCCTTGAGCAATATGAGGACAGCTTCAGGACCAGAAATTCTCTAAAGATGGTGGCAGTGGTTGCAATTGCATATGCTGAGAAGGAAAACAAAGGAGACTTTCCATGATCTTTCCCTGTTGACATCACGGGCTGATGAAACTACTTTCCCTGTAAAACAGTGCACAGCTCCATTAGGAATAAATTTGCTGGAAAATCAACCTCTTAGGATACAGCAGGGATACATAAAAACTTGTCTAACCACATGAAGTGCTCACATAATATTCCAATTCCTCATTAATTCCTGCCTTGGTAAATACATTTGAAAGAAACATAATATAAGTTGGCCGGCACCATGGCTCACTTGGATAATCCTCCACCTGTGGCACCGGCACCCCGGGTTCTAGTCCTGGTTGGGGTGCTGGATTCTGTCCCAGTTGCTCTTCTTCCAGTCCAGCTCTCTGCTGTGGCCCGGGAGTGCAGTGGAGGATGGCCCAGGCCCTTGGGCCCTGCACCCACATTGGAGGCCAGGAGGAAGCACATGGCTCCTGGCTTTGGATCAGCACAGCACACTGGCCATGACGGCCACTTGGGGTGTGAACCAACGGAAAAAGGCAGACCTTTCTCTCTGTCTCTCTCTCACTCTCTCACTAACTCTGCCTGTAAGGAGAAGAAAGAAGAAAGAAGAAAGAAGAAAGAAGAAAGAAGAAAGAAGAAAGAAAGAAAAAAGAAGAAGAAGAAAAGAAACATACTCTAAGTGGAGAAATTAAAATGTGGATAGAATTTTTGGAAATTGTCATTAAATATACTATTATTTTTTCAATTCTCATAATTAAATTGTGGTTCTAAAACATCAAATACTTCTACAGATACTTAGAAAAAACCTCCAAGGACTCTTTTTAACTTTAGTATCTAAAGAAGAAAATAATATCCCCGAATAAATCATTTTTTTTCTTTTTACTTTTTTTTTTTTTTTTGACAGGCAGAGTGGACAGAGAGAGAGAGAGACAGAGAGAAAGGTCTTCCTTTGCCGTTGGTTCACCCTCCAATGGCTGCCGCGGCCAGTGCACTGTGGCCGGCGCACCGTGCTGATCCGATAGCAGGAGCCAGGTGCTTCTCCTGGTCTCCCATGGGGTGCAGGGCCCAAGGACTTGGGCCATCCTCCACTGCACTCCCTGGCCACAGCAGAGTGCTGGCCTGGAAGAGGGGCAACCGGGACAGAATCCGGCGCCCCGACCGGGACTAGAACCCCGTGTGCCGGCACTGCAAGGTGGAGGATTAGCCTAGTGAGCCATGGCGCCGGCCTCCGAATAAATCATTTTTAATCCTTTAAAATGATGCTTGATCTTACCTACTAAAATAATTTGTGGATCACATTTCACAGTAAAAGAGTAATAATTTGGTGGATTAATATGGCTGGAAAACAGGGTGAATGCCTTGTAAAATCTTTGTGAATATTTAAAACTGCACTATCTAATAATTCTTTACCCAAAACTTCCTGAAATTCATCTGTCCATCAATCCAGTTATCTGCATATTTTTAACAAAGCTATATAAAAAAAACTGCATTTAAGTTGCAGTTTCTGCCAAATATTAGGCAAAGAGACAAATATTAGGGTATCATGGATCTCCTGCTTTTACTCCTCTTCTTGTCTACATGAGAATTGGTGTGAAATTATAGTCAAACTCTTGAGGATTTGAGTGATGGTCTCATGGGCCATTGACTGTTGGCCCACAGCTATTAGTCATTTTTTCTATGTATAGTGTATGAATTGTGCTATTCAAATGCCTATATCAGCACTGATCTGGTAATTGCCTTTCAGTGACTTCATTCTACAAATTGAGGGACGTCAGTTTTGAACTTTTATCTTAAATAACTTCATCTCAGACCCAGAAGGAAATTATTACTTAGTTCCCAGCTTCATACGATGTAAACAGAAAATGAAGTTTTATGCATCAAACAAGAATAGTATCATGAAATAGTGGATTCCCTTGTTCTTTCTAAAAATTATTGCTCCCTATAGTGGTAGCCACACACTTCTGACAGCAGGAGTTGCTGATTTTAGAATTACGGTTGTAAATTCTGTGGGGATTCCTGAGAAGAAAGTGGGCAGGCAGCACACAACACTCAATTGTTGTTGATTGATCTTTTACAATTCATTTTCTCTCACTGGTTTTAAATACATCTTTTTTTTTTTTTTGACAAATAGAGTTATAGACAGTGAGAGAGACAGAGAGAAAGGTTTTTCTTCTGTTGGCTCACTCCCCAAATGGCTGCTATGGCCAGCAATGTGCTGATCTGAAGCCAGGAGCCAGGTGCTTCTTTCTCGTCTCTCATGTGGGTGCAGGGGCCCAAGCACTTGGGCCATCCTCCACTGCCCTCTTGGGCCACAGCAGAGAACTGGACTGGAAGAGGGGCAACCAGGACAAGAACCCAGTGTCCATATGGGATGCCACCACCACAGGTGGAGGATTAACCAAATAAGCCACGGCAACAACCCCTACATACACCTTCTGAGTAATGACCAGTATTTATAATTTCAAGCACTTAGAAACAGGAGCTCTAACACTTGATTTTACTGAATCAATAATGAAAAATATTGCCCCTAAGAAATAAAAAGAGTGAGGATCACAGAGTGAAACTAATTCAGGATTCTATAAGGACTAAAATTGAGGTCAAGCTTGAGCTACTTATCACTAATAGAAATGTCACTAATAGAAACAACCAGTGTTATCTGACCAAGTTTTACTAGATGAGAATGGTAACCCATATTTGTGCCACTTTGTGTCCCAATCTCTTCACTCCTGATCCAGCTCCGTTATTAAACCTGGGAAAATAGCAGCAAAAGATGGCCCAAATGTGTGGACCTCTACCCACACCACAGTGCCAGCCCTAATAAATCTTCTTAAAAACCTAAAGAAGGAAAATGTAAAATGTATAAATTATAGTTGTATATAGGTATAAATTTCTGAAAAGTACATAATTTCATCCTTTTAGACATCTAAAATTTATTTGTAAATTATATAACTGAAAAAGATAAAGAGACATTGATTCTTATGTCTCTTCAGCATAAGACATCAACTTTTCCAGGTTCTAGATGCACTTATTCACAGAGTTTCATAGATATAATCAGTAATGTGGCTCAAACAACAGTCTTACCCAGGGGATCCCATTAAATTTAAACAAGTTACTCAATACCATTTTAGAAAAGTTCCAAGATATGTATCAGAAGAAAAAAATAATTTATTTGGTAAATCTCATTTTAACTATAGTATTACCTAAATTTCCAATAGTCAGATGTACTCAAAAAATCCCACAGGTGGGATAGATGGCCTAACACAGCAATTATTAAAATAAAAATTTTAAGCTACAACTTAACTAGGGAAAATAATACTCCACAGGTCTCAAACTAAAATCATTAAGATGACATAATAAAATGAAACTCAATGTCTTCATGCATTAAAATTTATTACATTAGACTTAATTAACAAAAAGGTGATTATTACAGCTCTTTCCCACTTGGCAGCCCAATTGTTCCTGTTGGATCTGGGAAAAAGTAAATGGCATCTCATGGTAGATTACTAAAATCTTAATGCTATATGCCATAGATTCTGTCCACCATACTTTATATCTAATATTAACATATCTGATGCCTCTTAGTAGATAAATGACCTGTCTTAACTATTACAAAATTGGCAAATGTGTTTTTTCAAAGCTTTTCCAACAGCCTCTTAGTCTAGTTTGCCTTCACTTTGAAAAGACACTTCTTCTAGGGTATACATGAGCATCACATTGACTTTGCCATCAAACACAATTTTTGCAAAGAGTTTAACTACCCACCTTTTATCAGGAGCACAGAATATATCACATTGATTACTTCCTCCCTGAATGAGACTGTTTGACACACTTGTGAAGAACATACAATGTTAATACCTTTTAGTCCTTCCTGGGTTTTGGTGCAGTGCATGCCTCATTTAAGAAACTGTCATGGATGCTACAAATCAGCCCAGCTTTCCAATGAAAAGTGCTAAAATCAGTCAAATTAAATTCTGTAGGCACTATCATTAGTGCTCTCAGTGACTTCTTCACTGTGGAGCTCATATGCCTTCTAAATTCTTTGGATCATTACTTCTCAAGGGCTGTGATACAAGAAATAACCTCTCTTGGAACCTTGCTATGTGCCAGTAAAATTAAATTAGATGGCTATTAACTGTGCTATATTGGAAAAACAGTCACCTACACACCTTGAGCCTGTGATTCTCCAAACCTTCTTGTCTAGTAGGACTTTGGCCATGGATATATAACAGTAAAATGTGAGGATGGCACTAAGGCCTCCTTAATAAATGATGGACCCAAACTTGGCATACTCCATTTGGCAAAGGGGATGGCTTCCAATGTCTACTATGTCCTTATACTCCAAGGAGGATGTCACAGATATTGATGCTCCAAACTTATCCAGCTCCCTGCTAAAGTGTCTGGGAAAGCAGCAAAGGCTTGCCCAAATGCTTGGGCCCCTGAACCCATGTGATATCTGGAAGAAGCTCCTATCTCATGAGATCAGCCTGGTCTAGCCCCAGTCATTGCAGCCATTTTGGAGAACAAACCAGAAGGAAGATCAGTCTCTCCCTTTCTCACTCTAACACTGCCTTTCAAATACATAAATAGATCTTTTAAATGTAATCATTTCAATAGATTCTTCAGTGCTCAGTCTTGATTACTTTTACTATATTAAGGACATTTTCATTTCTTTTTTAAAGATTTGTTTATTTGAAAGGCAGAGAGGGGGACAGTGTGCTGCAGTATGCAAAGCTGCCATCCATTATACTGGCATTCTATATAGGTACTGGTTCAAGTCACACTTGTTCCACTTCTGATTTAGCTTCATGCTAATGGCCTGATAGAGTGGAAGATGGCCCAAGTACTTGGGCTCCTGCCACCCCCATGGGTGACTCAAAAGAAGCTCCTGGTTTCAACCTGGCCCTTCACTGGCCATTGGAGACACCAGGGGTGTGAATCAGATGATGAAGATCTCTCTCTCTCTCTCTGTAACTATGACTTTCAAATAAAGAAGTAAATAACTTTTAAAATGATTTTAGAAAGGGCAGAGAAAGTGGGTGAAGAGAGAGAGGAAGAGAGGTCTTGCATATGTTGGTTCACTCTCTAAATGTCTGCAACAGCTGTGGCTGGACCAGGCTCTCAGGTCCCCTAATAAGTAGTAGCTCTTGCACTTAGGTGAAAGGAACTGAAGAATTTGAGCCACTACCCCATGCTTCCCAGAGATATTGAGCAGGAAACTAGTTTGGAAGTGAAACACTGAAAACTTGCATTAGCACTGCAATATAGAATGTGGGCATCACATGCAATGACCAACAAATTAGAAAACCTAGAAGAAATCAAGACACATGCTAGGTAAAAAAATTGAGCCATGAAGACATATAGAAAACCTGAACAAACCAAAAACCAAGACAGATATTGAATCAGTAACAAAAACCCTCCAAAGAAAAGCCCAAGACCAGAAAACTTCACTGCTAAATTCTACCAGACTTTTAAAAATAGAACTAATTCCAATTCTTCTTAAGCTATTCAAAGCAATTGAAAGAGAAGAGTATTCCCAAACTCCTTCTATTTGGCCAGTGTCACCTTATTTTCTAAACCAGAAAATGATACAATAGATAAAGAGAATTAAAAAACAATATCTCTTGATAACTACAGATTCCAAAATTCTCAACAAAATACTAGCTAATAAAATCCAACAACAGATCATAAAGATAATTTACTTGGACCAAGTGTAATGTACCCATGGTATGCAGGGATAGTTCAACATATGCAAGTCAATAAATGTGATATGTGACACTAGCAAACTAAAGAATAAAAACCACATGATGATCAATAGATGAAGAGAAAGTATTTGATAAAAAACAACCTTTCATTATAAAAACCTTAAGCAAGTTGGAATAGAAGGAACATTCCTTATCACAATCAAGGCAATATATGACATCTTCAACCAACATCATATTGAATGGGAAATCGTGGAAGCATTTCCACTAAGATCTGAAACCAAAATTGCTCTCCCACACTACTGTTGTTCAATACACTACTGACAGTTTTAGCCATGGCAATAATGCAAGAAAAAGAAATCAAAGGAAAACAAATTAGAAAGGAGAAAGTCCAATAATCTGTTTGCAGATGACATGATCCTAAATATTGGGAAACCAAAAGACTCCACCAAGATATTATTGAAACTCACAAGAAAGTTTGGTAAAGTTGTAAAATATGAAATCAACACACAAAAATCAATAACCATTATATACACAAAAATGCCATGGCTGAAAAATAACTTATCAGATCAGTGTCATTCTCGATAACCATGAAATTTTTTATTACCTTGGAATAAATTTAGTCAAGGGTGTGAAAGATCTCTATAAGAAAAATTACAAAACATTAAAGAAAAAAAAAACACAGAAAAAGGAAAAATCTTCAATGTTCATAAATTGCAAGAACAAATATCATCAAAATTTCCATTCTACCAAAAGAAATTATTTTTAACTTTACTTTTACAATCATTTATTTATTTGAGAGGAAGTTATAGACAGAGAGACAGAGGGACAAAAAGTGATGCCTTCTAACTATTGGTTAATTCTCCAAATAGCTGTAATGGCTGGTGCTGGGCTGATCTGAACCCAGGAGCTAGGAGCTCCCTCCTCATCTCCTATGTGGATACAGGAGCCCAAGCACTTGGGCCATCTTCCACTGCCTTTCTAGGCCATGAGCAGAGAGCTGGATCAGAGGACCAGCTGGGACCCAAACTGGCATCCATATGAGATGCCAATGCCACAGACAGAGGCTCAAACTACTATCCCACAGTGCCAGCCCCTCAAAAGCAATTTACAGATTCAATGTGCTCTCAATCAAAATACCAACAGCATTCTGAAGGAAGATCTTTCTCTCTGTCTCTCTCTCACTGTCTAACTCTACCTGTCAAAATAAGAAAATAAAATTAAAAAATTTAAAAAATAAAGGACCATACAGCATCACCTGATGGTTCAGAAGCATGACAAGTAGGACCCTGTGGTGGCCTATTACTGAATAGTTGCTCAAGAATTGATCTGAGGGATGTTTGTTGTCAGCCATTGTTTGATCATTATGTATTTCACCAAGGGGGTCATTTATATGCCATGCAAACTAGAATGAAGATTGATAATAAAACTCCTGAGTGTCATAAATTTTTATCAAAATTAACAGGTCAGTTAGGAGCTCTTAATAAATAGTTGGGGGGTTGGCACTGTGGTGCAGCAGGTTAAAGCCCTGGCCTACAGTGCTGGCATCCCATATGTGCTCCAGTTCAAGTCCCAGCTTTTCCATTTCTGACTCAGCTCTCTGCTCTGTCCTGGGAAAGAAGCAGAAAGATTGCCCAAGTCCTTAGGCCCCTGCACACATGTGGAAGACCTGGAAGAATCTCCTGGCTCCTGGCTTCAGATCAGCACAGCTCTGGCCATTGCAGCCATTTGGGGAGTGAACTAGCAGTTCACAGAGGCCGATCCTCTTTCTGTCTCTCTTTCTGTAATTCTGCCATTATAAAAAATAAATAAATCATAACAACAACAACTGTTAGACCAGACTTGGATGGGACTCAGTTATCCCAATGAGAGACTTCAATGATGCAAAAGCAAAGAGGTTTATTGTTCTAGCTCAATCTAGGGTCAACTCCTCCAATCATGACAGAGGTCATTTCCTTTGTGGGGTTTATATAGGGTTTTCAGAGACATGCTATACATTATAGCACCATTCAGCAAATCATCTCATTCTGTGAGAATTTAAAGAAGATCTCATAAAATTGATTAGTAAATCCAGTGGTGGGAATAGACCTAGTAAAGGTGGTTAGATGGCTTTGGGGTTGATGCTTTTTAAAATGATTGGCTAAAGTGTAGGGTCCAAGCTGCAAGGGTGTATGTTCCAAACTGCAGGGTTTTGGGATGTTATCAATCACCTTAATGGTCTAAAAAGACACCTGGATAGCAGGTATTTCCCTGCTATCTGCTGATTGGCTGTTGCTAGGGGAGTTTATCACAAGGGGAGTTTATTTTTCTTCTTTCAGGAGCTTTTGCCTTAGGGTTCAGGGCCTGGTCAGGCCTGAGTTACAAGATGGAGGCCTAGTCTAAAATAGCTGTGCCTTGATCCAGGCTCAGGTTCTTCACAACAACAACAAAAAGAAACAGTTGGGTGATAATGAAGCTATTACCTAAGGAGCAGTTGGTTCTGCCCATTTGGGGAATTATTCTTGGATAATGTTTATATATGCAGACAGTGAACATTGTGCTGGGCTATTTCACAAAAAAACATGGTCAAGTTCTTCTACGCTGTAAATTTTTTAATAGATGTCATAACCGTGTTCAACATAACACTGATGAAAATGTGAAACACACAAAGTATGCAAGGTGGAAGGTAACATATATCCATAATTGCCTAAAGAATGAGGAGACTCCTCAAGCAGGCCCTATTGCAATTGAGGAAGATACTGATGGTGAAGAAAATGAAGATGCTGTAGTAGCATCTCTGCCCATTCAACACACCTCAGCCATCATCATCTTCAGCAGTTGACCCAGGCAGCATGCCATCAGACAGCTATAGTTGAATACAGATTCCTCTGGGTGCACATGCCCCAGCCAACACACCAGCGAAAGTGCCTCATAGCATGGGTGTAACAAGGAATACCATCCAACCTACTCTATAGACTATTCCAGCCATTGATCCTGCACTTTTCAGTATGGTTTCCCAAGGCCACATCCACCTCACCCCTGAGGAGTTTGTGAGAGCTCAGAAATACTGCAAATATGCTGCCAGTGCTTTGCAATATGAAGATGTAAGCACTGCCATTCAGAATCTACAGAAAGACCTCAAGTTACTGATGACTGACAGAGAATGAAGCCTTTATACAACAGATCCATGTATCTTTGGCATAAAGAACTAACTCCATTACCCTATCTTCAGCCTATCAAGAGTACAGTTTCAAGAAAGACTTCAGTTGAGTTGAATATGATGATAAAATCTGTGTGTATCAGATTCCTTTTGAAGCATTCATCAGTAGCCTCAACCAGTTTTTATTGTCCATTTAATGGCTTTGATAATTTATGGGTACATAGGGCTGATGTTGGTAAGATTCTAAAAACACCTTTGAACCCTGCTTCAGCAAATGAAAACACAGAAAATATATATTGGAAATAAGCTTTATTAATTTACATACATGAAGAGAATTTTTTAAAAGCCATACTATTTGGACAAATAGATCATATTACTTTGCTGTAAAATTCTAAATCTAATAAAAGATTCCAGAATTGTCTAGATTAGAGATTATCTTTTTGTTTTCCTTAAGGCTTATAAAACAAATACAAATGTCCTAAAGTGCTAGATTAACCTGAAAAACTTATGTTCAAAACACAATTTTTATTCATTAGAGTTTAACATTGACAGAAGGGAAAGTCATTCAGTAAAGAGGTAGAAATGCTTTCAGACTTAATATTAATAATGTTGGTTTCCCAAATGCTTTTTCTTATACATTGAAGCTTAAGGCGAATTGGTATTTGCTGCATCAGCAGTCTGACTGCATGTCTTAGAGAATGAAAAATAGACACCTGTAGAGATGCCTGAAGAGTTGGTGCTTTTAAGTTAAGATTCTTCTCAGCTGCTGAGGAGTACGTTCCATCGAGTGCATAACTATGAATGATTCAGAAGACTTACAAGCCTTAAGGTTCTCAGTTGTTAAGTTTATGAATTTTGTTGGAAATTATGGACTTATGTGTCACCGAATTTGTTGTGTTAAAAAAATAAATACAAAGATTCTTTGTAAAAAAAACTTTTTTAAGTTTTTTTTAAGTTTTTTAAGTTTAAGGTTTGTATTGAACAAGATGTTTCTAAACTTCATAAAATGCTGTTATTTTAATACAAAACATACATAAGCATATGTTTTAAACATAAATAATTGATTATAAAAGCTTGTGTTTCTACTCAAATACACTTGTGAAAATAAATTACAATTTACCCACAAAATAATCTAGAATTTCCTACAGTATCTAACTTAAATAATGAAGTAAAACATCCTAAAACATCTTTTGTTTGTGTGAATTTAATTATAGTACCTTAAATTAGCATTCTCCATCCCAAAGGTTATTAAAAGTTTTGAAAGGGAGATAAACTCCATGGGGTTGGTAGATTTTCTGTTCTAAATTCTTCATGTACTTGGGGCTGGTGATGTGATGCAGAGATTAATCCTCTGCCTGTGGTGCTGACATCCTTTATGAGTGCCAGTTCTAGTCCCCGTTGCCCCTCTTCCAGTCCAGTTCTCTGCTATGGCCTGGAAAAGCAGTGGAAGATGGCCCAGGTGCTTGGGCCCCTGCACTGGCATGGGAGACCAGGAGAAAGCAGCTGGCTCCTGACTTTAGATCCGTGCAGCTCTGGCCATTGCAGCCATCTGGGGAGTGAACCAATGGAAGGAAGACCTTTCTGTCTCTCCCTCTCTCTCTGTAATTCTACCTCTCAAATAAATAAATAAAATCTTAAAAAATATATTCATTATATATTCATATTAATTACAACCTCTTATTTTAGAAAAAATGAGGGTTAATGGTTTATGACTTCTGCTAGTCTGTGATTGTTACAAAGTAAAACTTCTAGTCAAGGTATGAATTTGTAAATTCCTTATCGGCAATCACATTATTATAACAAAAATTGTAGTACTGAGTTAATAGTATTTAAATAAATGCAAATTAGGAGAATATTTAGCAACTTTAAAACACCTGGCTATCAAAATTATTCAGATGCAGACAAGATAAGACTCCTTGTGGGGTAACCACATGCTGAATATCTGTTTTTTTATTTACATGTCTCACTGTCACAGGCTGAACAGCAACAGAACACAGTATGAGAATGATGAGCACTCCTCTAATTCTAGAGACATATGTTCCCTGTCAGGACTTCATTGGCCTAACTCATCAAAAGCCTCAGGAATAAATGTTTCTGTTTTCAAGAGAATTGTGGGGCTGGCACCATGGCGCAGTAGGTTAATCTTCCACCTGTGGCACTGGCATCGCCTATGGGCACTGGTTCTAGTCCCAACTACTCCTCTTTCACTACAGCTCTCTGCTATGGCCTGGGAAAGCAGTAAAATATGGCCCAAGTGCTTGGGCCCCTGTACCCATGGGCAACTAGGAAGAGGCACTGGCTCCTGGCTTTGGATCAAGCAGCTCCAGCTGTTGTGGCCATTTGGGGAGTGAACCAGTGGATGGAAGACCTTTCTCTCTGTCTCTACCTCTCACTGTCTGTAACTCTGCCTCTCAAAGAAATAAATAAAATCTTTCAAAAAGTCTGTTAAAGTGAATTACAACCACCATTGTATGTTTTCTTTCACAACTTCAAGTGGACATAGCTCACAAAATAAAATAAATCATAGGCTGATGCCATGGCTCACTTGGCTAATCCTCTGCCTGTGGCACCAGCACCCTGGATTCTAGTCCCAGTTGGGGCGCTGGGTACTAGTCTTGTTTGCTCCTCTTCCAATCCAGCTCTCTGCTGGGCCCAGGAGGGCACTGGAGGATGGCCCAAGTGCTTGGGTCTCTGCACCTGCATGGGATACCTGGAAGAAGTACTCGGCTCCGGGCTTCAGATTGGCAGAGCACTGGCTGTAGTGGCCATTAGGGGAGTGAACCAATGGAAGGAAGACCTTTCTCTCTGTCTCTCTCTCACTGTCTATAACTCTACCAGTCAAATATAAATAAACAAATAAATAATCATAGTTTCATAAATACTAAAGCTTAGACAATTGGTACCAATGAATAGCTTCTTTCATAGTCTCTCTTTATAAATAATTAATAAGCCAGTTATTTTCTTCCTACTCTGCAGAGCCAGTCAATGCAATTGATTTCAAATTTATAATTTTCAAATCACCCAGAAATGCACAATGTTTATGCTTTTGCAGCTTTATAAGAGCATAAAATAATAGCAATTTTTAATTCTTGCACTTTTTAACATTAGAGAGTTCTAAGACATTAAATGGCATTTTTTTCTAACCCATGTAAGACTAACAATGTGCAGAAAAACATGAGGATTTTTGTTATGCAGATAAATAATTGTGCTTTGCCTAGAATCATGCTTCAACTGTGGTTATTTTTCCTCTCCACTGAAGCCAGGAAGAAGAGAGTCATGTGAAATTAATAAAATGCCCCTGGTATTCTTAAATGATTACTTTTTGGACAGGAACTTCCAAGAAACAACACCACAGTCATAGTGAGCTTTTTTCTGTGGTTGGAATCTTCTCTTTGCTTCCAGGAGACTAAGGGAAGCCACCTGGAGATACAGAGAAGGCCATGTGGGAATGGAGAGGCATGCATCTCCTCTGGAAGCAGTTGTGTCTGTGAAATTTTTTGCTCTTGGCAAATTTGACAGGTCTCTATCCATTGATAAAGAAGAGACTCATCATAAAAATTAGAAATGCAGAAAAAATTCATTGAAATCTCATTTTTTTCTGCCACAGGCAAGTGGAACAACATCTCTCACAGTAAAACAGACTGTAAAGAGTCTATCCAATATCTCTGGCTCTCCTCACATTCTAAGGACAGACCTCGGAGAACTTCCAGCTGCCTCTTCCAGAAAGGTAAATCAATAAATAAATTGTTAATAAAAAGAAAAAGGAGGTAACTTTTTTTCCGTATTTCTGGATAGGATTCCTGTCTTTGAATCAATATCTCATGATTTTTATTCATTTTTCCTTTTTTGGAATTGGGGTAGGAGTAGGCAAAAACATGCATGAAAGAAGGGGGAAAAAGCTTAAAGTACTAGATTGTAAAGTAGGAACAAATGGACAGGAAGGCTGGAGGTGAAGGGGTAAAGACTAGGTTAGGGAAAAAAGCCAGCTTATTAAATCCTTAAAAAGAGAAAGGAAGAAAGGAGTGGGAAATAGAGAAGTATGGTTATGTTATTCTGGAATTACAATCTTATGCAATCTTTTCTCTTTGTATTAATACAAATAAAAATGTTTAACAACTGAAAGTTCATTCCTTTATTGCATCATTACTGCCTCATTCCAACACTCTATAAAAGCAGAAACCAAAGGCAGGCATGGGTTGCAGGGTGGAAGTGACAGTGCTAGCTCTATTTCTCTAATGTCAACCTCTGCACCCCAACTTCTGATCCAGCAAAGTTCTATACAGTACCCAGAATCAGCTTCATAAAATAAACCACTTAGGGCTAAAGCTCAGAAAAAATCAATGTCCCCATTATTCTTTGCCTATGAAGTACTCATAAAAATTAGCATGCTGCTAAAGAAAATGAGATTGTTGCCAAGCTATGTATAAAGAACACAGGGCTGCAAAATCAGGAGGCAGTTTGGTGTTTTATGAGCACCCAAAGTGAACTTCAGATGAAGAAGGGGATGCATTACAGAATGGGAGCTGAGTAGGCAGCCCAGCCAGTAGTGACCACCAAGCCTTTAACCTGAGATTTGTGAGTATTTGTGAAGTGTACAAATGAGTTCTACCTCTAACAACAGTAATTACTTTTTCCTTAGGACACAAGGCAAAACACACTTTTTCCAATTTTTATCTGTTTTTCATTTTATTTGAAAGGCAGGGGAAGATGGAGAGGGAGAGAGATTTCTTCCATTTTTGGTACACACTCAAATGGTCACAACAGCAGGCAATGTTCAGCCTGAAGCCAGGATCCCAGGACTACATGCAGGCCTGGGTGAGTTCAGTTGATTCTGAGGACACACAGTCTTCAGTGACACCTGTCTTTATAAAGACACATCTCAATACAAAATAAAACTCCCTACTCAGGACTTTTGAGATCCAAGAGAAAACTCAAATATTTTGCAAATGAGTGCAAAGCAGAAATCTGGAGACTTCTGTGAGCCAACAAGTTCCCTGCCTATCTGAGAATCAGCCTAGTCACCAGGGAGATCAAGGGAAGAGGACCAAGCAAAGCCACTTGGGACCTGTGTCCAGAGTCTCATCTCTTGAGTGAGCATAAAGGCAGCCCAGTCATTGGGCACTGGCAGTTTTGGACCACCTTAATCCGGAAGAGGGTACACAATCTAGTCAACTCCAATTTGGGCTGAGTTATCAGACTGGCAGTCTGGCCAAAGATTGTCACCCATTAAGGAATCTGGACACAGGAATGGCCAAAAAAGAATCATAAGGAGATGTGCACAATAGGAGTCAGAGTACTAAGTGGGTAATGCACAGATCCTAGACCAAGGCAATAGGCAATGCCAACCTTCTCTTTTGTTGCAAAGTTTTCTTATTTTATCTAAAGGCCTTGAGAAACAGATCTGTAGACATCTCATGTGTAAGACAAACATGCATCATTCATAATTGGCCTATAAATATTAGCATTCTTGCCCTGATCAATCAGCCTCAAAAACTAGCTCAGGGAGGGGCAATTAAAGGGAATCACTTCAGTCTCATTTCTAGGGAAGTACACTTCCTCCATGAACTGCTTCTTACAAAATATTTCTCCAATTTTCCAGGAGAAATACATCAACTCTGAAGAGGCTACTTTTTTTTTCCATAGAGCCCAATACCTCTCTTGGGAATCACCTGTGATGCCAGGTAGGTGGATAACAAAGCCATTGGAATCATCTACTAGAAGACAAGATACTTTACCCAAATCACTATAATTCACCCTACAGAAAAATGCAAACAGAACCACAAAGAACTCCAGTCGATCAATCCCCTGGTTTAAGCAAAGGGCATATTTGCATTACTCCAGATATGCAGGCCTCTCTTTCTGTTGTACTCTCATGTGGACTATCTGCATAGGGATACAGAGTGAGGGGGAGGCTGCAGCAGTAAAAATGGTCAATGTTTCAAATATAAAACTGATTTTTAATTATCTCAAATTCAGTCATAAAAATTCTGCTCTAAGCAAGACACACATAAAGTCAAGCTCATCCTTTTCTCAACAAAAATTTAATTATAACTGCATATTTAAGAGTGTACTATTGCATTTAATTCCAGTACCTCTCTACATCTTATTTTTTTAAGATTTTATTTATTTGAGGGGTCAAATTATAGACAGTGAGAGGAAGAGACAGAGATAAAGGTCTTCTGTCTGCTGGTTCACTCCCCAAATGGCTATAACAGATGAAGCTGCACTGATCTGAAGCCAGGAGCTTGGAGTTTCTTCTCTGTCCCTCCTTGGGTACAGGGGCCTAAGCACTTGAGCCATCTTCTACTACTTTCCCATGTGATAGCAGAGAGCTGGATCAGAAGAGGAGCATCTGGGACTAGAACAGTGCCCATATAGGATGCCAGTGCTACAGGCAGAGGATTAAACTACAAAGCCACAGTACCACCCCTCTACATCTTACAAGCACATCTTATCTGTAAGAAGAAAACTGAAAAGTGAGTCAAGTATATCACAAATTATGTTAGAAATTATCTCTAAAAAAAAAAAAAAAGGAAAACCCTATAATAGAAACCTGCACAAATGACCTGTGTCCTATTACTTTATCCTTTGGAATACTTTTCAAGATTTCTTCCGGCCTTCCTCACTCCTTGCAGCTCTCTCCCTTTGGAAGCAGTCTTGTAGACTGTCAATCATTATTTCAAAATGTTTTGTAGGGAGGGCCTGAATGGCCTTCTAACATCCCTTAAATACATATTTCCATAAAACAGATGATAGAGGGGCTGGTACTGTGTCCCAGCAGGGAAAGCTGCTGCCTGCACTGCTGGCATCCCATGTGGGCACTGCTTTGAGTCTCAGCTGCTCCATTTCTGATCCAGCTCTCTTCTGAGGTCTGGGGAAGCAGTAGAAGATGGCCCAAGTCCTTGGGCCCCTGCACCCATGTGGGATAACTGGAAGAGGCTCCCGGCTCTTGGCTTCAGTTCAGGGTAGCTCCAGCCATTGCAGCCATCTGGGAGTAAACAAGAAGATGGAAGGCCTTTCTCCCTCTCTCTCTCTGCCTTTGCTTCTCTCTAACTCTGTCTTTCAAATAAAAATAATAATAACAAAAACAGATAGTAGAACATACTGGGAAAGCTGTTGCCTGTGATCCTGGTATTCCATGTTGTGCATGAGTTCATGTCCCAGCTGCTCTACTTCTGATCCAGCTCTTTCATGTGCCTAGGAAAGCTACAAAGTTTGGTGCCTAAGCTCCTACTCCCACATGGGAAATGTGGAAGATGATACCGGCTCCTGACTTTAATCCAGATTCAACCCCAGGTGCTGCCGCCATTAGGGGTGTGAAACAGTGGATAAATGATTTACATTTCTCTCTCTCTCTTTGTAACTCTTTCAGATAAATAAATATCTTTAATTTAAAAAAATTAACAAATGGCCCTGAATATTCTGACATGTAACAAGAGCCAAGAAAGTTGCTGCTGACTTTATGTAGTGCCTTCTCAATCCATTCTATAAGAAAATATATATATTTCTTTTGCTATCCAAGCACACAAATCCAAAAGAAATAATACTACCCAGTACAACTCTGTTTAAGGCTGCTCCTGCACTGAAGAAAAGTAAAGAAGCAAGGGGCCCAAACCCTGTGTGGCAGGGTGACAGTCCCCTCCTCACTCTGCATCTGAGTTTCTGGTTAGAGATGGAGACAAAGGCAAGTCCAGATACTGCAGTGGTCCACAAACAGCCTCAATCACAGACATGCCTTGTATGTGTACAACAGAAGGAGAGCACAGAGCACTATGTAAGGGAGGAATACATTGAACAGAAAGTGTGGGGAGCAGCCCGGACTGGACTGAGTTACTGGAATTAAGACTTATTCTATGCATCTGCTCTCCCACAATATGGCGCTGGGAGAGAAGTAAATAGCTTCTACCCAGCTGCCTCTCACCAACTTGACAAGCTGCAGGAGCTGCTCCTGATTGGAGGAGAGCAGCGTACTCGGCATGTGGGCAGCCGAGTTAGGATTGGCAGAGGAGGACTATAAAGGAGGAGAGAGACGGCATGCACCAGGAACATCTAAGGGGAACATCTAGCTGAGGGAACACCTGTGCAGCCCCCGAGAAGAGCCGGCCGGCTGTGTGCCGCTCCCCTGCGGAAGTGGGGAATGTGGCCAGGGGGAACTGCCCTTCCACGGAGGTGGAAGGGATAGTAGCCAACCCGGGAAGAACCAGCAGCAAACCCGGGGAGGGCCGAGCAGACGAAAGAACAGCGCAGGGTCCTGTGTCGTTCCTCCACGAAGAGGGGGAGCGACATAATGGTGCCGTGACTCGGATAGGAAACCTAGGCCGGATAGGAAACCTAGCTCGGATAGGAAACCTAGGACGGATATGAAACTTAGGAGGGAAGAAACGGGAAGAACTGGGAAAATATTGGAGAGAGAGACTAGCAAACAGCCTAGGGAAAATATCGGAGAAAGAGACTAGCAAACAGCCTAGGGAAAAGCCAGACGAAAAGGGTGCCGGAAGAAGCTATTGAAAGCCTAGGCATAGATTCGGATACGGACTACGGGGGGAAGCTGGGAGAAATCTCTAAGGTCGAAAGCGAAAGTGAAAGCTAGAACAAACAGACTCGGATGCGGACTGTGGGGAGAGGCCAGGAGAAATGAGGGAGGAGTATTGTTGGAAGAAAGCTTGGGGAAACATACCGGGTAGAGAAAAGTGTTAGGGAAATTGAAGCCGCGGGGGGCAGGCCAAGGCGGAAACGGAAGCCACTTTGGGATTCTCAAGTTAGCCCGGGAATGGGGGGCGAAAAGTTGAAACCAGAAGCTGAAACGTAAGCCAGATTGGGATCCGTCTGATTAGCCCGGGGAGCAAAGGACGGGAAGCCAAATCGTGGGGCGGAGACCTAAGCTGGGTTGAATTCGCCAGGCTATCCCGGGGAACTTAGATTGAATGCTAGTGGCGGACACGTAAGCTACGCTGGGTGACTCGCGGAGGCTGCTGTGCGCAGAGAGAGCGTGCGGGGCACAAGTAGATAGGGAACGGGGCTGGCGCGAGGCCGTGGTGCAGACGCGAAGGGCGTGGAGACCTCGGAGCGCGCGAAGCCAAGCCGCGCAGAGCCGGGAAGCAGCCTCGGGGCGGGCACCGGAAAGCCGCGCAGATGAGAGAGGCGCGGGCTGAAGCGGCGCAGAGCCAGGAAGCTGCGGGGATAAGAGAAACAGAAGTTTAGAAGTAAGATGAGAGAAATAGGAATGCTGGCAGACAGAAGTAAAATGGGAGAAATAGGAATGCCCGGAGATAGAGAAATAGAGAAAAATAAGGCCTCCCCTCAACATGGCAATGAGAAAGCTTGGATTCGGTCTGCCTGATTAAGTGAGGCGATGAGCACCTGGGCGGCTAGCAGCTTATGCGCCGCAGGTCACCGAAGACAGGCACGAATTAACATCAGTAAGGCTTCCCCACAATACAACAATTAGGAGGCTTGGATTCGGTCTGCCTGATTTAAGGCGGTAAGCACCAGCAAGCAGCTCGACCAAAGCATGAGCTGCAGGTCACCGAAGATAGGCACAAACCAACACTAATAAGTCTCCCCCACAATACGGCAATGAGAAGGCTTGGATTCGGTTTGCCTGATTGTTAGGGCTTGTAAGCCCCTGCGGGCAGAGCAGAGCATGCGCTGCAGGGCACCGAACACAGGCACGTATCAGCGCCTAAAAACCTCCTCACAACATGGCGAAGAGAGGACCCGGATTCGGTTTGCCTGATTGATAGGACTTGTAAGAGCCTGTGGCAACTCTAGCAAGTAGAGCAGAGTGTGTGCCGCGGGACACCGAAGACAGGCGCGTATCAACGCCAAAAAATAAAAAGAAAGGGGGATCTGTGGGGAGCAGCCCGGACTGGACTGAGTTACTGGAATTAAGACTTATTCTATGCATCTGCTCTCCCACAATATGGCGCTGGGAGAGAAGTAAATAGCTTCTACCCAGCTGCCTCTCACCAACTTGACAAGCTGCAGGAGCTGCTCCTGATTGGAGGAGAGCAGCGTACTCGGCATGTGGGCAGCCGAGTTAGGATTGGCGGAGGAGGACTATAAAGGAGGAGAGAGACGGCATGCACCAGGAACATCTAAGGGGAACATCTAGCTGAGGGAACACCTGTGCAGCCCCCAAGAAGAGCCGGCCGGCTGTGTGCCGCTCCCCTGCGGAAGTGGAGAATGTGGCCAGGGGGAACTGCCCTTCCACGGAGGTGGAAGGGATAGTAGCCAACCCGGGAAGAACCAGCAGCAAACCCGGGGAGGGCCGAGCAGACGAAAGAACAGCGCAGGGTCCTGTGTCGTTCCTCCACGAAGAGGGGGAGCGACAAGAAAGGAAAGGATGTGAATGGACATAGCCAAGAATTTCCCCACTCTGCTGATCATGATCTCAAGGATGTCCAGGCTAGAATTCCATTTCACTTTGGAAAGCCCACTCCTTGAAATTTTCTCCTCCTAGGTGTATTTTTCTGTAAGGAATCTGTCCTCCTGTGAGAGAGGGCACCACCACAAATTGAAAACCAGTCAAAAAGCAGAGTGATGGCTTTAATTCTCAGAGGTGAATGGACAACCACATCTATGAATTCTGCATTAAAAAATAAGCTTCCTTCTGCTCTAGGAAACTAATGTAGGTTTGGGCTAAAATGAGAAACACAGAGACCAGCTGGGTCTGTTAGGTGAGAAGAAAGGAAGCTTGATTTCCAGTTGTTACTTTGTAGCATGTTAGTTTTGAGAGGATTTCATTTTCCACTTCTGCTTGAAGAAATGGAAAGGTAGAATCAGTGCCAGCCTAACACACAGCAGCTTTAGCCACTGATGACATCACAGCTTGCTCCCCAAAAGTGACAGTCAAAATAAACTCAACAAATGAGAACCAAAATAAAACAGAAGAGTCTACCATAATACCAACATTTGTTCAGCAGATATTACCCAGATCTTGACACACAAGTCACCAGGATAAAGGGTGGGTCTGGCTTTGTGGCACAGTGGATTAAGCCACCACCAAATAAAATGCTGGGATCCAATATGTGTGTCCATCCTTTAAAAAAGATTTATTTATTTGAAAGTCAGAGTTTTGGGGGCCAGTGCTGTGGCACAGCTGGTTGAGGCCCTGGCCTGCATCCCATATGGTTACCAGTTTGGGTCTTGGCTGCTCCACTCCAATCCAGCTGCCTGCTAATGTGCTTGGGAAAGTGGCACAGTATGGCCCAAGTCCTTGGTCCCCTATATCCATGTGGGAGATCCAGAAGCTAATGGCTCCTGGTTTCAGATCAGCTCAGATCTGGCCACTGTGGCCATTTGGGGAGTGAACCAGCAGACTGAAGACCTCTCTATCTGTCTCTATCTCTATCAGTAACTCTGTCAAATAAATAAAATACATCTTAAAAAAAATGTCAGAGTTATGGAGAGGAGGGAGAGTCAGATGGGATGGCATTGTGGACTAGCAGGTAAAGCTGCTGCCTGCAGTGCTGGCATCTGGTATAGGCACCAGTTCATGTCCTGGCTGCTCCACTTCTGATCCAGCTCTCTTCTAATGGCCCTGGAAAAGTAGAAGATGGTCCAATACCTGGGTCCTTGACACCCAAGTGGGAGACCTGAATGAAGCTCTTGGTGCCTGGCTTGGGCCTGGCCCAGTTCTAGTCATTGCATCCATCTAGGAAGTAGACCAGCAGATGGAAAATCTCTTTCTCATTCCCTCCCTTTCTCTATCTCTGCCTTGCAAATAAATAAATAAATGCTAAAAAAGAGAGATCTCCCATCTGAAATGGCTGCAATGGCCAGGGCTGAAGCACACAGAAACCAGGAGCCAGGCACTTCATCTGGGTCCCCCATATGGGTTACAATGGCCCAAACACTTGAGTCATCCTCTGATGCTTTTCTCAGGCCATCAGCAGGGAGCTAGGTTAGAAGTGGAGCAACTGGGAAATGAACTACTGGTCATCTGGGAAGCTGGCATTGCAGATGGTGGCTTTCCCCATTGTGCCACAATGCCAGCCCCATGAGTGCCAGTTTGAGTCATAGCTGTTCCACTTCTGATCCAGCTCCCTGCTAACTCAACTGGGGAAGCAGAAACAGATGGCACAAGAACTTGGGTCCTTGCACCAACATGGGACACTGGGTTGAACTTCCAGGCTGGGCCAGCATTATTCATTGCAGTCTCCTGAGTGAACCAGCTGATGCAAGATCCCCATCCTTCTGTCTCTGCCTCTTTCTCTGTAACTCTGCTTTAAAATAAAAATTTTAAATCTTAATAAAGTAAAGAGAAAAGGTGAGAGAGTAGCCACAGTAAAGTAACAGAGCAAAGCTACAGTTGTGCTGTCCCTCAGCAGCCTTCTGCCTTAAGTGGGAAGTCTCTGGCTTACAGACACTGACATAAAAGACACATTCACAACATATTTCAAAACAAAAGATGAGAGGTTTACAAGGCATATTGACTTTATGATTACTTTCATTCAGTAGGTACACTGGTTTTAGGTATATGCCTTTTGTGCAGCCAAGTTAACCCAGGGTCTAATTCAAAGAGATGTACTGAGGGAGATGTGCTGCCAGCGGAGAGAGCTGCAATGTCCCACTGCTCCTGTAACATCATAAAGAGAAGGAAAAGGGCTACTCATGTCCATGGTTATAAGGAGGACAGAAGCACAAACATTTCAGAAGGGGGTAGCAAATTTCAAATATAGTTATTTTAAGAAAATAAAATGAAGTAAATTTCAGAATATAATGTGGGGTAGAAAAACACCATCAGTTCATCAATTCTCACAGGGATCCAGGAAAACTGCCCTGCCTACCCATAGACCAAATGTTTCAAAACACATTTTCTGGTTAAATTCAGAAGATTACAGGAATCAGCATTCTGGGTGTTCAAATGCCAAATTAAGTTTTAGTTTCCACTATGGGCAGATGTAGCCCAATCACTCAGAACATGAGAAAAACTTTTCCATAAGAAGGAACATGAAATATTCAGTCACACAGAATAACTGTGATTAGTGCACAAAGTGAACCCCAGGATAAGCACCCAGAAAACCTGTTAGGTCTTGGGGCCAGCTCCATGGTGTAGCATGTAAAAATTTATTTATTTATTTAAAAGGCAGAGTTACAGAGAGGCAGAGGCACAGAGAGAAGACTTCCATGCATTGATTCACTCTGAAAATGGCTGCAATAGCCAGAGCTGGATTTATCTGAAGCCAGGAGCCAGAAGCTTCTGTCAGGACTCCCATGTGGGTGCAGAACCCAAGAACTTGGGCCATCTTTCACTGCTTTCCCAGGCCATGGCAGGAAGCTGGATCTCAAACAAGCACACATATGTGATGGCAGCACTGTAGGTGGCAGCCTCACCTGCCATGCCACAGTGCCAGTCCTCAAAATAAGCCTATTTTAAATGAGGGATGGGAGAGAGTTTGTTGATCCAAAGCAAGGATAACATAACATAACTACTACACTGAAACAGCTCCTGGCTCCTGGCTTTGGATAAGCACAGCTCCAACCACTGTAGCCAACTGGGGAGTGAACCAGCAGATGGAAGACTTTTCTCTCTCTGCCTCTCCTCTCTGTAACTCTGACTTTCAAGTAAAATCTTTAAAAAAGATAACTACTAGTACTCATTAACTTCAAAAATATAGAAATTTAATGAAACTCAAAATATAACCAAAATCATCATCTACTACACATTATAATCTTTGAGAGTCATATTAGAAAAAAATTGACCCCTCCCCCATTGAAAAAATGCACATGGGACTGGTATGGTAAGTTAAACAGACCCTGGCAGTGCCAGCACCCCACATGGGCACTGGTTCAAGACCTGGCTGCTCCATTTCCAATATAGCTCCCTACTAATTCACCTGGGAAAGCAGAGGATGATGGTCCAAGTGTTTGGGCCCCTGAAATCAAGTGTGAGAACCAGAAGAAGCTCCTAGCTCCTGGGTTTACCTGGCCCAGCCCAAGTCATTGTGGCCACTGAGGAGTGAACCAATGGATGGAAGACCTCTCTTTCAATCTCTCTGTAAATCTGCCTTTCAAGTAAATAAAATGAATCTAAAAGAAAATACACTGTATACAATGTAGTATTTTGGTTATTCCCTCATACAAAGAAAGCTCAGATAAACAGTAGATGAATCCTCCTGGCTTGATGCAATTCAGAAGGAGGATTGCTTCTGCCACCCTGTGGTAGACATCAATGAAAGTTATTAATGGGAAGATAAATGGGCCGGTGCCTTGGCTCACTAGGCTAATCTTCTGCCTGTGGTGCCGGTACTCCAGGTTCTAGTCCCAGTTGGGGCACTGGATTCTGTCCTGGTTGCCCCTCTTCCAGTCCAGCTCTCTGCTGTGGCCCAGGAAGGCAATGGAGGATGGCCCAAGTGCTTGGGCCCTGCACCCACATGGGAGACCAGGAGGAAGCACCTGGCTCCTGGCTTTGAATCAGTGCAGCGTGCCGGCTGTAGCGGCCATTTGGGGGGTAAACCAATGGAAGGAAGACCTTTCTGTCTGTCTCTCTCTCTCTCACTGTCTAACTCTGCCTGTCAGAAAAAAAAAAATGGGAAAATGAATGGACACCATAAGACTGCTTCCGCATATGGCACCTTTCCTTAAAGACATCACTGCTGCATTACCAGATTATGTCTCTTGTATGAAATATGTCTCTCCTAAAAATTTTAAAGAACTTGCCAGAAACTTATTGCAGAGCAGGGAATGATGTGCCAAGGACAGTGAGTTAGCCTGAGTAGTCCAGGAATCCTGTTCTTGGCTGTTTTCAAGTTTGTATTAATGTACACACAACATAGTTGCTGAGAAAGTGTCTTACAGTTGTTTCCTGGGTGTGAAGCAGCTCTTTTCAGCAGAAACACATAACTGCTTGTCCACTCGAAAGCACTGTGATAGGGAGTACATGCGAGAAAAGGTCAAAAACACACTGGGTTTCAGAGGAAGAATGCTGTCACCCTAGCAACCTCTATCCAGGAGTCACTTTCTATTTTTACTTCCTAGGTAACCTTACTATGCTAAATGACTTTCACAGATTAGTAATCTGGTGACAGCAGGACTCTAACAGAATCTATAATCAGTCAATCAAGTGATAACTTCATTATACTGAAAGTTAGTCTATAGCAAGAGTTTTTAGGACCACATCTCTCTTTTTTTAAAAGATGTTTTATTTATTTATTTGAGAGGTAGAAATACAGATAATGAGGCAGACAGAAAGGTCTTCCATCTGCTGGTTCATTCCCCAGTTGGCCAAAATGGCCAGAAGAACTGCACTGATCTAAAGCCAGGAGCCAGGAGCTTCTTCTGGGTCTCCCACATGGAGACCTCCCATGTGCCTTCCCAGGCCATAGCAGAGAGATGGATCAGAGGAGGAGCAGCTGGGACTCAAACGGGTGCCCATATGGGATGCTGGCACCACAGGCAGAGGATTAACCTACTGAGAGCCAGAGTGCCAGCCCAAAGCCACATCTTTTACCGTGCTGTGTGGGCATCTCTGTAGGGGGGAGAGGGGCATATTTTCTCTTTTCTTCCTTACTCCTCTTCACATCAACACCTTGTACAAAGGCTTCCACAGAGCAGTCATTTTGAAAATCTACCACTAATATCTTCCCATGTTGAAAATGTCCTGGGGTTAAACACAGAACCAAGAATAAGAAAAGTAACTTGAAGCTGGTGTTGTGGCTGAGTGGGTAAAATCATATGGGTGCCGGTTCAAGACCTGGCTGCTCCACTTCAGAACCAGCTCTCTGCTATGGCCGGGGAAAGCAGTGGAAAATGGCCCAAGTGCTTGGTCCCCTGCATCTGTGTGGGAGACCTGGAAGAAGGTCCTGGCTTCTGGCTTCAAATCCAATGTTCTGGGCATTGTGACCATCTGGGGAGTGAACCAGCAGATGGGAGCTCTCTCTCTCTTTGTGTGTGTGTGTGTGTGTGTGTGTCTTTGCCTCTCTGTAACTCTGCCTTTCAAGTAAATAAATAAATAATTTTTTTTTTAAAAGTAATGGGCCAGCGCCATGGCCCACTTGGTTAATCCTCTGCCTGCAGCACCAGCATCCCATATGCGCACTGGATTCTGTCTTGGTTGCTCCTCTTCCAGTCCAGCTCTCTGCTGTGGCCCAGGAAGGCAATGGAGGATGGCCCAAAGCCTTGAGCCCTTTCACCCACAAGGGAGACCAGGAGGAAGCACCTGGCTCCTGGCTTTGCATCCACACAGCACTCCAGCCATAGTGGCCATCTGGGGGGTGAACCAATGGAAGGAAGACCTTTCTGTCTGTCTCTCTGTCTCACTATCTAACTGTGCCAAATTAAAAAAAAAAGTAACTGGCCCTCTTAATTAAAACCATATGGACTGTAAGATAATCAGCTTGGTGGAGCATTGAGTGACTGTAAAGAACTAGACAAGAAAAACTGATACTTTTCTGTATTTATGTTTTCGTAGCTCTCCACTATGAAAATGCAGATTGAAGTAGCTCATTATTAACTCACACGGTAGACTTGCATTAATTTCAGTTCACTTCTCACTTTGCAAAGGGATTAGCAGCAGGTAATAAAAGTTGACATCCCTAATAACATGAGAAGAAAGAAGGGTTGAAGACAGAAATCGAAAAGCAGGAAAATAAATCAGGTAGGTTTCCATGGCCTCAAGCTCCAGATTGAAAAAGAGTCTGTTAATTAAACACGGAGGAGCGATCAATCCACAAAGCTACTGCACAAGCTTCACGTGCTGCTGGGAAAGTCAGCCAAACACACAGCGCCCCAGCTGAAAATGTGTCCGCGGGGTCCAGCATGGGGGCCAGGAGCCAGAGCCTACTCTGATCTGCCATCTCCACCTCTCCACTGCCTCAGGCTCTGGCTGAGGGCCACTGAGCCCCGCCCAGCTGGAACTACCAGGGGATATAGCCGGAGGCCCAGCCACAAGGCATTCTCTGACCCACCCAAGTGAGAACTGGGCTTATTTAAATCTAGGGAATGGGACTCCTTCCTTCCGCACTGCCCTGCTGGTGCCGTTCCTCGTCCAGTGTACTTTAAGGAGAATTTGAGCGTGGCAGCCCGTGGGATTGGCCGTGCATCGGGAGACTGGGAAGTGGTGGTGGGAGACACAACACCTGGGCCCCAGACTTGACTCGGCCGGAGAAGCTCCCAGCATCACTGAGAAGCAAGTGATTGAGGTCTGGGAGCCGCCACCCGCCATCGCACCCTCCCCTCTCCCACACACACATCTGTGCCCCTCCTGTTCTCCATACTTGCTGTGGAAAATCTCGGGAGCACATCCCCTTCCTTCAGGACACACGGGGAGCAAAGCGGAGAGTGTGGGACAGGAGAAGTCGCTGGAACTTGGGGCCCACGGTGGCAGATGCAGAGGCACAGAAGCAGCGGGCGGCAGGTCCGGGGTGTGTGCTCCCCAAATGCCTGCAATTGCACTTGCAGAGCAAGACTCCCCAGTGAATGTGGGAGAAGGAGCAGCACGGCCTCTCAGGGACCTCTCTGATCAGTAAAAGAACTTCTGTTCCCAGCCCCGAGCCACAGGGAAAGGAACGTGCATGCGCACATTCTCCCACATGCACACGTACTGGCGTTCAGAGAGGAAAATGTTAGAGCACCGGGTGACTCTGGGAAATGGAGTCCAGGCCAGAGCATTCCTGGATAGACTTACTGGCCCTCTCCTAGGGCTTCAGTGTGGGGTGGGTGGAGACAGGCTGGGAACCAGAGAGCGTTTGCTTTTGTTTCCATCCCTCCTTCCCTTCCTTCCCACCCCAGATCTCAAGGGTCAGCTGCTGTTCTTCCTTTCTTGAACAAAATCTTAAGAAGTGACAGCCACTGCTGCTGAGTCCCAAATCCCGGTTCCCTCACACACGCTGTTTCCCTCAGGAAAATCCCCTGCTGCTTTATTCCTGGACAGCTTCTCTCAAGTAACGAATGACAAGGATTTCAATGTAACTCTTAGCACAGGTGTACACGGCATAGTTTAACATCTAGATTTGAGAATACAATTTTTATTTGTGTCTTTTATTTGTGGTTCTTTTCAAAGTATTTTACACCACCCTCTAATTCACCAAGTACAAAAAACAAACAAACAAAAAAGAGAACTGGATACAGGACTAACATTGCCAAGTATCTTCTAGGGGCCAGACTAACAGAGTAAATGCCTTACATTGTATCAATTATACCTTGGGTTAATTCTGGAGACAGTATTCTCAATTTACAAAGAGAAATCTGAGGTGGAAAGAGATTAGAATTGAATTTGCCCATGGAAGTATGGTAAAAAAGTCTAGGTTAAAGGCCAACCAAAGTGAAATATTGGTTTAAGAAATCTTTCAGGACCAGCACTGTGGCATAGTGGACTAAGCCTCTTCCTTCAGCACCGAAATTCTATATGGGGGCTGGTTCAAGTCCCTGCTACTCCACTTCCAATCCATCTTTCTGGTCTAGCCTGGGAAAGCAGTAGGAGATGGCCCAATTGCCTGGGACCCTGTATCCACATCGGAGACCCAGAATTTCCTGGCTCCTGGCTTTGGATCTGCTTAACTATGGCTATTGCAGCCATTTGGGGAGTGAACCAGTGCATGGAAGACTTCTCTCTCTCTCTGCCTCTGCCTCTCTGTAACTCTGCCTTTCCAATAAAAAAATAAATCTTCTTTTAAAAAAGAAATATTTCTTTTATCTTGGGGCTCAGTTTCTAAAACCCCAGATTTCTCATCTCTAAAATAAAAAGTGAGGGAGAGGAAGAGTATCTACAATCCTAATCTTCACTGTAGAGAAACACATAGGATTATAACTTATCTAAAAAAGAAAGGAGATTCAAAGTTGCTATTGCTGTATGGTTATTTTTCTCCTGTTTAATATCAAGATAGCATATAAATATTATGCATTCTTAGGTATATGTGTGGTGTTTGATTTTTAAGATTTTAAGTAGAAATGTAAATGGAAGCAGGATGACATGGAGTTCTGTTTGTGATTACTTCTGTCAACTATAATTCATGGGATTTGAATTACTGGATTAGAAATGCTTTAATGTATCCATTCATTTCACACTAATGTTTATTATGTCAGGTAATATTCTTTGTGTAGACTGCTTTTTCTTGCCAGATTGAAAATTCAGGAGGGCAAGAAACATGTTTGCTTTGACATTGAAACTCAGCATCTTGATAGAGTCATTCTTTTATTTGAATGAATAAATGAGGATATAAAAATTAAACAAATACAATTTCTGGTCCCCAATAACTACCTAGTTGAAGAGATAATGAAATAGATATCTATTTGATAACACACACAATTAGATGAATATATAATTTGTTGTTCAGAGATAACTTTGATAATAAAAGAGATATATTAATAATGACACAGGGCTGAAATGTATAAACAGAAACCATCCAAGGCCAAGCAGGTTAAATGTTCACCCTAGCTTTGTAAGGCTTTCCATTCACTATTTAGTAAGCATTTACTGAGCATTCTTTTGTGTGGTGTGTTGAAAGAACTACCAGCCACATGATTTTCCTAGATATTGGAATAAGAGAACCTGAGCAATCAGAAAACGGTTGGGATGAACTAAGAGGCTTCACACAATGGTAAGAAAAACAAAAAGCAGAGAGGTCAATTAAAAAGTATATCAAAGGTAATTTAGTAGGACCTGAACCAAGGTATGGTGGTAGTGGGAATGAAGAAGAGGCAACAGATTACAGGGAGATCTAAAAGGCAGAAACAACAGGATTTCAGTGGTAGAAGAAGGCAGGAGGGAACTCATGTGTAAATCTTCATTTGGGTTTTATTATTTAATGGACAAGGTGTTCTCAGTACATTAATGTTCATCAGTAATAAAAGGCTACCTCCAACTGACTTATAAACTTCCCCTAAATCCAAGACACAATCTCATGGATAGCTACTATCTATAAGCCTTATGTTGATCATCAAGCCAAATATTTTTAACTGCTACAATCTACAATGGTCCTCATTATGATGCAGTTACTTAGAAACTAGAAGACATAATCCATGTCTATAAGAGAGGTCTAAATAAAAAAATAAAATTCAGGGGCTGGTGCTGTGGCACAGCAGGTTAACACCCAGGCCTGAAGTGCAGCATCCCATATGGGGGAACGTGGATGCTGCTCCACGTTCAATCCAGCTCTCTGCTGTGGCCTGGGAAAGCAGTAGAGGATACTTGGTCCGCTGCACCCTCACGGGAGACCCAGAGGAAGCTCCTGGCTGCTGGCTTCAAATCAGCACACCACTGGCCATTGTGGACAATTGGGGAGTGAACAATCAGATGGAAGACCTCTCCCTATCACTCTCTCTCTGCCTCCCCTCTCTCTGTGTAACTCTGATTTTCAAATAAATAAATGAATGAATGAATAAATATTTTTAAAAAGAGTAGTAATGGTCAATATTTATAAACAAGGTTAAGTTAAAAAACCCACAAAATCATATAATTCAAGCTAAATTTGGAATACCTCACTAATTCACAATTTATGTATTCACCAACCTTAGGTAACTAAAGCACAATTAAGCAGGAAAGAAGTAAAAAAAATTTTCCCTAGGGAGGGGCCAGCACTATGGCATAGTGAGTAAAACTGCCACCTGCAGTGCCAGCATCCCATATAGGCATCGGTTCAAGTCCTGGCTGCTCCACTTCTGATCAGGCTCTCTGCTATGGCCTGGGAAAGCAGTAGAAGGTGGCCCAAGGCCTTGGGTCCCTGCACCCCTGTGGGAGACCTGGAAGAGGCTCCTGGCTCCTGGCTTCAGATTGACACAGCTCTGGCCATTGCAGCCAATTGGGAATGAACCAATAGATGGAGGACTTTTCTCTCTCTTTCTTCCTCTCCTTCTCTCTCTGTAACTATTTCAAATAAATAAATAAATCTTAAAAAACAAAAAACAATTTCCTGGAATAGCCAAAATGCACATTATAAAGTCCAAGTAAGGTTTCTAGCCACTGGCTCACCATCATGACTCACAAAAAACTCACTCTGTCTTGGCTACTCTGATATGAGTGGATGGACACAAAACAGAAAAGAAAGCAATAGGTTTGAGCAGTGAATAAATGGAAAGGGCTCCAACAACAATGCTGCAGAGCTCTGTGGCTCCTAACTGAATGGGATATGCAGGCAGGCATCTCCTTAATTCCTGCGATGTCCTCAGTTGTCATAGGACCATAGAACTGAGCACAAGAATCGGAGCTTTCAAGTCCAACATCCACAATTCACTTAGTGATAGTGGAGCCCTGTAGCTTCGCTTCATGAGTACAACTAAACCTCCACACTTGATATGTCATCCTGTTAGGATCCACTGGAACTGGAGAGCGTATGGGGTCAGAGGGAGTAGAGGAGCATGGTGTGTGAGTCTCGTGGTGGTGGTAGCTGTGCAGAGGGAGGGGTGGAGGAGGAGAAGAGCAAGAGCCCCTAGCACTGTGGGAATGAGGAGCCGAGGATGAATGGAGACATGGGTGACTTGTCTGCATTATGCCTGGTACTCTCCTGGGTATAACTGATGCAACATGAATAATGTGAATATCATGATTACCCTAAAGGCAATTTCAGTCCTGGTGGATGGATGACAGGGACATAGATAATTAAAAACAATGTGACAAAAGTTGTAGGTGCACTATACAATCACCTACATCATTTGTGGATGCCATGCCCATCAGGCAGGAACCATCAGGTTAAGGTCAGATCTCAGGCTGGCATTGTGGTGTAGAGGGTAAAGCCACCCCCAGCAGTGCCAGCATCCCATATGGGCACTGGTTCAATTCCCAGCTGCTCCACTTCTGGTCCAGCTCTCTGCTGTGGACTGGGAAAGCAGATGGCACAAGCCCTTGGGCCCCTGCACCCTCATGGGAAGACCTGGAGGAATCTCCTGGCTCCTGGGTTCTGAGCAGTGCAGCTCCAGGTATTGCAGCCACCAACTGTGAAGTGAACCAGTGTATGGAAGACCTCTTCTCTCTCTGCCTCTCCTTCTATCTCTGTGTAACTCCGACTTTCAAATAAATAAATAAATCTTTTTTTTTTAAAAAAAAGGGTCAGATCTCAGTGGTAGCAGAGCCCAGAAATGACACCACTGTATGAAATGAAAATTGGCAGATGGTAGGTAGAAGCTTGGTAACTGAAGCTGTGATCAGCACATGGATCTTGACTGGCAGGCTGTCAAACCAATCATTAACCTGGACAAGGCTGGGATCTCCCAACATTTTTTATTCTAGTGCCCATGTCTTGGCAGAGAGGCATAACCAAGAAAGAGAAAATCATCTCTGGCTTTGGCTGAGGGGACTGTGGGAGCTCCCCATATTTGAAGCCAGATCTTTTTAACCCTGAGATTCCCTCTTTCATAGGAAGGCTTCTCTGGCCTTGTCTTCTTAGCATAAACCTCTCATGCCACCAGACTTCCCATAGACCCACATCACAGGGCACATGATAACAAATAGCTGAATGAACTGAATTTTGAGGTGTCATATAAATGGAAGACTCATGAATCTATTCTCACCTTATGGGTGTACTTGAAGGTGAGAAAACTGAGGCAGGGGACTTTGGTCATGTTCAACCATAGAGTCCTCCTTACAAAGCCAAAAAAAAAAAAAAAAAAAGAGAAAGAGAGAGAGAGAGAGAAAAGAAAAGAAAACAAAGAAAATCCTATTCACACTTCAGAAGAGCTAATCCAGCCTCTGCCTGGTGAGCACTGCAGTATGCATGGAGTGAGTCTGCTCCTGGAGTGCCTGATGAGGCCAAGGGATGTGTGTAGACCTACAGTCAGAGGAAGTATGAAGCACTGGCCTCAAGGTTGAAAACTTGCCATAGCAACAATATTTTCAGAAGGTGATGTGGCAGGGGTAGCCCTGCAAGGCAGGGTGGCCTCCTGACTACATGTCCTTCCCCTTACACTCCTCTGAACTTAGATGAGCCTGAGTTGAGCACAACAACCTGGGTGGGTGATGCTGAGAGACCACCAGGTGAGATTCTGGTTAATGTATGCAGGTTGTGGGTCATAACGACAACCATATGTGCAATATTGGGTGCTGTCCCATGTGTTCACCCACATGCCTGATATGAGTGAGGGTCTGACAGAGGGAGAGTGGGCCATGGGATTTTCAAGAAGGACCTGTGAGCAAGTGAAGCAGGCTGATTTCTTACCTGGGGCTACTAGAGAAGGGGAAGCGAGGTTTTCAGACTAGAAAATGAGCAGAGATAGGAAATACTACATCTCTTTTGCCCCTCCCCCAAGATGCACACCCAAGGTTAGCAATTGCCCTCCTCTTAAATCTGAATTGGGGCCAGTAATGATGTAGGAACTTGTGAATATAGGGACAAATGTCGCTAATATTCTGCTTGTCTTTCCTACAAATGGCCCAACAAATGATATTTTCTTAAAACAAATAGAGGCATGCATATAGCTTGAGACTTGACTGAGAGTTCTTGCAAAATATAAGTACTCCTTGCTGACTTGAAAGATGCTAAATGTGTGGCCCCACATTGGGGATTGGGAGTTCTGTCATTACAGCTGGATTTTGCCTTTGGTGGTGCACATCATTTTCTCTACCAGGTCTCTGACAACTCCTATGGCATTCACCCTTGCTAGACATTTCCTCAGGTTCCCAGCTGAAAGGCAGCCAAACATGAATCCCATTATCTAAAGACTGGCATCTGTGGTCTCTTTGCGTGAGACCCTCAGCTGTCCGGCTGGAAGAGCAACAGCGTCTCTCCACAAGAAACACTGGAGACAGGCCTGATGAGCCTGTCTGTTTTTTAGCAATCAGGCTCAGAATTTATAGGGGAAGAGGGGAAGAAAAAACCTTGGGTGGCAACAGCAAGTCTATAGAGCAGAAGGGGCAACATGCCAAAAGGCCTCTAACTAATTGAGTTATAGGTCATGTAGCACACATAGGCCCCTGGGCTCCTTTGGGCAACCAGTCCACATCTGGGAGTTGCTTATCAGCTCTCTGTTTATGAACCACAAAAGCACAGCCACAAGGCTTCCAACAGGAAGAGGGGATGGAGGAAATGGGCCTGGAGCTCCTGCCACTTGCCAGCAGCCAGGCTGTGGGGTCCCTCCTGGGAGGCATAGCACACCATGCCCTCTCAACCTCCTGCATGGGCAGGGCAGGCAGTCCCATGGGATCACCCACAGAAATCTATCCGAACTGCAAAAGATTGTGATTGGCTAAATTTTATTATAGAATTTATATCAGAAAATTTCCCCCAAAGTCTGCTTTATTCTGACTTTGTCATACACAGTGATGGAGAAAGGACAAAACCCTTATGTCCATGTTGATCTCTCACCTACACAACAAGCAGTCCCCTGTTTCTCTGTCTTGCTAATACAGCCTCTCCCCCCTGCCTTGACCAGCCTTGCTCTGCCTCAACTTTTAGACACAACACTATGTGAAAACTCTGCTCTCAGCCTGAGATCTCCCCCACTCCTCCCAAGCTGTCTCCCTCTATCTCAGTGCTCAGCCTCAGAGCCCAGCCTCAGCCCAAACCCCTCCCAGCTCACCTGTGACCTCAAAGGACCTTTAAATCTAGCCCAAGCTCTTCTCTATCTCAGCAGCCCTGCTTTAGCTCAGACCTCCAAGCTCCTTCCCACCACTTTGTGCTATATAAAGCACCAGTCTGTAAGACAGGGGGTTCTCTCTTTGCTGTGTTTGCTGGGAACTCTCTGCCACGCATTCACCTTGGAGTGAATCAACCTTCTGAATAAACCTGGTCTGCCTGTGGCTCCATGCTCTGTCTCCTCTTTCTTGGCACACAGCTTGTCTTGTTTTGTGGACTTGTGCATGGAGATTTAAGATTACTACCCCAATCCCCAACCATTTAAAAGCTAACTTATAAACATGGACTTGGAAATGTGGCTCCATTAATGTGTGTCTGTGATCTTAGAAGTTCTTTTGGCTGCTTTTATTGGGAGGTGACTGTCAGGAAATAAACTGCTAGGAAGAGATTGATGAGATTTCCTTTGAATTCTGTGGTGCTTCACTGAAACTTGGAACACTTTGGTGATCTAAGATGAAAAGCTCATTAACAATTCTTGCTCAAAGATGCTAAAAATAATCAGCTATCTAGATCATAGACCTTGGGTAAATGTTCTCTCCAACTTGAAATTTCTTTTCTTTTTTATTTGATAGGTAGAGTTATAGACAGTGAGAAAGAGAGAGAGACAGAGAGAAAGGTCTTCCTTCTGTTGGTTCACTCCCCAACTGGCCGCAATGGCCAGAGCTGCACCAATCTGCAGCCAGGAACCAGGTGTTTCTTCCTGGTCTCCCATGTGGGTTCAGGGACCCAAGCACTTGGGTCATCCTCCACTGCCCTCCCGGGCCACAGCAGAGCTAGACTAGAAGGGGAGCAGCTGGGACTAGAACCTGGTGCCCATAGGGGATGCCAGCACCACAGACAGAGGATTAACCAAGTGAGCCACGGCGCTGGCCCATCCAACTTGAAATTTCTAAAGAAGATTTCACTTAAATGTTTTTAGCATTGATGTTTTCAGAAAGGAAATACAAAGAGCTACCCTTTTTCTTTGACTGAGCTGAACTTAGTTGTGGGAAGGAAGGGGAATGTGGAACCCAGTGACTGGTGATGTCTGGAGACCTAAACTCCTAATGGCTACTTCCATGATTTCCTACAGCTTTTAAATCTGAGTGAAATCAGACGAGAAACTCCAGTGTGCAAGCAAAGCACTCTGACAATCAATACGTGGTCCACAGTAGAGACTAGGGTACCTGAGGAGTCAACATAGTCATTTTTCAACATGGTGATTGCCTTAGAGCCATGCTGGGTGTAAGAAATTCCCAATTTTTGGTCCCCCAAATCCAGAGAGGATTCCATACAGATCATGACAAGAGAAGTTTTGACCAAACATGTGAAGCCCTTTTTGCATTCTTGATAGGATTTCTCAGGATCAAGGTTCTAAGCATTTTGACCTTGAGATTTCTAGCTGGACCCTTGGATATGTCAAAGGATATGCATCTCATCTTATAGAGGTAATAGCTACTTAGTCTCTTTGGATTTTATATAAAGTTCTGTTATACAAAATCATGCTAAATGTTGCTATATTAATATGGATATGTTATTGATATAAATATCATAGAAATTATATAAAAGTGGGCTGGCAATGTGGCATAGCAGGTGAAGCCACTGCCTGCAGTGCCAGCATCCCATATGGGCACAGGTTTGAGTCCCAGCTGCTCCACTTCTGATTCAGCTCTCTGCTATTGCCTGGGAAAGCAGTAGAAGATGGTCCACTCATCTTGCCATGAGACCTCTCTGGACACATATATGTGAATAATCATGACATTCAACAAGTGTGTACTAGCAGGCTGGGTCTAACAAATGTCCCTTCAGCAGGAGTAGGGAACATCCATAGTGTAGGCCATAAAAAGCGCATGAAATCACTTGGTCTGACAGTGCTAAGGCTACTGCAAATGGGATTTGAAATTCAATAAACCTATAGCAGGCTAAATCTTTTTTTAAAAGATTTATTTATTTATTTGAAAGGCAGAGGGAGGGAGAGAAAGCAAGAGAGAGAGAGAGAGAGAGAGAGAGAGAGGTCTTCCATCCACTGTTTTACTCCCCACATGGCCACAATGGTAGGAGCTGGGCCAATCCAATGTCAGAAGCCAGGAGCTTCTTTTGGGTCTCCTGAGCAGGTGTAGGGGCCCAGGGATTTGGATCATCATTTACTGCTTTCCCAGGCCATAGCAGAGAGCTGAGTCAGAAGTGGAGCAGCCAAGACTTGAACCAGTGACCATATGGGATGTTAGCACTTTAGGCAGCAGCTTTACCCACTACACCACAGTGCTGGCCCCCAGGCTAAATCTTACATTGATAATTTGTATGGCCTGTGAATAATGGTATAGATATACAGATGGCCCTTGGAAGAAACGTCCTTTGCCTTAGAAACTACAGACCAGAAACAATCATGTGTGGAAACAGCTTCACAGACAAGAATCACATGCTGAATATGCAGCAGTAACTCCCCAGGAAACTTTGGAAGGAGCAGCATTGCTACAAGGTATCTTAGCACAGAATGCTAAACTCAAAGCCCTCACCCATGCCTATGTCTAAGAGAAAGTAAGAGTCACAATTCACACTGACTTGAGTTAGGAAAGAGGGATGTTGATGGTCTGAATATTGATTAAAGACATATTTTTGGCCTTCCCTGGGTTCAAGAAAGATGGAAAAGATATACAGAAATCTGTTCCATTCATATGAAAACTAGTGAGAAATCCACCCTTCGAGAGCGTCTCTCACACTGAGACATACAGACGCATCCTGAAGGTGGATGTGAAGTTTCCTGTAACAATGTCTTTGGGAGCCCGAGACTGGATATCCAGGTTTCTGAGATACCAGCCATCAGAGTGACTGCCCCTGGCCCAGATCCTGAGGCACCCCTGGGCCCAGGCCCACTCCCAGAGGGTGCTGCCTCCTTGTACTCATCCAGCTTCATGAATCCTGTCTGCCTCTGTCTGCATTTGTGCAGGGAGCTCACCTGGCTCTGCTAACTCATCTATTTTTTGTTTCCTTTTTAAGATGCAAGATATAAATTAATAAAAGCTGAATTGCTTAGTACCAGCTGAAAAAAATGCAGAGGATCTCTACAGCTAAACCCAAGACTAGGAACTTTATTTAAAGAAATGCCTACAGGGATGGTGTTATGGTGTACCAGGTACAACTGCCATCTGTGACTCAGCATCCCATATAGTGCTGATTTGAGTCACAACTGTTCCACTTCTGATCCAGCTCCCTGCTAATGGCCTTGGAAAGCAATGGAAGATGGCCCAAGTTTTTAGGCCTCTGCATCCAAGTGGGAGGAAGCTTTTGGCTCCTGGATTCAGATCAGCACAGCTCTGGTCATTGTGGCCAATTGGGGAGTGAACCAACAGGTGGAAGCCTTCTCTCTCTGCCTTTTCTTCTCTCTCTGTGTAACTCTTTCAATTAATACATCTTAAAAAAAAAAAGAGTTGTGTGTATACTTATTTCAGAATATCTGACTGATCACCTAATGAAGATTTATCAAATTTATAAAATAAAAATCATCAGATTTATAATTTATACAAATTTATAAAATCATCAGATAGAATAAATCTGATTTATAACTGGTTGGATCACTCTAAGTGGATGAATGCTATTTCAAAATTAATAGGGAGTTTATTTTGACCAAATTTTTTTTTTTTTTTTTTTTTTTGGACAGACAGAGTGGATAGTGAGAGAGAGAGACAGAGAGAAAGGTCTTCCTTTGCCGTTGGTTCACCCTCCAATGGACGCCGCGGCCAGTGCACTGCGGCCGGTGCACTGCGCTGATCCGATGGCAGGAGCCAGGAGCCAGGTGCTTTTCCTGGTCTCCCATGAGGTGTAGGACCCAAGGACTTGGGCCATCCTCCACTGCACTCCCTGGCCACAGCAAAGAGCTGGCCTGGAAGAGGGGCAACCGGGACAGAATCCAGCGCCCCAACCGGGACTAGAACCCGGTGTGCCGGCGCCGCTAGGCGGAGGATTAGCCTAGTGAGCCGTGGCGCTGGCTGACCAAATATTTTAAGCCCCTTTGGCATCCTTAACAGATTTCTCAGAATCAAGGTTCTAAATTTTTTCACTTTGAGATTTCCAACAGGAACCCTTGATGTTTCAAAGGATATATCCTATCTTGTAGAGTAATACTTGATTATGCAATTTAGATTGTATGTAAAGTACTGTCATGAAATTATGCTCAGTTTTAAATTATATTAATATAGATATACCATTGATATATAAATTTCCTAAAAGTTATATAAGTTTTAAAATCTAATAGTTCTGTTGTGTTGTTATCAGTCATGATGGTTATCTTGATAAAAAGGAGACCCAGAGGACTAAGGAAGACAATAGGTTTGTAAAATCATTCCATTTCTTTCTTTCCTTTTAAAAAGATTTATCTATTTATTTGAGAGGCAGAATTCCAGAGAAGAAAAGACAGAGGGAGAGAGATCTTCTGTTGGTTCACACCCCAAAGGGACACAATAGCCAAGGATGGGCCAGGCTTCAGTGATCATGTCTACTTTATTAACAACCATGTATACTTTTGAGAGGGCAGGCAGCGGGAGCATAACTAATTCAGGGCAATACTAATTCTATAGGATGAAGCTGACATTGGCACTGCTATGCTTCTCCATTCAGCTTGAAGAGTAGATTTCCAGGTGGGCCTGGGCCACACCCAGGAGCAGTTTAGCTGATTGGTGGTGGTTGGGGGAAATGCACCCAGGGATCCCATTGCCTGCCAGGAGGGAGGCCGTGGGGTCCCTCCCGGGAGGCATGGTGCACCATGCCCTTTCAACCTCCTGCATGGGCAAGGCAGGCAGTCTGACAGGATCACCCATATCTCCCAAAAGGGTGCAGGAGCCCAAACACTTGGCCATCCTCTGCTGCTTTCCCAGGTGCATTAGCAGGGAGCTGGATCAGAGTAGAGTAACCAGGACTCACAGTATATCCCATATGGGATGCCGGCATCAGAGGTGGCAGCTTAACATGCTATGCCACAATGCTGGCCCCCTCTTTAGTTGCTGTGTAACATGCTGTATGGGATGAATGTAAATGGCTCATGTCAATTAATCAATTTCATTTTAACCATGTATATTTAAAGACTTGTGCCATCCATAATTTTGTATTCTCTAAAAACACTTGAAATCAGTTTAACAGAAAATATTCTTAAATACAGATCTTAGGCTACTTTAGACACTAATTTCCAGAATTCTGAGGGAAAGAAAAAAAACTAAAAATCGCATTAAACTGCTAGTAGAGGGGCCAGTGCTGTGGCACAGTGGGTTAAAGCCCTGGCTTGACACTCCAGCATTCCATGTGGGCACCAGTTTGAGTCCTGGGAGTTCCACTGTTGATCCAGCTCCCTATTCATGTTCCTGAGAAAGCAACAGAGGATGGCTCAGGTCCTTGGGCCTCTACATCCACATGGGAGACCCAGGAGAAGTTCCTGGATCCTAGCTTCAGATCAGCTCAGCTCCAACTGTTTCAGCCACTTGGGGAGTGAACCAGCAAATGCAAGTGCTTTCTCTCTCTCTCTGTGTCTCTGTCTCTCTCTGTAACTGTCTTTCAAATACATAGAATTAGTTACATGAGATTGAATTAATCATATTTATGGATTTCTATGCTTTTATTTAAATTTTTTTGGTTCTGCATTTCAGTGTTTCATCTAGATTCAGGAAGATTTCTACAATTTCTATAGGTTATTATACTTTAGTATAGTTTTGTAAATAGATGGAAATGTTTACCTCTAAAATGCAAAACTTTTTTGATTTCTTGTGGCAACGTTATTGTATGAGCTCAGTAAGAATCCATTATCAGGGCCGGCACTGTGGCATAGCAAGCAAAGTCGCTACCTGCAGTGCTGGCATCCCATATGGGCAATGATTCAGGTCCCGACTGCTCCACTTCTGATCTGGCCATCTGCTATGGCCTGGGAAAGCAATGGAAGATGGCTCAAGCCCTTGGGCCCCTGCACCAGTGTGGGAGAACCAGAAGAAGCTCCTGGCTTCAGATCAGCCCAGCTCTGGCCATTGTGGCCATTTGGAAGAGTGAACAAGCAGATGGAAGACATCTTTCTCTCTCTCTTACCTCTGCCTCTTGTAATTCTGGCTTTCAAGTAAAAATGAATAAATTTAAAAAAAGAAGAATCTATTATCATCATACCACAATATCCTTGAAAACATTAGCAGACACAAAAATTATGCACAGAATATCTGGCATCATGAACTCCTAGCCTAGCAATTAGTGAATAGAGTTGTCACTTCTTAGTGAACCCCAAAACTTGAAAATACCAGATATTACTGTTAAAAAAGAAAATATAAGCCTGTCTTGGATTCGATTTTTAACTTTCAGAATTTTTGGATCAGACATTATACACATTTAATGTAAGTGTTAGCACGCTGTAATACTCCTTCTTTCAGATCACAACTCTGTTCATTGTTTTTGTTTTATTTCAAAGATTTAGTTTTTCATTTATTTGAAAGGCAGAATTACAGACAAAGAGGGAGAAACAGAGAAAGAGAGGTCTTCCATCCATGGTATACTCCACAAGTGGTTGCAATATGTGGAATGGGGCAAGGCTGAAGCCAGGAATCAGGAACTTCATCTGAGTCTTCCCCATGGGTGACAGGGGTCCAAGCACTTATGTCATCTTCTACTGCTTTCCCAGGTCCATTAGCATGGAGCCAAATACGAAGTGACTCAAATTGGCACTCATATGGGATGTAGGCATCAAAGATGGCAGCTGAACCACTGGGCCACAATACCAGCCCATGTTCATGGGCCTGAAAACTTTCACTGAGGTTAATAAGCATTTCCTGTGTACTTATATGATGTTAATTATGGTATTCTGCTATTCGCTTGTAACCTTGTTCATTGTTTTAACATATAACCTGTATAGCTTATATGCATAGATGTAACTCAATTTGTTATCATCTTGTTGGTTTTGTTAAACACTTTTATTTTGAACTTTGGGCCTATTGAATGGCATACTTCTACAGAAGTACAATTCCCAGCAAAAGAATCCTGGCTAGGTACTTTGGGGCAACGTCTTCTGTATACAGAACAGATAGATCTAAGTTTAACAATGGACTACAGATAAAGTTAGCCTGAAGACCACTCCTAAATCTTCCTTGTTAATCAAATGTGACTAAAAACATATTTACACTGACTTCTTCCCATCAAATGTTTCTATCTTGACATGGGTCTGCATGAAAAACCAGGTCAAATACAACTTTGCAACAAGAGACAGAGGGAACATGATTGATCAGCTGTGATTTCAGAAATAGATCTTGATCACATGGAAGAAACAAAAGTCAAGATGTAGTGAGTCACTGGTGTGAACTCTAAAGCAAATTAGATAAAGCAAAGAAGTTAGAAATAAAGATTTTTAATGAATGATGGATAGTAACTGGCACAAAAAGGCTCTGCTAGAACTACAATCTCTAGAGTGCCCTCCCATTTTGAAAAAGAGATGAGAACTAGATATGATACTTAATATTCTCACACCTAATGCTACATCTATATGCTATTTAAAATGATTGTCATTCTATGAGTCTGCTGTGTGGACTGCTTCCGAACTCAACATGTCTTAAAATGCAATGTCTGACCTCATTCTAAGTCTTGTTTATTTTTGCTAAATATTTATTTATTTATTTGCAAGATGGCCTTACAAAGAGAGAGAGGGAGAGACAGAGAGATCTTCCATCTGCTGGTTCACTCCCCAAATTGCTGCAACAGCCAGAGATGGGCCCACCCAAGTCAAGAGCCAAGAGCTTCTTCCAGGTCTCCCAAATGGTTGCAGGAGCCCAGGACTTGGGCTATCCTCTGCTCATTTCCCAGGTGCATTATCAAAGATGGATCAGAAGTGGAGCATCTGGGACTCAAACCCATGCCCATATGATGCTGCCAAGGCAGGCGGTGGCTTTATCCTCTACATTAAAGTGGAAGCCTCATGCACACAAAGTCTTAATCAGTGACTCTTCCTGTTTTTTTTTTTAACAGGCAGAGTGGACAGTGAGAGAGAGAGAGACAGAGAGAAAGGTCTTCCTTTTACTGTTGGTTCGCCCTCCAATGGCCGCTGCAGCTGGCGCACTGTGGCTGGCGCACCGTGCTGATCCGAAGGCAGGAGCCAGGTGCTTCTCCTGGTCTCCCATGGGGTGCAGGGCCCAAGCACTTGGGCCATCCTCCACTGCCCTCCTGGGCCACTGCAGAGAGCTGGCCTGGAAGAGGGGCAACCGGGACAGAATCCGGTGCCCCAACCGGGACTAGAACCCGGTGTGCCGGCGCCGCAAGGTGGAGGATTAGCCTGCTGAGCTGTGGCATGGCCCTCTTCCTGGTTTTAAACTGAAAGTTTTCAGGCAGAAAAATCACTAATTTCTCTGGTTTCATTTGAGGTACAGAAATACTAGCATGTTGCTTTTTTTTTTTATCTTTTATTTAATGAATATAAATTTCCAAAGTACGACTCATGAGTTACAATGGCTTTCCCCCCCATACCGTCCCTCCCACCCACAACCCTCCCCTTTCCCACTCCCTCTCCCCTTCCATTCACATCAAGATTCATTTTCGATTATCTTAATATACAGAAGATCAGCTTAGTATACCTTAAGTAAGGATTTCAACAGTTTGTTCCCACACAGAAACATAAAGTGAAAAATAATAGATGATTTTTTTTAAATGATGATGAAATCAGATCAGACCTATTGTCATGTTTAATCCCAGTGAGAGTCAAGTTGGGAATTGATAATTTCTTTTTTTTTTTTTTTTTTACAGAAGATCAGTTTAGTGTACATTAAGTAAAGATTTCAATCGTTTGCACCCCCATAGAAACACAAAGTGAAATATACTGTTTGAGTACTCGTTATAGCATTGAGCCTCAGTGTACAGCACATTAAGGACAGAGATCCTACATGAGGAGTAAGTGCACAGTGACTCCTGTTGTTGACTTTACCAATTGACACTCCTGTTTATGGCATCAATAATCTCCCTATGCACCAGTCATGAGTTTCCAAGGCTATGGAAGCCCCTTGAGTTCTCCGACTCTTATCTTGTTTAGACACGGTCATAGTCAAAGTGGAGGTTCTCTCCTCCCTTCAGAGAAAGGCACCTCCCTCTTTGAAGACCTGTTCTTTCCACTGGGATCTCACTCACAGAGATCTTTTTAGCATGTTGCTTTTATTACTACTGTAGAATGGTGATGCACCTGCAAGATAAAGCTATGCAGAAACTGGCTGTGTAACCTTCTATTTATGCAGAAGATCACTACAGCTAAACCCAGAACTAGGGAGTTGTTTCTTAAAGAAACACCTACAGCAGCTGCTGTTGTGGTGTAACAGGTAAAATTGCCAACTATGACTCCAGCATCCCATATGAGTACTGGTTTTAGTCTTGGCTGCTGCACTTCCAATCCAACACTTTGCTAAAGGCCTTGCAAAAGCAGTGGAAGATGACCCAAGTACTTGTGCCCCAGCCGCCCAGGCAGGAGACCATGAAGAAGCTCCTGGCTCCTGGATTTGGCATGATCAAGCCCGGGCTGCAGCCGCCATCTGGGGAAGTGAAACAGCAGGTGGAAGATCTCCCCCCCATTAATTAATAAGTAAGCCAATAAATAAATTAAAGAAATGCCTACAACCTCCTCTCTTTTCATCCTTAAAATACCCTCACATTACCCCATAAATTTCATGAAGCACTCTAGGCTCTCGATGTTATCTGGATAATTTCTTTTCAAATGCAAAAAGAATTGGTTAACTTTTCCAAACACCTTGTATTGAAGAGACTACTCATTTTTCTTCATCTGTTCTAGACACCTTAAAAGTCAATTGACTATAGGTTAATGACTTGTTCTCTATTCTGCCCCATTGCTTAATGTGTGTGCTTTAATGCCAGCGATATGCTATTTTGATTACTATAGCTTTGTAAAATATATTAAGTAGTGTGACCACTCCAGCATTCTTCTTTTACTTCAATATTGACTTGACTATTCATTATCCTTCATAGTTCTGTACAATTCTGGGGACTTTAAAATATTTTGTTAAAGAGGGGCTGGTTGGCACTGTGGTTTAGTGGGTAAAACCACCACCTGCAGTACCAGCATCCCATAAGCGTGCCAGTTCAAGTACCGACTACTACACTTATGATTCAGCTCTCTGCTATGGATAGCAGTGGAAGATGGCCCAAGTCCTTGGAGACCTGGAAGAAATCCTGTTTCTTGGCTTTGGATCAGCACCCTGCCTTTGTGGCCATCTGTGGAGTGAACCAGTGGATGGAACACTTGATTCTCTGTCTCTGTCTCTCTGCAATTCTTTCAAATAAATAAATCTTTTAAAAAGTTTTGTTAAAGAATAGCATTGAAACTTTGCAATTGCACTGAGTCTGAATATTGCTTTGGATAGTAAGAATATCCTAATACTATTCTAATTTAGGAATGTGAGTAATGTGTCAATTATTTCTGTTGTATTCAATTTCTTTTATCAACATTATAAAATATTCAGCATTCAGGTAATTATCTTCCTAGATTAAATTCACTCCTATATATTTTTCTGCTAGAATTTCTTTTTCAAACAATTGGTTCTTAGGTTATATAAATTCTCTTAATTTTGTATTCTATAACAGCTGCAAAGCAAAAAGCATCTGGCAAAACAAACCCAGATTCATTATTTAAAAAATTCAAGAGAGAGGGCCAGGGGCTGATGCTGTGGTGCAGCAGACTAACGCCCTGGCCTAAAGCGCCAGCATCCCATATGGGTGCCAGTTCTAGAACCAGCTGCTCCTCTTCCAATCCAGCTCTCTGTTGATGGCCTGTGTGGGGAGCAATCCGGACTAGACTAAGTTACTCGAATTAAGACTTATTCTATGCATCTGCTCTCCCACAATATGGCGCTGGGAGAGAAGTAAATAGCTTCCGCACAGCTGCCTCCAGTTCAACCAATTAACTGTAGGACTTGCTCCTGATTGGAGAGCAGCGTACTCGGCGTGTGGGCAGCCGAGTTGGGATTGGCGGAGGAGGACTATAAAGGAGGAGAGAGACGGCATGCACCGGGAACATCTATGGGGAACATCTAAGGGAACCCGTGCAGCCCCCGAGAAAGCCGGCCGGCGGTGTGCCGCTCCCCTGCGGAAGTGGGGAATGCGGCCAGGGGGAACTGCCCTTCCACGGAGGTGGAAGGGATAGTAGCCAACCCGGGAAGAACCAGCAGCAAACCCGGGGAGGGCCGAGCAGACGAAAGAACAGCGCAGGGTCCTGTGTTGCTCCTCCACGAAGAGGGGGAGCGACATAATGGTGCCGTGACTCGGATATGAAGCCTAGGCAGGGCTTAGTGTCGTTCCTCCACGAAGAGGGGGAGCGACAGGCCTGGGAAAGCAGTAGAAGATGGCCCAAGTCCTTGGGCCCCTGCACCCACATGGGAGACCCAGAAGAAGCTCCTGGCTCCTGGCTTTGGATTAGTGAAGCTCCAACTGTTGCGGCCATCTGGGGAGTGAACCATTGGATGGAAGACCTCTCGCTCGCTCTCTCTCTCTTTCTCTCACCATCTGGGGAGTGAACCATTGGATGGAAGACCTCTTTCTCTCTCTCTCTCTGCCTCTCTTCTCTCTGTGTAACTCTATCAAATAAATAAATCTTTAAAAGAGAGAGAGAGAGAAAGAGAGAGACAGAGAGACAGGGCCAGGGTTGCAGTACAGATGGTTAGGCCACTGTCTACAGCACCAGCATCCCACATGGTCACTGATTCAAGTCCCAGCTGCTTCACTTCTGATCCAGGTCTCTGCTACTGTGCCAGGGAAAGCAGCAGTGGATGGCCCAACTGCTTGCACCTATGTTGGAGACTTGGATGAAGCTCCTGGCTCCTGGCTTTGATCTGACCCAGCCCTGCCATCAGTTGGGCATTCATTTGGGGAGTTGAACTAGTGAATGGAAGATCTCTGCCTCTCCTCTCTCTTTGTAACTCTGACTTTCAAATACTAAATAAATCTTTTAAAAAAAGAAATGTATCTCAATAAAATAAAGGCCATAAATGACAAGCTCACAGCTAACACCACAGTCAACAGTGAAAATTTGTAAACTTTTCCTCTTAGGCAGACATCGTGGAATACTGGGTAAAGTCACCATCTAATGCCAACCTCTCATATGGCATTGTTTGTGTCCCAGATGCTCCACTTCTGATGAAACTCCCTTTTAATGACCAGGAAATGTCAAAAGAAGATTCTCCAAATGCTTGGGCCCCTGTAACCCATGTGAGCCCCAAAAGAAGCCCCTGTCTCTGGGCTGGCCCAAGGCTGGCCATTGCAGCCATCAGGAATGAACCAGAGCATGGAAGATTTCTCTCTGTCTCTTCTGACTCCTTGAAAATATAAACATTTCCAGGGTCAGCGCTTGGTGCAGTGGATTAAGCCCTGGCCTGAACTGTCAGCATCCCATATTGGTGCTGGTTCTAGTCCAGCTGCTTCTCTTCTGATCCAGCTCTCTGCTGTGGCCTGGGAAAGTAGTAGAAGATGGCCCAAGTCCTTGGGCCCCTGCACCCATGTGGGAGACCTGGAGGAAGCTCCTGGCTCCTGGCCTATGATGGCACAGCTCCAACTGTTGCAGCCATCTGGGGAGTGAACCAGCAGATGGAAGACCCCTCTATCTCTCTCTGCCTCTCCTCTTTCTGTGTAACTCTAACTTTGAAATAAATAAATCTTAAAAAAAGAAAAGAAAAACATTTCCTGTAACAACAAAAAATACAAGGATGTCTACTCTCATCACCTCAATTGTGTATAGGACTGAAACATCTAGTGGGAGCAATTAGTGACAAAAGGAAATAAAACTGGAACTTAGCTATTTAGAAAACCCTAATGATTCCATGAGAGGCTATTCATTGTCCTGAATTGTGCAACATGTCAAGCCATTGTTTGTGTTGCCAGCATTCCCTATCAGAGCCCCAGCTCTAATCCCAGCTACTTTGCTTCTGATCCAGTTTCTTGCTAATATGCCTGGGAAAGCAGCAGAGGATGGTCCAAGCCTTATGTGCCTGTTACCCAATGTAAGAGACAATGATGGCTGCTGGCTTCAGCCTGCCAAAGATCTGGCTGTTGTAGCCATTCAAGAAATAAACTGTCATTCTTACTCTCTCTCCCCATCTGTCTCTGCCTATCTCAGGGTCTCCTGCTTTTAAGACAAATAGGGACCAGCACTGTGGCAGAGGAGGTTAAGTGGCCTCCTGTAATGACATCATCTCATATGGATACCAGTGTGGGTTCCATCTGCTCAACTTCCATTCCAGTTCTCAGGTAATACACCTGGGTCCAAGGTCCAAGTGCCTGGGCCCCTGCAACCACATGGGAGACCTGGAAAGAAGCTCCTGGCTCCTGGCTTTGGCCTGTCCCAGCCCTGGTTATTGCAGAAGTGAACCAGCAGATGGAAAAACTGATTCTCTCTTTCTCTCTCTCTCTCTCCCTCTCTCTCTCTCTGTAACTGCCTTTCAAGTAAATAAATATTATAGCAAGCAAACATAGCAAATAAATATTTTTCAAGATTTCTTTCATTTATTTGAAAGGCAGAGTTACAGGGAGATAGAGAGATCTTTGATCTTGGTTCACTGCCCACATGTCTACAGTGGCATGGCTGGGGAGCCAGAAGCATAGGTTGCAGAGGCCCAAGCACCTGAACCATCTTTCCCTGATTTTCCAGTGCATTAGCAAGAAGCTGGATAGGAAGTAGAGGAGCCAGGACTCTAATCAGTGTGCACGTGGTATAGCGGAATGGCAGGTGGTGGCTGGACTAAAATAGATATATCTTTAAAAAGGAAAATTAAAAAAAAACTATTAAATCCAAAAATGAATTCCATAGAGTTGCAGGATACAGAATCAACCAGGTTGTAGTAATTGTGCTACATCAAAAATGTTTGAAGCAATGCAGATTTATCTTGGAGAAGGACAGACTGAAAGATTAATGCCAACTGGCACCACAGCTCAGTAGGCTAATCCTCTGCCTGTGGCAGTGGCACACTAGGTTCTAGTCCCAATCAGGGCACCAGATTCTGTCCCAGTTGCCCCTCTTCCAGTCCAGCTCTTTGCTGTGGCCCAAGAGGGCAGTGGAGGATGGCCCAAGTGCTTGGGCCCTGCACCTCATGGGAGACCAGGAGAGGCACCTGGCTCCTGGCTTCAGATCAGCGTGGTGCACCAGCCTCAGTGTGCCAGCTGCAGCAGCCATTGGAGGGTGAACCAACGGTAAAAGGAAGACCTTTCTCTCTGTCTCTCTCTCTCACTATCCACTCTGCCTATAAAAAAAAAATTAATGCCTTGCTAGTGAATAAATGCAGAATCTGATGTTTCAGAGTAAAAGATGGAAGCATATCAACGTGTATTGTTTCCTAGGCTGCCATAAAATCATGACAAAATAGGTGACTTAAAACAACTAAAATGGGATAGGCATATAAAAATGTGGAATAAATATATATTCTTTTTCTGTTCTGGAGGCCAGAAGTCTGATATCAGGGTGCTGGCAGGGCCATGTTCCTTCTAATGGCTCTGGAGAAGAATGCCTCCTTGCCTTTACCTAGCTTTTGATGATTGCCTGCAATTGTTGGCATTCAGTGGCTAGAAGCTGTATCTCTCTAATTTCTGCCCCTGTTGTCATGACATCTCCTTTCTGTGTGTCTTCATATGGCTTTCTTTTTTTTAATATTTTATTTTTTTGACAGGTAGAGTTACAGACAGTGAGAAGCAGAGACAGAGAGAAAGATCTTCCATCTGCTGGTTGACTCCCCAAATGGTGGCAACAGCTGGAGCTGGGCTGATCCCAAGCCACAAGTCAGGAGCTTCCTCCAAGTCTCCCACATGGGTACAGAGGCCCAAGGACTTGGGCCATCTTCTACTGTTTTCCCAGGCCATCAGCAGAGAGCTGGATTAGAAGAGGAGCAGCCAGGACTAGGACTGGTGCCCATATGGGATGCCGGTGCCACAGGTAGAGATTAAACTTCTGTGCCACAGCACTGGCCCCTATATGATCTGCTTATAAAAACAATACATATTGGGGGCCAGCACTGTGGCGTAGCAGGTGGGGCTTCCACCTGCAGTGCCAGTATCCCTTATGAGCACCACTTTGAGTGCCGGCTGCTCCACTTTTGATCCAACTCTCTGCTGTGGCCTGGGAAATCAGTAGAAAATGACCCAAGTCCTTGGGTCCCTGCCCCCACATGGGAAACCTGGAAGAAGCTCTTGGCTCCTGGCTTTGGATCAGCACAGTTCTGGCCATGTGGCCATCTGGGGAGCAAACCAGCAGGTAGAAGACCTCTCTCTTTCTCTCTCTCTCTCTCCCTCTCTCTCTCTCTCTTTCTCTACCTCTGCCTCTCTGTAACTCTGCCTCTCAAATAAATAAAAAATATTAAGAAAAAACACATTAAATCTAGGGCCCATTCTGATCTTGAAAGGTCTTACTTTAGCTACTTACATATGCAAAGTTGTATTTCAGAATAAAATCACATTCTGAGATTCCAGATATATTTGAAGGAAATAATATTCAACCCAGCAGAGTTTAATTTGCTAATGCCAAACAACAAACAAACCAATTCAAGAAACAATAAGACAACATGACACCCCCAAAGGAACAGCATTTCAGTACTAGATTGTGAAGATGATGAGATGGAAGAAAATCAAGGAATGGAATTCCAAAAACTGATCATAAGATTACACAGAAGTAATCAGAAGCAAATGCTGGTTTTTTGAAAAAATAAGCAAAATTGATACACCATTGGACCAACTAACAAAAAAAAAAAAAAAGACCTAAATCACTAAAATTAGAGATGAAAAAGGAATTGTAACAACAGACACCCAAAAATATAAAGAATCATCAGAAATTACTATGAAGAGCTGTATGCCTACAAACTGGGGAACCTAGAAAATGGATAGATTCCTGGACACAACAAACCTACCTAAATTGAGCCATGAAGACATAGAAAACTGAAACAGATCCATAACCAAGACAGAAATTGAATCAGTAATAAAGGCCCTCCCAAAAAAAGAAAAGCCCAGGACTGGATGGCTTTGTTGTAGGCAGAGAGAAAGAGAGAGAGATAGAGAGAGAGAGAGAGAGATAGAGAGAGAGAGAGGTCTTTCATCTGCTGATTCACTCCCCAAATGGCCTCAATGGCCAGAGTTGAGTCACTCAGAAGCCAGGAGCCAAGAGCTCCTTCAAGCTTTCCCATGTAGGTACATGTCATAAGCACTTGAGCCATCTTCTACTATTTTTCCAGGACACAAACAGAGAGCTGGATCAGAAGATGAGCAGTCAGGACACAAATGGGAACCCATATGGTATGCTGGCACCACATTCAGAGGCTTAGCCTATGTCACATCACTGACCCCCAGAAGATTTGCATTTTAAGAGCCAAACTCTGGAAAGAGAATGGAGTCAGAGAGAGGAAGAACTAGAGGAGAAATCAAAAAGAGACATGACCACTAACCATTAGACAGAGTAGTAAGAATACTGAACAGAAAAGACAGGAAACAAGAACACAATTCAGTTATAATTGGTTGGGCAAAGGATCAAAAGTGGAGTTCAATAACATGATGTATGTATGAAAGACTGTGTGGGCACTGGTATAGGATGTTGAAATTTGGAAAAAAGTCAACAAGAATACGATGAAAAGAAGTGAGACTGAAATTGGACACATTGTGTTTGAAGTTTCTGTTGTTAATTATGTCAGCATCAACTACGGGCAACTAGAAATATGAGGTAGAGCTCAGTATAGAGATCAAAGTAGCAGAATTTCAGTGATCAGAGTAAATGAAATATCATAAAGAACAGGATAACATAATGTGAAAAGGAATGTGAACCAGATCTGAGGAAACTCTGATACCTACTGGTAGGGAAGGACATAATAAAAAAAGGACAGGAGAGGAATTTTAATGTTAATTCCAGGGATAATGAAAATCTCAATATTAAAAAATCTGGGGTCAGCTATGTGGTATAGTGGGTAAAACTGCTGCCTGCAGTGCCAGCATCCCCTGTGGGTGCTGGTTCAAGTCCCAACTACTCCACTTCCATTAGAACTCTCTGATATGGACTGGGAAAGCAGTGGAAGATGGTCAAGTCTTTGAGGCCCTGCACCCACATGGGACAGCTGGAAATTTGCTAGCCCCTGAGTTCAGATTGATCCAGGTCTTGCCCTTGTGGTCATTTGGGGAGTGAACCAGTGGATGGAAGACTTCTCTTCCCTCTGCCTCTACCTCTCTGTAACTCTTGTCTTTCAAATAAATAAATTAAAAAAAAAATTTTTATTGAGTATATATGGTTTCAAGATTTACAGCACCAAAAATAACTTACATCTCAATTCTATTTCCCAAACATTTATGAAGTACCCCTGTCATATTTCATGATATTCAGAGGTCTACTGAAAAAAAATTCATGATCATCAACAAAGGCATTGAAAAAATACATTTTAAAATATTTCTTTGGCAAAAAATATTGTTTATTTAATTGAAAGTCAGGTTGAAAGAGAGGAAGTGAGACACAGAGAGAGGTCTTCCATCTGCTAGCTCACTCCCAAAACAGTTGCAAAAGCCAGGGCTGGAACCAACTGAAGCCAGGAGTCAGGAGGCTCTGCTGGGTCTCCCACATGGCTACATGGGCCCAGGGAGTTGGACAATCTTCCATTGCCTTCCCAGGAGCATTAGGAGAGCTGGATCAGAAGTGGAGCAGCCAGACTCAAATTGGTACCCATATTGGATTCAGGCTATAGCTTAACCTTTAAATCTTGAAAAAAATTATTATTTGCACACAATTTATACCTGAAAGACTCAAAGAATCCCCATGAAAACTCCTATTTGGGTGGTACAATAAAATAAAATAATATTGGAGCCAACACTGTGGTATAGAAGGTTAACCCACTGCCAGCAACACAGGAATCCCATATGGGTGCCAGTTCAAAGCCTCTCTGCACCACTTCCAATCCAGTTCCCTGCTAAAGTATCTCAGAAAGCAGATGAGCCAAGGGCATGGTCTCCTGCACGCATATAGGAGATGTGGAAGATTCTTCCAGAATCCTGGCTTCAGACTCTCATAGCACCAGTCACTGCAGCCATTTGTGTAATGAATCAGCAGATAGAATCTCTCTCCTCTTTCTGTAACTCTTCCTTTCAAATTAATAAATAAATCATTGAAAAAAAGATGAAACATGACCACTGCTGGACAAGAAAAGGAATCAGAGAGTCTTCTTATTTTATATATTATTGTTTAAGGTTGCCTCCTCCAGTTCTTATAAAAAGTACAAGCAATCCTTTGGGAATCAAGAGCAATCTGTCATCTCTCAAGTAACTGATTACTGAAGGTTATGGCAATGACAACACTGTTAAATATGTGAAGGGGTTAAATAGACCCTAAATGCTTTCAAATGCTCAAAATTGGCCAAAGGAAAGGAGAATGAAATATACATAAAACATGGTTTTCAAAAATCATAAAAGGCAAGATTAAAACATCATGCCTCAAAAAGTTGACCCCATCTAAAATTATGAAAACATATATCTAAGTCTATTTTTTATTTTGTCAGAAGCAACATTACTGACAAAAAAGTATGCAGGGTTTAAGCTGTAGAGAGGCCAAGGGTGATAAAGAGGAAACACAACACGTGAACAATCTAGCCTTGAGAGTCCTTGCCAATGGGTACAGTGTGGATTGCAGAGGAAGGACACTGCAGAGGGCATAGACATGTGCAGCGAGGGTGCATAATCAAGGCCTCTGTGAAGAGTGTCTCGTGTGAACTTAGAGGTCTCTCCCTACTTCTGCCACCAAAATGGGCAGATTGCTATGATTCCCCTCCATGCTCTAAGCCTCTACATGGGGTACACAGAAAGCACATAACTTATTTCTCTGTGAACAGGTCTATGGACCGAGGGTAGCTACCTCAGGGGATAACATGGGTGCATGGCATTATTCAAGATTCTGGATTTGAGTGCAACATGGGACATTATGACTATTGAATTACACCATAAAATATGAGCATCACTTGGATTACCATGAGAAAAAAAGGAAAGTTGGGAAGGCTATGAATGTCCAAAGAAAGCAAAAAAGATAGGTCTGAAGGTTAAGGTCTACCAAAACCAGTGCCACGCTGAGAAATACAGATGAAAAAGATTATCAGGGCCGGTGCTGTGGCGTAGTGGGTAAAGCGGCTGCCTGCAGTGCTAGCATCCCATGTGGGCACTGGTTTGGCAAGTCTTGGATGCTCCACTTCCAGTCCAACTCTTCGCTGTGGCCTTGGAAAGCAGAAGATGGCCCAAGTCCTTGGGCCCATGCACCCACATCGGAGACCTGGAAGAAGCTCCTGGTCCCTGGCTTCAGATCAGTGCAGCTCTGGCTGTTGCAGCTAACTGAGGAGTGAACCATCAGATGGAAGACTCTCTCTCTCTCTCTTTCTCTCTCTCTCTCTCTCTCTCTGCCTCTCCTGTGTAACTCTGACTTTCAAATAAATAATAAATAAATCATTTTTAAAAGAAATTTATGGGATATGTACTCCATGGAATACTGACAGAGGTTAAAAACATCATTTAATTTGCAACAAAATGGATAAAACTGGAAAATATCATACTTAGTGAAATAAGCCAGTCCAAAAAGGACAAATACCATATGTTCTCCCTGATCTGTGGTAACTATTAGAGCACCTAAGGTAATCTATAAAAATGAAATTTACACTTTGAAAAGCAATGACTGAATAGCCCTTGTCTCAACTATTGAGGAAGAATTTTTTTTCATATTATTTGTTGAAATCTTTAATTAGTATAGTTAATCATATGTGTATAAAGTTATTTGCAAATAGATCTTAATGAAAAAGAAGAATGCAAATAGGAGGAGAAAGAAAGGGTGTAGGAGTGTGGGTGGGAGGGTGGGTATGGTTGGAAAAATTACTATGTTCTTCAAGTTTTAATTATGAAATGCATGAAGTTTGTATTCCTTAACTAAAAGGTTTCTGGGGAAAAAAGACAGAGGAGCATTCCAGGAAAATTTTCATTCTGATGATTTGGGTCAAGGCTATTTGGCAGTAATATTTAAAAAGAAAATAAATTATGTGTTTTTCATCTTATTTATTTTTAATGATTAACTGATTTGTTTTGAAAGACAGTTTTGGGAGAGAGAAGACAGAGAAAGATCTTCCAGCTGTTGCTCCACTCCCCAAATAGCTGTAACAGCTGGAGCTGGGCCAGACTGAAACCAGGAGCCAGAAGCTTCATCTGGGTCTCAAACATGGGTAGCAGGTGTCAAAGCACTTGAACCATCTTCTGTTGCTTTCACAGGTGCCCTAAGCAGGGAGCTGGATTGGAAGTGGAGCAACCAGGAAACAAACCAGAACCCATAAAGGATTCTAGCATCCTAGGCAGCTATTTAACCCACTATAACACATTGTCACAATGTCAGCCCAGGTTTTCAATTTAGAATTGTATGGCATGAGGTGCCATTTGGACAGCTACAAAGAAACACTCAACAGGGTGTAGATATAGTGGTATACATGCTGTGCAAGAAATACAAGCTGGAAGGAAACAGACATGTCAGACCAGATAGGATCAAACCTGTCAAGGTGAATTGCAGGGTGGAATCAACAAGATACCAGTAAAAAGAGAAGAAACCATCAGTGATGTCATGATACAAACAGGATGGCTTCCAGAAGGCTGTCTAGTAGTTTCAACTATGGCAAGGCAAAAGATTCTAGAAGTGAGGCAGTCATTTAGGCTAGTGCCCTAGTCCTACAATAACATTTCTGGCTGTGCTTCCAGCACTGGCTCCTAATTCTAGATTTTTGCAAATCTAGACACCAGAAGTCAGTGCTGACAACTCAAGCAAGTAGGCTTCTGCATCTCAAGTGAGAGGCCAGGACTGCATTCCTGGCTCTCAGCTATGACTTTGTTCCAGTCCTGGCTGCTGTGGGCATTTGAAGTGTGAATCAGTGTATTAAAGGTCTCTCTCTCTCTCTCTCTCTCTCTGGCATAGTAGGCTAAGACTACACCCATGGTGCCAGCATCCATATGGGCAACAGTATGTGTTCCTGGAAGCTATTCTTCTTCTTTTTAAGATTTATTTACTTGTTTGTTTGTTTGAAAGTAGAGTTACAGAGATGGAGAGACAGAAAGAAAGGTCTTCTATGCACTGGTTCACTCCCAAAATGGTCACAAACAACTGGAGCTAGACCAATACAAAGCCAGGAGCCAGAAACTTCTTCCAGATCTCCCATGTGGACACAGTGGCATGAAGACTTTAGCCAACCTCTACTGCTCTCCCAGGTCATAGCAAAGAGCTGGATCATTAGGGGAGCAGCTGGGACTCAAATTGGTACCCATATGGGATGCCAGCATTGCAGGCAGAGGCTTAATCTACTAAGCCACAGCACTAGCCCCAGTTGCTCTTCTGATCCAGCTCTCTGTTTATGGCCTGAGAGACCCAGAGGAAGCTCCTAGCTCCTAGCTTTGGATCAGCCCATCTCTAGCAGTTTGGGCCATTTGGAGAGTGAACCAGTGGATGGAAGACTTTTCTGGGGCCAGCGCTGTGGCTCAATAGGCTAATCCTCCACCTGTGGTGCAAGCACCCTGGGTTCTAGTCCTGGTCGGGGCGCCGGATTCGGTCCCAGTTGCTCCTCTTCCTGCCCAGCTCTCTGCTGTGGCCCAGGAGTGCAGTGAAGGATGGCCCAAGTCCTTGGGCCCTGCACCCACATGGGAGACCAGGAGAAGCACCTGGCTCCTGGCTTTGGATCAGCGTGGTGCACCGACCACAGTGCGCCGGCCACAGCACACCAGCCACAGTGGCCATTAGGGGGTGAACCAATGGAAAAAGGAAGACCTTCCTCTCTCTCTCCCTCTCACTGTCCATTCTGCCTGTCAAAAAAATTAAAAAAAAAAGACTTTTCTGTCTCTCCTCTCCCTGTAACTCTGCCCCTCAAATAAATAAATAAAATCTTTTTTCAAAAAGGTCTCAATATATTTCCATCTACTACTTCTTTTCTTTCAAGTATATAAATATTTTTAGATGGCAAAATATTCAAGTAAAGCAAAGAGTAGAGAATTGTCTTTGGCTCTGACTATAGTTTATGCCATTGATAAATGTTTTGAAAAATGCAATAATTTGGCTGGCGCCATGGCTCACTAGGCTAATCCTCTGCCTGTGGCACCAGCACACCGGGTTCCAGTCTCAGTTGGGGCACTGGGTTCTGTCCCAGTTGCTCCTCTTCCAGGCCAGCTCTCTGCTATGGCCAGGGAGGGCAGTGGAGGATGGCCCAAGTACTTGGGCCCTGCACCCGCATGGGAGACCAAGAGGAAGCACCTGGCTCCTGGCTTCAGATGGGTGTGGTGCGCCAGCCGCAGCGGCCATTATGGAGTGAACCGATGGAAAAAGGAAGACCTTTCTCTGTCTCTCTCTCTCACTGTCTAACTCTGCCTGTCAAAAAAAAAAAATGGTATAATTTGCCTGAATACATAACTTTGAGAGTATGAAATATTCCTAAGTAGTCTCCTAACTATGGAGAGTTATTTAAGGATGTGCAATATGTTCTATCCTCTAGACAATTTCTGATCTGATCCATGAAACAAGTTCAGCCTCTAAAAAGCTTTTGAGGACACCCTACATTAACAATTCCAAATATAACCATTTTAATTAATTGTTTCTGAGGTAGCCAATTCTTCTCTAAGTTTCAACTCAAACCATGTAAAAAGTCTTGTAGCTATGGCAATAAAAAAAGTGAGACCAATGTACATTCAGCTCAGATGTCTTTAGATCTTGTAGCCATGCTTACTTTATCTTATATAAATCCTGATTCTGAATTATATTTCTTTATGCTTTTCCAATTTATTTAACAAAATCTCAGAAAGCTCTTAAAATACAATGTGAAAGAAGCTAAGGAACAAATAAACAACTTACTGGCAATATATTTATTTTCATTGGACTTGGCCACATGTAGATGTCTCTAGAATCTTATCTGCAAGAGGAATTACTGGAGGGAGGGGTGAGACTAGATTCTTCCTAGATTCTACTGTGCTAGCAAGGTCATGAAGGAAATGTATATAGAAAAATGGGCATATGAGCTGGGCAACAAAAATAAAGTACCCTCCTGCGGGGAGCAACTGGGAGCAACTCGGACTAGACTAAGTAACTGGAATTAAGACTTATTCTATGCATCTGCTCTCCCACAATATGGCGCCGAGAAGGGAAACAGCTTCTACACAGCTGCCTCCAGTTCAACCAATAAACTGTAGGACCTACTCCTGATTGGAGGAGAGCAGCGTACTCGGCGTGTGGGTAGCAGAGTTGGGATTGGCGGAAGAGGACTATAAAGGAGGAGAGAGACAACATGCACCAGGAACATCTAAGGGGAACATCTAAGGGGAACACCTGTGCAGCCTCCGAGAGAGCCGGCCGGCGGTGTGCCGCTCCCCTGCGGAAGTGGGGAAAGTGGCCAGGGGGAACCGCCCTTCCACGGAGGTGGAAGGGACGGCAGCCAACCCGGGAAGAACCAGCAGCAAACCCGGGGAGGGCTGAGCAGATGAAAGAACAGCGCAGGGTCCTGTGTCGTTCCTCCATGAAGACGGGGAGCGACACCCTCCCTATGGGGGAATATAGACTTTACACATGGGAAGAGCAGAAAAGACCCTGAAAGAGCACACACAATTCTACCAGTCACTCAGGTTAAACATAGACTATTGTTAGGCTAATTGAAATATTAATTTGTTACCAATTCTGTAAAAAAAATCAATGCCAGGGCCGTCACTGTGGAGTAGTGGGTGAAGCACCAATTCCAGTACACCTGCTCCACTTCTGATCTAGCTCTCTGCTATGGACTGTGGAAGCAGGGGATGAAGACCCAAGTCCTTGGGCCCCTTGCAGGTATGTGGGAGGCCTGGAAGAATCTCTAGGCTCTTGGCTTCAGATTGGCCCAGCCCCAGCCAATGAGGCCATTTGGGGAGTGATCAGCAGATGGAAGACCTCTCTCTTTGTGCCTCTGCCTCTCTGTAACTCAGCCTTTCAAATAAATAAATCATAAAAAAATCAATGTCAATGCATAGAAATAATTTATAATGTTCATCATGATTGTTCATACAAGTAGAAGTACACATTATGCTTTCATTAGTATCCATATTACACAGAAAATTACTCAGGCTATCCTGTTTTCCTTACAGTATTTCATGTATCTAAAATTTCATGAAAGTATGCAGCTTGAAAATCAGTTTTTGGCCACAATTATATCTACAGGAAAAATTGACATACTAGTACAGCTCTCTGTAACTGTTCCATGTGACACTCCTCCATGTATATAAACCTTAATATAATCCTTCACCACAGGGACTCCCCTGACATTTTCCAGTTCACTTGTTCTAGCCCATGAGACAACAGTAAATATCATACCAACATAGTTCAAAAAGTATTTTGCCTTTGGAAGTTTGCCTTCTTGCATAGCAATCATGTGGAGAATCCTGAGACTTGCCTGTTGGACACATGGGGCCTAGGTCACAGGCTGCACAAACCAGACATTGGAAGGGTAGACATTATGATTCAGGAGGTTAAGCTACTTTTCTGGACATACCACATCACATACCAGAGTGCTTGGTGTGTGTCCTGGCTATTCTGCAGCTCCAACCCAACTTCCTGCAAGTTTTTTTTTTTAAGATCTATGTATTTATCTAAAACACAGAGTTACACAGAGAAAGGAGAGGCAGAGAGAAAGAGAGGGAGGTCTTCCATCCACTGGTTCACTCCCCAATTGGCTGCAATGGCTGGAGCTGAACCAATCCAAAGCCAGAAGACAGGAGCTTCTTCCAGGTCTCCCACATTGGCACAGGGGCCATAGGATGTGGGTGATCTACTTTCTCAGGCCATATCAGAGAGCTGGAATAGAAGTGGGCAGCCAGAACCTGAAGTGATGCCCATATGGGATTCCAGCACTGCAGGTGGTGACTTTACCCACCACACCACAACACTGCTCCCATGAGTGTTCTTTTGAGTCAACAGCTCATGGCTCCAAAATTTAATTTCCTGCCATCTGCATGGGATACCCACATGGCATTCCTACCTCCCTCACTGTTGTTGGCTTTTTATTTATTTATTTATTTATTTATTTATTTTTTGACAGGCAGAGTGGACAGTGAGAGAGACAGAGAGAACGGTCTTCCTTTGCCATTGGTTCACCCTCCAATGGACGCCACAGCCGGCGCGCTGTGGCTGGTGCACCATGCTGATCTGATGGCAGGAGCCAGGTGCTTATCCTGGTCTCCCATGGGGTGCAGGGCCCAAGGACTTGGGCCATCCTCCACTGCACTCCCTGGCCACAGCAGAGAGCTGGCCTGGAAGAGGGGCAACCAGGACAAAATCCGGTGCCCCAACTGGGACTAGAACCCAGTGTGCCAGCGCCACAAGGCGGAGGATTAGCCTATTGAGCCACGGTGCCAGCTGTTGGCTTTTGTATAGTTATCCAGCAGAAGGAGGGTCTTTTTCTCTGCCTTTGAAATGAATAAATTAGTAAAACAGTATTGATATGTGATATGGAACCATGGGTTGCTACCACCACTGGTTAAAACCCTCGTTCCTCCAATTCTGATTCAGCTCCCTATTAATACACCTGGGAAAATATCTTAAGGCAGTCCAAGAACTTAGGCACTTTCTACCCACTTGGGAAACCTGGATGGAGTTCCTGGCTTCTGACTTTGGCCTGGTCCAGTCCGAGCCACTGAAGCCAATTTTGTTTTTTTTTGACAGGCAGAGTTAGACAGTGAGAGAGACAGAGAGAAAGGCCTTCCTTCCATTGGTTCACCCCCAAAATGGCCACTACAGCCACTGCACTGCACCGATCCAAAGCCAGAAACCAGTTGCTTCCTCCTGGATTCCCATGTGGGTGCAGGGCCCAAGCACTTGGGCCATCCTCCACTGCCCTCCCTGGCCATAGCAGAGAGCTGGACTGGAAGAGGAGCAACCGGGACAGAATCTAGAGCCCCAACCGGGACTAGAACCCAGGGTACCGGTGTTGCAGGCAGAGGATTAGCCTAGTGAGCCATGGCGCCGGCCACACTGAAGCCATTTGAGGAGTAAATGAGCAGAGAGATCTGTCTCTCCCTGTCTCTCTATAACTCTGCCTTTCAAATGAACAAATAAATAACTCTTTAAAAACATATTGGTGTGAGTTAAGCAATCTTGAAGGCAGTAGCCTCAATTAAAGCACTAGACAACTAAAACCTCATTTGTGATCACAGGTTCCACCAGCATATGAACTGCCTAGCCACCCAAAAATGCTTAGTAAGAATTACAAATAAAATGGATGTATTTTATACCTGTATAATTTTTATTTATTTGCTATAAGTCAAATGCATATGTAGGCTGGCACCACAGCTCACTAGGCTAATCCTCCACCTTGCGGTGCTGGCACACCGGGTTCTAGTCCTGGTCGGGGCTCTGGATTCTGTGCCGGTTGCCCCTCTTCCAGGCCAGCTCTCTGCTGTGGCCAGGGAGTGCAGTGGAGGATGGCCCAAGTCCTTGGGCCCTGCACCTCATGGGAGACTAGATAAGTACCTGGCTCCTGCCATCGGATCAGCGTGGTGTACTGGCCGCAGCACGCCAGCCACAGCGTCCATTGGAGGGTGAACCAATGGCAGAGGAAGACCTTTCTCTCTGTCTCTCTCTCTCACTGTCCACTCTGCCTGTCAAAAAAAAAATGCATATGTATATGCATTCTAGTCCCTGACCGGGATTAGAACCCAGTGTGCCGCTGCCACACGTGGAGGATTAGCCTAGTAAGCAGTGGCGCCAGCCATAAATAAATCTTAAAAAAAAAAAAAAAAGAATGACACTGCTGCCTTGCCACAAAAAAAATAAATAAATATGACTTGTAAATTAACTGTGGTAAATTAAATAACACTACTCAAAAATAAATAAATAAATCAGGATGTGTGACATTTACAAATCATTTGACATGTCAATGTACCTCATCATAGTTCTAGATTTCAAACATGACAAACTAGGTTTCACATTAATTGTAAACCAATAAAAGTTTTTTTTAAAAAATCACAGTAGGCAGGACACACTCTGGTATTTGATGTGAGCATCCCAAACAGCAGCTTAAACTGATGTAGTACAGTTTCTACCCCAGCAGCTCCTAGTTTTGAGTTAGCATTTAAGGAACCAGCACATGAAAGCATTGTGTCAGTTTGTGTCTCTGCCTGAAAGAAATAAAATAATAAATAAATTTGGCCCCCCTCTGCTATCTTCTCCCTATTTCCAAACTTGGCAACACAAAGCCACCACAAATGTGCTCCATTAAAATAGAGTGGCTTTCTGTGGACATTGCAGGGAGCTTTGAGGGTAAGAAATGCCACTTGTGATAATGGCATTGCATATTGGAGTACCTTGTTAGAGCCTGGTTATTCCACCTGGTCCATCTTCCTGCTGATGTTCATCCTGAGAGATGATGATCCAAGTACTGACTCCCATGACTATCTGTGTAGATGCAAATACAGCTTTGGGTGCTGGCTCTAGCCTTGCCTAGCCACAGCTGCTGCAGGCCCCTGGGCCGTGAGCCAGCAGGTGGGAAGGTCTTTCTGTCTCTGCCTTTCAAAAAATAAAAATAAATAAGACATTAAAGAAAAATGACAGCTAAAATAGTTTATTTTAATGAATTCAACCATATCAGTTTAAATGTGAATTATCTAAATGCACCAAAAGACAGAGATTGACACAGGAAAAATAAAACCAGACACAACTTTTGTGTGATCGATAAGAAAAAAAAATTTCTTTTTCACATCACACCATTGAATAATTTCATGCTCCATGAAGATAACAACAATCTAACACTTAAATAATAGAACAGCATTTCTAAATAAGTTGGCAAAGCATAAGTAAAAGGCAACAAATGGGGCCAGTGGCTTAAACCTCACTTTGTGATAGTTTCTGATCTCATGTGCTTCACTTCCAATCCAGCTTCTTGCTAATGCACCCAGGAAATTAGAAGAATATGGCCCACATATTTGAATTCTTGTCATGCATCTAGGAGATCCAGGTGGAGTTCCAGGTTTCTTGCTTTAACATGGCCCAGCTCCAATTTTTGCAGTCATTTGGGGAGTAAGCTAGCAGATTAAAGTTCTTTCTTCCTTTTCTCTCTACCTCTGTCTTTCAAATAATAAATATTTTTAAGATAAATAAAAAGCAGCAAGTTTCTACAAATGTATTAGAGAATGAGCTCTGGGTAGCATTCTGCTTAATATGAAGTTCACAAGGGAACCCGTGTAACCATAATAAAATCATGTTCCTTACCCTTTTCAGATTTTTAGCTTAATGCAGACATTTTCTCTTCTGTTTTGTGAACATTTGAATTCAGAATTTTGGGAACATACTGAAAGTTGATTTAGAATGTCAGACTTGGATTTGGCACTGTGATGTACCAAGTAAAGCTGCTGCCTTCAGTGCCAGAATCCCATATGGGTGACAGTTCAAGACCCAGCTGTTCTCCTTCTGATCCAGCTCCCTGCTATGGCCTGGGAAAGCAGTAGGAGATTGTCCAAGGCCTTGCGCCCCTGCACCCACAGGGGAGACCCAGAAGAAGCATCTTGCTCCTGGCTTTGGATGTATAGCCAAACCTTGGTGTGCACCAAATGCATTTGCTTGTCAGATCTGGCAACACTTAGCTAAGGTGGATTTCACTTGCCTTTGCAAAAGTTTTGTTCCCTACACAAGGAATCCAGGATCAACCCAGCTAACAAGGAAACTCTTCAGCTGATGTAACTGACAAAATTCAAATTACAAACCAATGCTTGACTGACACCTTGGGCTGCCCAGTTAATCATCAGAACACAAAGCCTGAAAAATCTGCCAAATTATCAATTAACTAGACTCAAATTTTCTAATCTCACTGTAGCTACTTTTCTTCCATTTTTTTACTAGCTTATGGGCAGGAAGAGCACATTTTGGATCTTGAGATCTCTTTCCCCAAGACCTTGTAATAAACCTTTATCCTCTAGCCAACTCTAATCTCTGAGGAATTGGTCTAGTAATAAAAATTATTTGATTAATAAAGAAAGTACTTAAATATATTAATAACAAAACTATCTTTTCAACTATTAAATTTAAGTATGGAGACCTAACAAAAGTAGAGAATGAAGGGGCTGGTGCTGTAGCTTAGCAGGTAAAGCCACTGCCTGAAGTGCCAGCATCCCATATGGGCACCGATTCAAGTCCCAGATGCTCCACTTCCAATCCAGCTCTCTGCAGTGGCCTGGGAAAGTAGTAGAAGATGGCTCAAGTCCTTGGTCCCCTGAACCCACATGGGAGACCTGGAAGAAGCTCCTGGCTCCTGGCTTTGGATTGGTGCAGCTCTGGCCATTGCAGCCAATTGGCGAGTGAACCAGTGGATGGAAGACCTCTCTCTCCCTGTCTCTCCTTCTCTCTCTCTGTGTAACTCTGACTTTCAAATAAATAAATAAATCTTAAAAAGCAAAAAACAAAAAGAGTAGAGAATGAGATTTTGACAAAACATAAAATGTCTTTTCCTCATTTAATAATCAGAAATGTAAAATATTCTTTTGTAGTCTGTTTATTTTAACAAGCTGCTCAACCAGATAACTTGGAAATCAAGCCTGATGATAAAGTACTAAAATTTAATTAAAAATTAGAATAGTGTTGTTACCAAAGGCTTGGACTCTGTCCCAAGTGCCAATTAAAATAATGGGGACATGGTTTTGGGGAGAATAATACAGAACAGTTAATCTTTTGCAAATGAGGACACAGAAGTCTATCAAATCTTGATGATAGTTACCAAATAATCAGGCCCTTCTGCTTGCTGCTCAGATGGTCAATTCATCAGAGTGTTGGTAAAAGGAAAGGGTTAATTTAAAAAAGTCAGTGGTCTTGGGGGAAAGAGAGATCCCCCAATCCAAAATGAGCTCTTTCCCAACAAGCCAACAGGACAGTTGCAGAGTGAGGTTACAAATAAAACAATGAGTCTATTTGATTAACAATTATGCAGATTTTCAGGCTTTGTTCTAATGAGGGTCCTACCTTGGCAGGGGGGTGCAGCATGGATCCCTCAGCTGGCAGTTTCTTGATACAGAGCTCAACATCAGTTGGGAGGAGACTTTGTTTAGTTCGGTCAAAAGTCTGTCATTCCAAATCATCCCCTTTCAGTGGACTCCTGAAATTCTTATGAAAACAATATTCACAAGACTGTGTTAGATTAGATGCCTTCATGAAGGTAAAATGTGGGAAGGAAAGGTGCCTGTATTATGGCTAATAATTCCTCACTGCCAAGTTTTCTGATCCATATGTATGGAATAGGGGAATTGACTCCATTCTGGCTCCTTTCTGCTGAATGAAAGTAATGTAGAAGAATTTTTGGAATGGAAAATTGACATTGTTTTGACCCTTGCTTTCTCCCTTTGAAGAGAGATAAAGGCAAGAACATTTGTTTAGCTTCTGGCTCATATGTTCATTTGTAAAGTTTCTGTAACATAGTGACTTTAAACCCTAAGTAAATTCCCAATAATATTATTAGATTGTTAGTCCTAATTTAAAATTCCTCCTAAAATAGACCTGGTTCCAGATGGTATCAAGGAAATGAATTTGAAAACCAGTCTCTACCTCCTTGGGAAAGGGGAGCCACACAGGTAGTTTCTGCATGTTTTACCTTGCAGGTGCCTTATCATTTCACAGTAATATTAAAAGCAATGACATATTAACATTATTCTACCTAAACAGCAAATCATAAAACTGTTGGCAGCTTTCACTAAGAATTTTTAACCTCAAGTAAGTAAAGCCATTGACTAGGGCTCAGTTTGTAGGTCAGACATAGTATTAAACTGGATGGGCATGTTAGCTAGGAAAATGATCCCAGAGCTATTGGGATTTTATACACAATATCTTGTTTTGATGGGGGCACAAATTTCTTCTTTGGATGGCCATGAGGGTGTCTCAAGGCATTTGGCTTTGGGGGATTGCCTTCCTCAGTAGGGAAATTTAAGCTCAATTATTTCTCCTTCACCATCCAATAGGCACCTGCATAATAAGAAAAAGCATAGTTTCCTACTTCTTTATCTCTCTGTAACCCTGCTGTTCAAATAAAAAAATCAATCTTTAAAAAAAAAATGAATTCCAGATCTGAATTTCTAAGGGGATGTCAATCACACACAGGCTTGCTGGACTATAGTGTTCCAAGCATCCATGCACATGTTCCTTGGAAGGCTTTAAAAGAAAGGTGGCTGACACTCATCATTTTTAATTAGCAGGTCATGTGACTGTGAGCTGGGAACCTCCCTGTTGTTCATGAGGTTGCAATGGTGAGATGGGCTGTGCAAGAGTGAACTGCTCTGCCTCTCCATAGTACATAATAAGTGGCTGTTATTCTTACACACATTAGGCAGTCTTGGTTAGCAATGTCCAGATTTTTAAATATTTAAATTTTCTAGATTTTTGAGTGAGTATTCTAAGTCTTATTTCTTGCTTCTTGATTACTAAGAATTCCAAGACTATCTCAGATCTGAAAACCCCAGTATGAGTGCTGTATATAGATTCTAGCATAATGTGAGAGTATAAGATGAGAGAACTCCAAACATTGTATTTAGTTAGCATACCTTAGAAATAGTGGCAGTCTGTAGAGGTTGCAAATCTACCTACCAGGGTGGTGAGATGTTTAAGGGATTTTAATAATTCCCCAAAATTTATTAAAAGGAAAAACAGCAACATGATAAAGGCTGGCTTCCCACGAGTCCTAACCCTATTCATCTTCCTGCACTACACACCCTCACCCATCCGGGATCCGTACCCACCCTGCATAGCTTGTCTGGGCCGCAGCTGAGAGAAATTTGATGGGGAGCTGATGACAAATGCCCTAAACAGCACAGTGACATAGGAATCAGCCCTTAAGGCCTTTGGATCTAGCTGAAAAGCCCATGACACCATTTCAGGCATGGAAAGCCAAGACACTGTGGCAAAAAAAAAAAAAAAAATCTACATGAAGAATCTTTGTGAGTGAGACCCCAGTGGAAAGAAGGGGCCATCAAAGAAGGTACCTTTCTCTGAAGGGAGGAGAGAACTTCCACATTGTTTACAGCCCTGTCTGAGTACTGACAGGGTTTGTGGATGCAAACTCAAGGCTTCCATAGCTTTGGCAGCGCATGACAAAAGCCTCAGGTGATCACTGACTTCATAATTAAGAGTGTCAATTGTTCAATCAACAACAGGAGTCACTGTGCACTTGCTTCCCATGTAGGACCTCTGTCCTTAATGAGTTGTACTATGAGAATTAATGGTAAAACTTGTCATCTTCAAAAGTACTTTATACATTGTGTGTCTGTGTACAAGCAAACTGTTAAAATCTTTACTTAGTGTAGAGTTGGTCTTCTGTATATAAATATAATTAAAAATGAATCTTTATGAATAATGACATGGGAGAGGGAGTAGAAGGTGAGACAGGGAGGAGTGGGGGGTGGGAGGGTGGGTATGGGGGGAAGAACTGCTGTATTCCTAAAACTGTATCCATGATATTTATATTCATTAAGTAAAAGGTTTAGAAGGGGAGGGAAGTGAAGGGGAGGGGAGGGAAGGGAAGGGAAGGGGAGGGGAGTGTAGGGGAGGGGAGGGAAGGGGAGGGGAGGGAGGGGAGAGAAGGGGAGGGGAAGTGGAGGGGAAGAGGAAGGGAAGGGAGGGGAGGGGAAAACCTTCAGGGGAAAACTCAGATAAAGAAAGGAAGGAAAGGACCAAGAATGGGACAAATATCCCTGAAGCGCCTGCATTTTCTAAATTGACAAGGACTCCTAACTGTCTCCTTGGGCATCAACAGCCACATACACAGTTGCTGGATGGTTTTAGGGATTTAAATGTTTACTGCATCCCATTTACCAGAAACCTCACAAAACCTCTACTATTGGAAATCCACTTAACAGGGGCTGATGCTGTGGAATGTTGGGTGAAGCAGACACCCGCAGTGCCAGCATCCCATTTGGGTGCCAGTTAGGGCCGGTCCCCACTGCTTCAGTTGTGATCCAGCCCTCTGCTGTGGCCTGGGAGAACAGTGGAGGGTGGCTCAGGTGCTTGGGCCTGCATCCAGGGTGGAGGGAGTCTGGGAGGAAGCTCCTGACTCCTAGATTCAGATCCCAGCTCTGGCCATTGTGGCCACCTGGGAAGTGAACCAGTGGATGTGTTAGGTAGGAAGTCAGATATGAGCTTATGTGTGTGTTACAGGCCTAAAGAGAAGACGTTGTCCAGCATAAGCATCTGCATCTCAAAGTCATCCTGATGGTGTTTCAGGGGCAGCCCGGTATTTGCATCCTGCCCTGCACCCCCCCCACCTGATAACCTGCCAGGTGGGGGTCCCCACCCCTTCTGCCTGACAAATCTTCCACAATCTCCCAAATGCAGCCCAGTATCTGCATTTTGAACACCCTGCTCCAGATCCCATTCTCTAGGGGGTCCTGCTCACTCTCCCTCCCATCTGATATCTTCAGGGGAAAACCCAGATAAAGTTTTTCTATTTACATCCAAAAAGTCCTTTGTTCCAAGAGAAGCACAGGCAGGGAAGCAAGACCCATCTCCTTAACACTCCCCCCCCCCCAAACCCCCCCCCCCCCCCCCCCGCGCCTCAACCAGACTGCGCTCTCAGCCCTCTGCCTCTCTGCTGAGCCACCCACCTGGACTGCCCAGGTGTACTCTCTCCACTCAACCAGGTAACCTCGCTCTCCGTCAGTCTGAGCAACTGGGCACTCTCTCCCAGGTCCTGTCTGGAGAGGTGCCCATCCGTTCTTACGGATGTCCCTTCCCTAATAAACCTTGCTATTTTACCTTGCACTACTCTCTGTCTCATGCCTGAATTCTTCCTTAGGAAAGACAAGAACCCTGCCATTTCTCCGGTAACAGATGAAGGATCTCTCTCTCTCTCTCTCTCTCCCTCTCTCTCTCTCCCTCTGCTTCTCTGTAACTTTGCCTTTCAAATAAAATAAACATTTAAAAAATCCACTTAACAGCCACCTTCTCTTAAATTTAACACATACACAGGCCATGCAGTATTACAATAGAACACCACTTTCTTCTTAGTAATAGGATTGTAACTATAAGCTGCTCAATAAGCCACAATGCAACTCAAGGTGCTTTTGGATGGAAATTAAGTTGAACCACTCCAAATGAGTACTCTTCGAAACCATATACAAATCTTCCTCACAGAGGGACCCAGGCAAAAATCTTAGAATCTTGTCTCCCACAAACCAGTACCACAAAGAATGACCTAAGCCAGGTCCAAATGCCATGAACACAAAGAGCAGAGACAGAAATTTCAGGTATGCCCCTGGTTCAACTTACCCAATCTCAGAGCTGTTGACTCCGTACACAAATGGAAGCCATTATGCTAATAGGTAGCTAATGCGCAGCAGGAAGAGAAAGGAAAGTCCCGGAGAGAAAGTGCTCTCAGCAGCTGCTGGATGTCCCCAGAGTCCCAGCCACCAGGTTAGCTCACAAGCTGCTCTGGGGGGTGGAGTACAAGTGGCCATTGCCCTCCTTACCAGTGTGAGAGGGTCAGGCCACTTGAAGAATACACCCGACTTCTGGTTCGCTCACCAATGTGGTTATTGAGCGAATAATCCAGCTCTTGATGCTCGCCACTTCAATTCACCAAAGATGAGGCCTGGCCAGAGGAAAAGGTTTATTGCAAGAAGGCAGCAGCAGCCTTGGGGAAAGAAAATGGAAGTTTCTCTCCATCCAAACAAGCACTTTTTTACCAAACAACCAAGCACAGAGGATTTTTAAAGAGACAGGACTAATTGGAGGGTGAATCTTCAAATAAAACAATAAGCCTATTCAATTAACAATTATGCAGATTGTCAGGCTTTGTTCTGAGGAAGGTCCCACCAGCCAGTCAGGGGAGTCTAGGGTGTCACCAGGAAGATGCCTTCTGCTTCAGTTAGGAGAGGGTTCTTTGTCAGGTGGGGTAAAAACCTGCCATTCCTAATCATCTCCTTTTCTCTGTAGGCTTCTGAAATTCTTATGCAAATATTATTCACAAGATTACAGCAACAGAGGGTGTCTTCATTAAGATAAACATTTGAAAAGCAAAAATGCATTTTTTGTGGTTACAGGACTACCATTCTGTTGGAGGAGGATATTTTGGGGGCTTATATAGAGGTTATAAGGAAGGGCATGCTGCTGTGAGGACTTAGATGACCTAAACAGGAGTCCTTTTAAGAGTGGGCAAGACACTTGCTTCTCCCCAGAACCTATTAGCAAGACAGAAGTGGAGAGCACACTCCTCTGAGTTTCTAGTTTTCTCATGAGAATAGAAAGGAAGTAAGGATCCCACCCTGTTCCCAAGGTTTGTTTTAACAAGAGCAGGCTAAACAGGAATATGATTCTGGCCTTCTGAAGGTTTTTGTCCCTGCCCTCAGATAGATTGTTAGTTGCTATTATTCTGCTTGAAAGGAGCCAAGAGCCGCCATAAAAAATGGCCTTAATAAAACAGTCCTGGGAAATGGGGAGTAAACTAAGTTCACAGAGAAAGCAGATAGCTACTACCCAGAGATAAGGGCTACTACCCAGAGATAAGGGTGACAGAACATCCTGGTATGCACCTAAGCCCCCTCCCCTGTGCTTGTTCAAGCTTAACAAAGAAACCATGAGGCACGTAGGGCATGTAGCCACCCCTTTCTGCTCTTCAAGGACCCCCTCCCCTTATCCAAGCTTAGACATGTAGGGCACGTAGCCCCCTGTTTCTCCTCCTCCTCGACGACCTCCTCCCCTTGTAGTTGCCCAATAAACTTACGCCACCCTATAGTATGTTAATTTTGTGGTTTTGCCCCTTAAAAGCTGTGTGAGATAGCTGCTCGGGGCTCCTCTCTCTTGCTTGCTGCTTGCAGCAGTAGAGGGCCCATTTGTGCAAATGAAATAAAATTGACTCCTGCCTTTTGCATCGTCTGGTCTGGAGTCTATGTTTCTGGGGTCGTCACAAAAGGACACCGCTTTTGGGGTCCTACATGCTCATCTGTGGAGAATCCCACAGGAATCTTAAAAAGAGTCCTGGATCACCTACCTGAAAAGGAGATGAACTGTGGAAACTCCACAGTAAAACACTGAAAAGTTACCACTAGCTACAAAATAAAAATAAAATGGAGTTATAAGTCAGGAGCTGAGGCAATGCCTAATGGCTGTTAGGGAGACACTCCTAATCATACCAAGAAGACATCTCTGGTCAGATAACAGTGTGCTACCCACACTGACTGGACTGTTCAAACATAAGTAAGACAGGAACAGTACTGACTGGACTGTTCAACTAACTGCAAGCAAGTGTGAGACCTGAGCTGGATCAAGGTGCAACTATTTTTAATTAGGCCTCCATCTTGTAACTTGGGCCTGACCAGGCCCTGAACTCTGAGCCAGAAGCTCCTAAAAGTAAATAAATGAACTCCCCTTGCAATAAACTCTCCTAGCAACAGCCGATTAACAGATAACAGAGAAATACCTAGAGTTCCTGGTGTCTTCTCAGGGCAGATAAGGTGATTGATAGCTACCCGAGACCCTGCAGTTTGGCACGTACGCCCCAGCAGCTTGGACCCTATGCTTCAGCCAATCAATTCAAAAGGCATCAACCCCAAAGCCATCCAACCACCTTTAGTAGGTCTGTTCCTGCCACTGAAAGCACTAATCAATTCTAGGAGATGTCCTTTGAATTTCCTGCGGGATGAGATGATTTGCTAAATGGTACCATGATGTATAACGTCTCTGAAAAACCTATAAAAACCCTGTTAACTGAAGGGTCGGGGCTCCCAATTCAGACCCACTGGGTTGGCGTTGATTGGGAGTCCAGGCCCAGACCTGCAATAAAACTCTCATGTGCTGGTTTGTTTTTGTTTTTGTTTTTGTTTTTGTTTTTGTTTTTGTTTTTGTTTTTGTTTTTGACAGGCAGAGTGGACAGTGAGAGAGAGACAGAAAGAAAGGTCTTCCTTTTGCCATTGGTTCACCATCCAATGGCTGCCGTGGCCGGCGTGCTGCAGCCGGCACACCGCACTGATCCAAAGGCAGGAGCCAGGTGCTTCTCCTGGTCTCCCAATGGGTGCAGGGCCTAAGCACTTGGGCCATCCTCCACTGCACTCCCTGGCCACAGCAGAGAGCTGGCCTGGAAGAGGGGCAACTGGGACAGAATCCGGTGCCCCGACTGGGACTAGAACCCAGTGTGCCAGCACTGCTAGGCAGAGGATTAGCCTATTGAGCCATGGCGCCAGCTCTCATGTGCTTTACAGTGGTATCAGCACCTTGGTGGTCTTTGGGGACAACTGAACTGGGCATAACACAAGGAGGAAACAGCATTGATTGGACAAATCAAAGGATGGCAAGCTGGAGGACTGCCAGAAAATGAGGATAAAAAGGGGAGCCCTTTCACCACTCTCCATCCTCTTGGGGATCATGGCCTGGTGTGTGTGAACCTCTGCATCTCCACACACCTGGAGCTGAAGAGGCAGCCCGCTACTCTGCGTGGAGCAGGTAGCAGCACAAGCCAACATGCAGAGCTGTCCCTGAGCTGTAATCCCACTGTGTGTGAATGTGTGTGTGCGTGGGCCCAGTGCTTGTGCACCTCTGGATCTCCTCACACTTGGAGCTTAAGCACCAGCTCACTAGCCCCCTTGCTAAGTGACACAAAGTATGGGATCAAAACTCCCGCTGAGATGCCGCTACACCACCTTGACTGGATTCCTTATCAGCCTACTGCCAGAGTTGACCACAGAGCCAGACCAGGCCTCTGAGCAGGGGGCCTTTCCAACTTCTCTTCACCTTCCACTGCAGTTTAGTTCACAGGTTCCAGAGCAAAGAAATAACCTGATATGTGTTAAATATCCTCCAGGAACAAATCTGAGTGAAACCTACATTTGTTCTCAGGAAAATAGACTTTGCTTCACCTTCTACTGCAGTTTAGTTCACAGGTTCCAGTGCAAATATGGAATAGGAAATAATCATCAAGAACATGAACATAAAACTCACTTGCTGGGACTGGCATTGTGGTACAGCACATTAAACTATCACTTATGAAGCCTGCATCCCCTATCAGAGTGCCAACTTGAATCCTAGCTGTGTTCTTTCTGATCCAATCTAACCTGTGCCTAGGAATTAGCAGATAATGGCCTGATTACTTGACTCCTTGCCACCCACATGAAATACTCAGATGGGGTTTCTGACTCCTGGCTTCAGTCTGGCCCAGGCCCAACTGTTGAAGCCATTTAGGGGAGGGAACCAGTGAATGGAAATCTCTCTCTCTCTCTCTCTCTCTCTCTCTCTCTATTCCTCCCCTATTGCAAGGTGTCTAGCCCATAACAAATCTTTGCAGGCAGATGAATAGATTAATTCACAGGCTTTTATTGGGGTTCCACTCCCAGGTGAGGTTCCCCAGTCCCAACAGAGCAACAAAGCAGGGGCTGGGGAAGTCGCACATCAGAGATTGGGAGGGCTCCTTTTATAGATTCAGGGCATGGGGGTTAAAGGTTGAGGCGGGTCTGATCCTCATTGGTTGACCTTTAGGCACCCACAGGGACCTTGACAAGGACTTTTCTTCCTCAGAAGTACGGGTAGGGATTCTCCATTCCCAGAAGTGTAGGCCTTCCCCCCCTTGCAGATCCCAAAGCTACCACCTATGTGTGTGTATCTCCTTCCCTTTCACTCTGCCTTTCAACAAAATAAATAAATCTCTAAAATATCTCCCTTCAGGATCAAGCATCTGGGGGATACTACACTTTAGGAGGAAATGGATTGATTGTTGTTCAGAGTACTCAAAGCAGCTTCTTTATGTCCCAGTTCTTTCTCTGTCCACACTTACATTTTTATAGCACTTATGACAGAATCAGTGTGAGTTTTCATTCATTTTCTCATATCTGGTGTGTGACCTATTAAAAAGCAGCCTTTCTGATTGTGTGTCTTTTGCTGCTCCATCCCAGATACTTAGAATAGTGTCTAGTGCCTGACATGTGAAGATCATTTGTTGAATGAACAAACTGAACTATTTACTAAATGTTAATGAAGGAGCTTATGTTCAGTCCATTTATAAAATAAAGCTCAGCCAACTATGAAATGTTTATATATAAAATATATATAATTTTGCAGCCTGCCTTTGAACTCGGTCATAAACATCAGCATCCTGGTCTCCTTAATTGTTGTGGGCAGTAAGAAGACTTCTGTCTGCTCTGTTTAAAGATCCCCATGGTTCTCAGTGTTCAGAGAGCTTTTCTACTGGTGACCTTCCATGTCCACCTGGTTTCTCTTTGTACCCAAGCCTGGACTTGAGGATTGTGATTGTGGCTATGGATCCCAGCTCAAAACTCAAAATGTACCCACTGAAATATTCTCTGATTTCCTTTTTGATTTCCTCTTCAAGCCAATGGCTGTTTGACACAGTGTGGATTGACATCCACATACGTGTGACTTTTCCCATTTTTCTGGAATTGATTTCTATTTTTATTCTATTAGAGTTATGAAAGCAATGATATGACTCCAATTTTCTAAAAATTGCTGACACATATTTTCTGAATTAACTGATGATCCCACCTGGAGAATTGTTGACAGCTGTTGAGAAGAACACATGTTCTGCTGCTGTCAGGTAGAATGCTCTCTGTGTAACTGTTAGCAAAAGTTGATTTACAATGTTCAAGTCTACCACTCTTGAAAGTGGAGTATTGATATGCTATGTTTGTTCCCTTGCTGTTTATCCCTTCAGAGTTCTCAACATTTGCTTATATATTCTGGTGTTCTGAGGTTGGGTATACATGTTGTTCAACCTAGAAAAGTACACAGAGGAACACTCAAGAATATCAATGATAATATGGGAACAAAATGAGGAATTCAAAAAACACATAGAACAATGAGAAGAATCAGTAAATTTTCAAGATGTAGAAAATGGTGGCCGGCGCTGCGGCTCACTAGGCTAATCCTCCGCCTGTGGCGCCGGCACACCGGGTTCTAGTCCCGGTTGGGGCGCTGGATTCTGTCCCAGTTGCCCCTCTTCCAGGCCAGCTCTCTGCTGTGGCCCGGGAGTGCAGTGGAGGATGGCCCAAGTGCTTGGGCCCTGCACCCCATGGGAGGCCAGGAGAAGCACCTGGCTCCTGCCTTCGGATCAGCACGGTGCGCCAGCCACAGTGCACCAGCTGCAGCAGCCATTGGAGGGTGAACCAATGGCAAAAGGAAGACCTTTCTTTCTGTCTCTCTCTCACTGTCCACTCTGCCTGTCAAAAAAAAAAAAAAAGAAAGAAAGAAAAAAAAAAAGAAAAGAAAAGAAAATGGTGAATAAAGGCCGGGCCCTCGTGGGGGGTGGGCGGAGGCACGGCGGGGGGTGGGGGCCACTGCCTTCGCAGGCTCCCGGGCTGGCCCATGCCTTTGCAGTGTGCTCCATGCATCTGGAGCCCGCCCGCCCCAGAGCAGCAACAATCCCAAGCTTCCCCTCAGCGGCGGTAGCACCACCAGCGGCAGCCGCTGGAATCACCACAGCAGGGTCGGGGGAGCCCCTGGGGTCCCCGCCACCGCCGCTGCCGCTGCCACCAGCAGTCAGCTATCCGGGCTGGATTGGCCAGAGTTACTCCAAGGTGATGAGCCTCAAGGAGCACTCGATGCAGGTGCTGTCCTGGCGCAAGCTCTACTTGAGCAGCGCCAAGCTCAAAGCCTCCAGCCGGATCTTGGCTCTGCTGTCTGGCTTCACCATGGTGGCCATGGTGGAGGTGTAGCTGGACGCTGAGCACGACTACCCACCAGGGCTGCTCATCGCCTTCAGCACCTGCACCACGGTGCTGGTGACCGTGCACCTGTTTGCACTCAGGATCAGCACCTGCATCCTGCCCAACATCGAGGCCATGAGCAACGTCCACAACCTCAACTCCGTCAAGGAGTCGCCCCACGAGCGCATGCATCACCACATCGAGCTGGCCTGGGCCATCTCCACTGTCATTGGCACACTGCTTTTCCTGGCTGAGGTCGTGCTGCTCTGCTGGGTCAAGTTCTTGCCCCTCAAGAAGCAGCCAGGGGCAGCCACGCCCTACCAGCAAGCCCCTGGCTGGTGGTGCAGCCTCCAACAACAGCAGTGAGAGCGGCATCACCCCGGGCCAGGAGGCAGCCATCGCGTCCACCACCATCATGGTGCCCTTTGGCCTGGTCTTCAACATCTTCGCTGTCCACTTTTACCACTCACTGGTCAGCCACAAGATGGACCAACAGTTCCAGGAGCTCAGTGAGCTGGCCAAGTTTGCCCACCTGCAGGACCAGATGGACCACAGAAGGGACCACTCCCTGATGCCTGGCAGCCACTATGCCTAAGCCCTTGTGGTCCACAGCCCTTCCCCATGACCTTGTCCTGCCAAAGCCTCAAGGACAGGCTGTGCAGGGAGCTGGGCTTCATTGAGGGGCAGAGAGCGGAGGGAAGAGGCTTTTTGTAAAGGAGATTACTGCACTTTGAAACTTTCCTCCAAGTCAGAGTAAGCACTTCCTGTTCTTGCAGCTCCAGGTCCACCTCCTGGTTAGGAGGTGGTGGGGGCCCAGGTGGGGACAGACACCCTCTTTGTCCCTTCTCCTCCCCCATGCCAGTGCCTCCTGGATGCTTCCCGTCCTTTCCATCTTGACCTCCCTCCCTGTTGTGCAGCAAGCATGTGAGAGTGTGGACACATAAATATACTCACAAGGGAAAAAAGAAATGGTGAATTAGAAAAAAAATAGAAAACTTCTACTCCAAAGAAACACAATAGAAAAAACATTTTGTTACGTAGAAATGGGATTGGACTTGCATGATCCTCAAACGCCGATGCTTTTCCCTGGCACAAATCCATGTTTTCTACTGAGAACATTGTCCCAGGATTTCTTCAGGGAGTGATCCATCCCACCTGTCAGTGCAAGTGGTAAGTGAGGATAGAACTAGCTCCTGCTGCAGGGGCAAGGGTCATGCTTATTCTTCCTGCTGTGGCAGTGTTGGTGCATGAGTTGGGGCTCAGGTGTGCACATTTTATGAGGGAATGCACAGGCCCCAGGATTTAGCCCTGGCTGTGGACACAACATCTCTCTGTTCAGCACAAGGTACACCTGCTTCTACCTAGTGTAAGATGCCCAAGGGTGACCAAATTATGTCTCCCTCAAACACAGCCAGGAGGGAGGGAACCCAGGCTACACCTACAATGAACACAGCTTCTGCACTCTGTCATCAGTGTCTTTAGTGAGAGAGGATGGCATCGGATTCCTATTTCAAAAAAAAATTGATGACATAAAACTCAACAAAATGGAATTAGGAATGTTATTGTTATGAAAATGGGAAAATATAAGATACTGTACAAAATTAGTAAGTATTAACTGCACTTCTGAGAAAACATAATGTGTTAACTTTTATGAGATGTGTATTTGGCCACTTCTTTTCACATCAACTTTTTTTTTTTTTTTAAAGATCTGTGTTGTTTATTTGAAAGGCAGAGTTAGAGAAAAGGAGGCAGACAGAAAGAGATTTTTATCTGCAGGTTCACTCCCCAAATGTCCACAATGGGCCAAACTGGGCTAATCTGAATCCAGAAGCCAGGAGTTTCTTCCAGGTCCCCCATGTGGGTGCAGGGGCCCAAATATTTGGACCATCTTCCTCTGCTTTCCCAGGCACATTAACAGAGAGTTGGATGGGAAGTGGAGCCCCCAGGACTTGAACCAGCACCCTTGTTGCATGCTGACATTACAGGCCAGGGCTTTAACCTGTTGTGCCACAGGTCTAGCCCCTATTTGACCACTTTTAAAATGTACTATTATTGTAGTCCTGACAAAAAAAAGTATAGCTGATGAATTTTATCATCTTAAGCATTTCTAAGTGTATGGTTGAGTAGTGTTGAGGATATGCACATTGCTGTGGGACCAATATTCAGAACTGTTTCTCCTTATGAGACTGAAACTCTACCCATTGAAGGAAAGTTTTTACAATTCCATCACCAACAACTCCCAGTAACTGCCATTCTACTTACCATTGCCCAGACTATGGAGTCTTTAGGAGGTATGGTGATATTTCAGGGTCACATAACTGAGAGGGTAGAGGGAACCCTCTTGGAACTCAGATTGTCTCTGCAAAGCTGGGTCCTGATTGTACCCAGGCACTCCAGGGGGTTTTCAGGTTGGGCTATGTGTCATAAATGTGTGTGATTATTGACATGGCATGAGGCAGATGGAGGATGAGTCTTTGGAGAGGTCTTTTCTGCTGAGGAATCCCATGAAAGAGAATCCCAAGAAATGAAATCAATTTCTTGATGAAAGTCTACAATAGAACCTGGAACTCAGGGTGTCTAAGCTTTCTTTGCTGAAGCCCCACTGGAGAAAGCCATCTGTTCTCTTCTGTCCTGACTTTCCAGGGGCCCAGCCTCAAGAAATCCTGGAGGTGAATACTTTATAACTGAGATATTGGCTCAGCTCTTGCTATTGATACCTCAGGCATTTGGGCAGGAAGGACTCCATGGTGACATGGGTTGTCCCTAAGAAGGAAACTCTAGGCAAGGTCACCACGCTGATCCCACTTGGTCATTGCAACACTACTTCCCCTTTTGTGGGTATTTTTGGGAGCCTCATGTAGGCTGTCCTGTCCCATGTAGGAACAATTTATTGGAAGAGTTAAAATCTGGGTTAGCCTGTTAGGTCTACACTCTAGGTCATGGCAGCCAGAATGGGTAGAGGAATGTTGTGCTGGCACTCATCTTTTATGTGAATCCCAAGCTAGAGAAATATTCAGACAGAAATCTGTGCTTGACCTTGCTAACAGAAAGTTACCTGGAACAGAAACAGTATTGATAGCCAGATGGGGTTATGATACCTGCAGACCTGGCTTTAGAACCACTGCAGGAAGTTAAAAATGTACTTAACAGAGTCATACACTTCTCCCTGGGTGATGGGCAATTTCACCACACTGACAATGAAGCCCAATGCTGATTCACCTTGAGTGCAAGTGCAGAGGGATCTTCATAACCATGGCCAGTAATGGCCAATATGACCTCCTGCTCCTGTTCTTTAAAAACAAACAAAAAACCCAGGTGCATAATTTGATGAAGATATAAAGATTTTAAGCTACATGTACAGTGTCGGTGGTAATGTAAAATGATGCAACCACCACAGAAAACAGTATGAATGTTCTTCATTGCATCAAAAATAAAATTTTTATATGATCTGATAATCTCAGTTCTGATTATATATCTAAAGTTATTGAAAGTTCAATATAAATAAAATATTAGCACTGTTTGCCACAGCATAATTCACTGTAGCTAAGACTTCTAGTGTGGCCTGCACTCACAGTGCAAAGTTATGCAGGCACAGAGAAAAGAAAATCCTGTGACATGGATGAACAGTGAGGTTATTTTCCTAAGTGAAATTAACCACAACTATCAGTCCCCAAGGACAAATACTGTAAGATTCCAACATATGAAGTATTTAAAGTAGTCAGAGAGGCCAGTGCTGTAGTGCAGTGGTTTAAAGCCCCACCTGCAGTGTCAGCAATGCCATATGGGTGCCTCTTTGATTCCTGGTGACTCCACTTCTGACCCAGCTCTCTGTTATGGCCTGGGAAAACAGTAGAAGATGGCCCGAGACCTTGGGCCTCTGCACCTGTGTGGAAGATCTGGAAAAACCTTGTGGCTCCTGGCTTCAGATTGGCTCAGCTCTGGTCGTTGTGGTCATTTGGGGAGTGAACCAGTGGATGGAAGATCTCTCTCTGGCTCTACCTATCTCTGTAACTCTGTCTTTCAATTAAGTAAATCTTTTTTAAAAAGTAGAATATGAGGGGCAGGTGCTGTGTTCAGTAGGTTAACACCCTGGCCTGAAGTGCCGGCATCCCATTCAGGTGCCAGTTCTAGTCCTGGCCGCTCCTTTTTTTTTTTTTTTTTTTTTTTTTTTTTTTTTTTTTATAGGCAGAGTGGACAGTGAGAGAGAGAGACAGAGAGAAAGGTCTTCCTTTTTTCCATTGGTTCACCCCCCCAATGGCCGCTGCGGCCAGTGTGCTGCAGCCGGCGCACCACACTCATCTGAAGCCAGGAGCCAGGTGCTTCTCCTGGTCTCCCATGTGGGTGCAGGGCCCAAGCACTTGGGCCATCCTCCACTACACTCTAGGGCCACAGCAGAGAGCTGGACTGGAAGAGGAGCAACTGGGGACAGAATCCGGCGCCCCGACCAGGACTAGAACCCGGTGTGCTGGTGCCACAGGCAGAGGATTAGCCTATTGAGCCATGGCACCAGCCATCAGCTGCTCCTCTTTTGATGCAGTTCTCTGCTATGGCCTGGGAAAGTGGTAGAAGATGGCACAAGTCCTTGTGCCCCTGCACCCATGTGGGAGGCCTGGAGGAAGCTCGTGGCTTTTGGGTTTGGACTGGCGCAGTCCCGGTCTTTGCAACCAATTGGGGGGTGAACCCTCAGATGGAAGAACTCTCTCTCTCTCTCTGCCTCTATTCTCTCTGTGTAACTCTGACTTTCAAATAAATAAATAAATCTTTTTAAAAAATAGAATACGAGAAGCATAAATTAGAAGGGCAGTTATGAATGGTAGGAAGGGTATGGTATTCAGTAGAAATAGAATTTTTAGATGAAAAAATCTTAGAAATCTGGTGTGTGTGTGTGTAGACACATGTATATGTCACTTACCTTAGAGTGACAGCTGCCCTTGTGAGATACAGTACTCAAGCCCTCTTCTACCTGACCTTGTATAAGAAAAGGGCTCCCCTGATGGTCTTTGGTCACTCTTAAGGTGCTTGTGAATAGGTCTGGTGGCAGGCTATTCCCAAATGCGTGGAGATTCATGATTAGAGCCATCTAGGAATGTTGGGAAAGACTGCAACGGCATATCTCTTCTCTCCCCAGCTTGGTCTCCTTAGTTACCACCCTGTATTTGAGTGGCAATGCAGGAAGATACAGCAGTCTCTGTTGAATTTATGACAATGCAATTGCAATTGAATCCCACGAATGGATCTTCCTTTATAAGAAAATGGGCAGTCTCTCATCTTGGCCTGAGACTTCTAAATGCATCCAAAAATATTAGTTCCAGTTTTATTTATTTTATTTTATTTTTTAAGGTTTATTGATTTATTTGGAAATCAGAGTTACACAGAGAGGAGAGGCAGAGACAGAGAGGTCTTCCATCTGATGGTTCACCCCTCAATTGGCTGCAATGGCTGGAATTGCGCCAATACAAAGCCAGGAACCAGGAGCTTTTTCCAGGTCTCCCACACAGGTACAGGGACCCAAGGACTTGGGCCATCTTCTACTGCTTTCCCAGGCCATAGCAGAGAGCTGGATCAGAAGTGGAGCAGCCAGGTCTTGAATTGGCACCCATATGGAATGCTGGTGTTTCAGGCCAGGCATTAACCCCCTGTGCCACAGTGCCAGTCGCTCCAATTTTATTTTGGTAGGACCCTTGTCCAGGTATAGCAGGCCAGAAAATAATCAATAATGTCTTTCCGGCTGGTGCCACAGCTCATTAGACTAACCCCCCACCTGCTGTGCTGGCACCCTGGGTTCTAGTCTCGGTTGGGGTGCCAGATTCTGTCCCAGTTGCTCCTCTTCCAGTCCAGCTCTCTGCTGTGGCCTGGGAGGGCAGTGGAGGATGGCCCAAGTGCTTGGCCCCTGCACCCTCATGGGAGACCAGGAGGAAGCACCTGGCTCCTGGCTTCAGATAGGTGCAGCGCAGTGGCCATAGTGGCCATTTGGGGGATGAACCAATGGAAGGAAGACCTTTCTTTCTGTCTCTCTCTCTCACTGTCTAAATCTGTCTGGCAAAAAAAATAATAAAATAAATAAAATAATATCTTTCCAACATTTACATTAACATTTCTTTCTCCATGAAGGATTTTCCTACAAAGAAGCAACATGAAAGACTTGATTTTTCTCTTCTATTTCATGGAGTTGCTAAGGGAATAATTCCTTCATTAACCACTGGAGTGATCAAAGTGAATTTACATGAGTGGTGAACACAGGAGATAGAGCTGAGTGAAGGCAGAAGTTCACAGTGCAGTGGGGAGACAGACACTCCTGCAGTGAGCTCAATCAGTACTAGAGGTACTGGGAGAGGTTGAGCAGCATTGAGTGAGGGAGAAATGAGAGGGTTGGATAGAAGAGCAAGAGGGAGTTACTCATTTGTGGTCACCATTTTATACTTAAAAGTATTTTCTGGGATACATTGGAACATTTGGATAAATTCTTTTTTTCTCTTTCAACATTTTCTTTATTTTCAGTTTGTATTCAATGCTAATCAATTCCATAAAAAGATGAGTTACTATGAATCAAAGCACAATTACAAAACACATATATAATCCAAAATGGAAGGACAGTATTTAGATATGAAGCAAAGTCACGTTTATTCACACACACAGTGGACTCAGATCCGGTCAACCTGGTTGTTCCCAGGCAGGGTTGTAAAGATGGTAAAATGTGACTGTGGAGAATAAGATTTCTGCCAAAACACTCTTGGAGAAGACATTTTCTTCCTAGTACACAGCGTGTGGCTTCAGGGACTAAGTATAGTTTATGACCCACTAACAAGAAGAGCACTGAGCCTTGTGGGAATATTGGTTTCCCAAAGACATGCAGCTGCTTCCCTAGACTTGCTTATCTAATATGTCTTCCTAAACATGTTTCAGAGAAACCTTAGAGTTAGATGAGCACATGCATGAGCTGTAAAATATGCTGTTGCAATCCTTATCAATAAAGAAAACACACCGGGTTAGTCTGGCATCACTTTGCAGACGAACAATTCCCATGTCCTGTCTCTCCTTTCACTTGCAAACCCCAACATCTGGTGCCCAAAAAAGGACCCTTGGCACAACATGCAAGGGGTGGCTCACCACACCTGGCAAGGGTACAGAAACATTGCTCATCTCTTCAAGATCCTGGTGAGTCATTAAGATGGGGAATTCCCTGTACCTGGTGCAATGGAAACATAAAACTGGGCTGCTTTATCTCCTTTAGAAAGAGGGACACTCATTTTTTTTTGACAGATAGAGTTATAGACTGTGAGAATGAGAGAGAGAGAGAGAGAGAGAGAGAGAGAGAAACATCTTCCTTCCATTGGTTCACTCCTCAAATGGCCACCACGGCCAGTGCTGCACCAATCCATAGCCAGGAGCCAGGTGTTTCTTCTTGGCCTCCCATGTGGGTGCAGGGGCCCAAGCACTTGGGCCATCCTCCACTTCCTTCCTGGGCCACAGCTGAGAACTGGACTGGAAGAGGAACAACTGGGACTAGAACCTGGTGCTCATATGGGATACCAGCACCGCAGGTGGAGGATTAGCCAAGTAAGCCACAGTGCTGGCCCCATGAGGGACACTCTTTACCAAAAAGTAATTGGATGCTTGCTGTAAAAAAATTAATAGTTGCTATCCTTGGTACCCTGATGAAGGCACTTTAAAAGTAACTGATTTTTGGGTTGGCACTGTGGTGTAATGGGTAAAGCCACCACCTGCAGCGCTGGCATCCCATATGGGCACTGGTTGAAGTCCTGGTTGCTCCATTTCCTATCCAGCTCTCTGCTGTGACCTCTATGGCAGTAAGAAGATGGCCCAAGTCCTTGGGCCTCTGCACCCATGTGGGAGACCTGGAAGAAGTTCCTAGTTCCTGGCTTCAAATCAACACAGCTCTGGTCAATGTGGCCAACTAGGGAGTGAACCAGTGGATGGAAGACTTTTTTCTCTTTCTCTCACCTCTCCTTCTCTCTCTAACTCTGACTTTGAAATAAATAAATAAATAAATCTAAAAAAAAAAAGAAACTGAGAGAACGTTGGTCAAAAATAATATCAGGAGCCTTGAGCTCCTATTCTGCTTTTGCATGTGTGATATCTCTGCTGGAATGCCATTAGTAATGTTACAATTCCCTTGGCCACTGTCCCTGGCCAGGAAGGTCAGTCAATGGGCTTGTCCCCACCTCTGCACTTTCAGCATCTGCTGTTGTGGTGGTGATATCTGAGTTCCCTTCAGGTGTGTCAGCAGTGCTAGGTATGCTTCAGGAAGCCAGGGAGCAAGGGGAATCACCAGTGTTAACTGTTTACCCTGTAGCATGACCTGAAAATGCAGCTCCCTGGCATGAACATCTTCCTTATAATATTTACAGAAGGCTAAAAAAGGGCTTAGCAGAGTATAAGATACAGAGCTCTGGTACAGTGGGCATACTGGAGGGAATTGGAGAAGGGTGTGAGATGGTGCCATGGAACTGGAAAACTTTAATTAAAATCTTGGTTACTCCAGCCCAGTACACTGTTTGGGCTCAGGAATAGAGACTGGGCCTCTGTACAAGCCATAGATAACCTAAATAACAATGTCCCTACCAATTTTGAGCAGTTGCTAAGAGAGGGAGTGTATTCAGATCTTGGTCGACAAGTTGCTTATCCTTGAACGAAGGCTTATGTAAAAATTTCTAACATTAATTAAAAGTATGGAAAAAGATTCTTGATTTTAAAGACATATCCACTTCATTTTCTACAGTCCATCAGGGGCTGACTGAGGGCTATATGTCCTTGTGGATAGGCTAGAAAAAGCTATTGGACATCAGATAGATAATCAGGAAGTGGCAAAATATTACTAAAACAAATGGCTTATGAAAATGCAAATCAGGATTTAAAAATGTTTTAAAAGCTGTTGTCTCCAAAACCTGAAACTACGATGGCAGAAATGAATAAATTCCTTCAAACAGTACAGACTGAGACTTACAAAGCTAATTTACTGGCTGCTGCCCTTAAACATCCTGATAAAACAAAATACTTTGGCTGTGGGAAGCAAGGTCATTTTATTGTTTCTTTTTCTTTTATTTTTAAAAAAGATTTAGTTATTTACTTGAAAGGCAGAGTTAGAGAGGCAGTGGTAGAGAGAGGGGGAGAGGGCTTCCATTGGCTGGTTCACTCCCTAGATGGCTACAATGGCTGCAGCTGTGCTGAATCAAATCCAGGAGCCAGGAGCTTCTTGTGAGTCTCTCAAGTGAGTGCAGGGGCCCAAGGACTTGGGTCATCCTCTACTGCTTTCCCAGGCCAGAGCAGAGAGCTGGATTGGAAGTGGGGCAGCTGACACTTGAACCAGCACCCTTATGGGATGCTGGCACTCCAGGCAGCAGCCTTAACTGTTATGCTAAACACCAGCCCCATCAAAGTCATTGTAAAAGAAACTTTCTGTCATTGCCAAAATCAGTTACTCAACTTTCAAAAAAGTGTCCAGGGTCTGGAGCTGTGGCATAGTGATCTAATATTATGACAGTATCCTATTTCCTATCAAATTTTCATCCAGTACCTTTGATATTCATTATTTTTAATTACAACACTATATGAAATGCTGGTGTTTTAATTCCCAATATTGTTTCTTCAGTTATATTTTGATCTAGCATCAAAGCTAAGGGCTCACTCTTCTGTCCTAGTTAGTGTGTCATGTTTTATATCATTATCAGTTCATAGATTCTTATCTTGTTAAAGGCATTATAGTCTGAAATTATGTTTTCTGATGCTCAAGTTATTCCAGATCCTAGTGGAATCCTCTTCAACACACCAAATTGGGGCCCCAATATCTACAGTTGGTGTAAGTACCATCCTAGGAGAAAAGATTCACTAATTCTTACCTCTCTTCCCTGAATTACATTTCCCTTAAAGGCGCCATTTCTTTCATCAAATCTTGTTAGTATTAATGAAGATTTACAATTCAGCTGTATTTTTCAATGTTTTCTTTGGAAATGTTCTTTAGTTCTTAATTAAAAGGCCATTTTACAAACCAAAATCTCATCAAGTTACACTCCTCTTTCAACTGTGTGGATGGTTTCCCATGACCTTTGAACAGGGACCATTGGACTTATTGTGATCTTCAGAAAGACAATGCTATGGGTTGTACCCTATTAGGTCTTGTCTACCAGCTGTCTGCTCGCTATTCTCTTCTTACATGCTAGGACTCAGAAAGCTCCCAGTTGTACCACAAACTTTACAAATTTCCTCTCAACCCGCCAAAATTACTAAAAGTTCCAAATGTGAGGCTAAACTCTGTTTTGTTTTGTTTTGTTTTTTTAATAAAAAAGATTTTATTATTTTATTTGAGAGATAGAGTTACAGACACAGGGAGAAACAGAGAGAAAGATCTAGCCACTGGTTTACTTCCAAATAGCCACAACAGATTGAGCTGGGTCAATCTGAAGCCAGGAGCTAGAAGCCTGGAGCTTCACTCTTCTCCCCCACATAGGTGCAGGAGCCCAGGCATTTGGGCCATCTTTGACTGCTTTCCCAGGCCAACGCAGAGGGCTGGATTGGAAGAAGAACAGCTGGACCTTGAACTGGCACTACAGGCAGAGGCTTAGCCCACTGTGCCACAGTGCTGGACCCTAAGTACTTTTAAAATAATATGTACAGTATTTGAAAGGCAGAGATAGAGAGAGAAGGTTTCAGGGAGAGATAGAGATCTTCCATCTGCTGGTTCATTCCGCAAATAGATGCAGTAACAGGGAGATGGATCATAATGGAGCAGCTGGGACTCAAACCAGTGCTCACATGAGATGCTGCATTACAGGTAGTCGCTTCATTTCTTCTTTCAAAGGAGTTCTCATCTCTAAGTGATTCAGAAAGATGTACCAAAGGAACTTTAAGGTGGTTATGATAAATTATCTTTTTTAAACTTTAAATTCCACAGAGAACAAACAGTATAACTAAATCATAAACCAACACAACCTCATTCCTTGAGAGTGGCCTAACTCAGATGAGATGTGTAATGAATACTGATCTCTGGGTAAGAAGTGATGATCATGTCCATAAAGAAGATTGTTGTATAGTTCAGCTGAACAGACAAAGGATAACATGATACTGTGAGTTAGTCAATAGGAACACAAAAATGCAATAAGTGATTATTTAAGATGCCTGATATTAAAATAATGCATTCAGAGAATTTCATCACGACAGCCTCCATTTTGGACTACAGCTTCAACACTATACGTTTCTATATCACTAGCAGCAATGTGGGCCATGAAATATTGTTGCTGAGAGAGAGAAGACAAGACGCAACTTTTAGCATCAGTGACTGGCACATTAGCAAGACAGAACTTCTGCAAATAGTTGAAATCCATAACTAACAGGTTTATTCAAAACTTCATTTTCTGTAACCGTGAAAGTGAAATTAAGAGAAGAGATTTGGGACAGAATTCTTAAAGATATGTGAAAGAAGGTTATTGAGTGGTACATAACTTGGCAAACCCGCAGCAGCAGGTTTTATATAAGGAACAGATCACCCATAAACAGCTCACTCACACCATCAGAGTGCCCAGTCTTGGCTTCCTTCTCTTCAGCTTCATCTTCATTATCAGTTGTCGCGTCCCTCAACCAGCAAGGAAGACACGACCCGAACTCTTCCTCAAGCAGTTTATTCAGGAACCTTCAACAAACTTCTTCCGCCTCCTTTCCTCTCCCCTCCCTCTTATAGCCATCAGCGCACCAATCAAAAGCAGCCAAGTGGCAAGGATTGATTGGCACAGCAATGCGGAAGCCAGAAGGGAGCTCAGCCATCTCCTTATTAGGAGTTGTTTGTTTCTCTCCAGACCTTCCGGGAGAAAGGAGCTGGCGCCATCTTTAGGGCATGGTGCAATGGCTCCCCACAGTTCCCCCTTTTTGTTTTAGAATCAGGCATCTAAGGATTACAGGAGAAGGTAGGGGTCTGTCCCCCACTGCCAGGCATCCACCTGGAACAGCATCCTTTTCACGGGGGTGGGATCTGGGATGCCAACCCACATGCAGACAGACTTGCCTTCCAGAGAATGTAATGGCTCGTTCTCTCTGCAGTGCTGTAGTTTGCTGCCTGAGTCATGTTATCATACTAAACAGAGGTCACACACAACCCTGAAAATTTCCACTCACATTTATCCAGGGAGAAAATGTAAAGTATCCTTTCTTTGCCCAAATGTTATTGCGCCCTTGACATCCCGCCCACGGCAAGATACCATCCCCACGATTGCCATAGCAATGAGGGGCCCATCGTGGCTGAGAAGGAATGGTCGACCCCTGGTCCTTCTTCTCCATGGCAGGCCACCATCCTGATATCCAGGAAGCATTGGCCAATCCAGGGGTTGTTGGAAAATCTACCCAGACTGCAGATTTATTATACAACTTTATGCAAGAGCTATTTTCATAAGTAATATTATTACTAATCAAAAAACATAAACTGCCTTCTAAGGTGTAATTTCCTGCAGGTGCATATTGAGAATCTGTATCCATGGGCAAGTAAGGGACTCCCAAGGTAAGATTGGTGGCAAAAAAGCGAGGGAACACTTGAGCGTTATACATCACCGGCATCGGCTTTGGGAATACTGATAGAATCCCCCATCTCTGCTTCGCCAGTGTCCGCTGCATTTGAGGCAGAAGTATCAAAAGCAACGGCAGGATTCTCCTCGTGGCAGACCCACCTGACCGCTCGCTCCGGAACCCACACCGGGTCATGTTGATCCTGTGGAAAAACACAAACAGCATCTCGTGCCCATGCCAGCACGGGATCAGGGCCACGCCACTGGCCCATCAAGAGATCTTTCCATTTTACCAACCCTCTACTTGGATTTCCTTGTTGCTGATGCCTGTCCGCGGCTGAGTGCCCATGCACATCCAAATTTAAAAAATTAATTGTAAATAAGACTAAGGCAATTCTCTCTCTCGGGGTGCGGCTATAGCCAACTCCCCCTTTTTGTTTTAAAAGATATTCTTTCAGTGTGTGGTGTGCTCGCTCAATTATGCCCTGGCCCTGAGGATTGTATGGCAATCCATGGACAAGTTGAACCTCCATTTTTTGGCAAAAGGTGGTAAAGGTTTGAGATGTATAGGCTGGGCCATTATCAGTTTTTAGCACCTGGGGTTTCCCCCAGGCGGCCCATGCATCCAGACAATGAGCAATCACCTGACGTGTAGATTCACCACTGAGGGGAGAGGCATACGTAATGCCTGAGCACGTGTCCACTGAGACATGTGCTCAGTGGACATATTTCAATTTCCCAAATTCCGATACATGGGTCACATCCATCTGCCATACTCTCCCAGGCAGTAACCCTCTAGAGTTTACGCCAACACTAGGTTGCACACGAGTAACAGCACAGTCAGCGCAATCAAGTACAATCTGTCTGGCATCTGCGCGGGAAAGATGAAATTTCTGCTGCAAAGCGCGCATGTTGACATGAAAAGATTGATGGAAAGCTTTAGCAGCCTCTGCAGAAGTAGTAAAAAAGATGAATTCCTGTCTAGTACACAGGTCTACTCGCACATTGCCTTCACATAAAGGACCAGGCATGCCTGTGTGGGCTCTAATGTGTTGAGCGAAAAAGGGATTTTTCCGTGACCAAAGCAACTGCTGGGCTATATGCAATAGGGATGCAATTGGGCTAGAAGGTTTAATCGGCCCTGCGGTTTCCAATATCTTTAATGCGTTCACCACATATAAGGAATCTGACAACAAATTAAAGGCAAAAGAGCACTGCTTAAGGACCTCAATAACTATTTTTAACTCCACAACTTGAGGTGAGCCTGGCTGAAACTGATGAAATACCGGGTCATTACCCTCTACCATATCAACCCCACAGCCTGTTTTTGACCCATCCATAAATATATTTGGAGCACCTAGTAATGGCTCAGCAGCTGTAATTTTTGGAAATACTACTGGATGTTCTTTAAAAAATTGCAATAATGGACTTTTTGGTAAATGATTGTCTATAAAGCCTGGGAACCCACAGCAAAACACTGCCCAATCATCTAAAAGAGCACATAGGACATTGACTTGTTTGGCATCATAAGGAACAATCACTTCACACAGCAATTTTCCAAAATATTGTAAACATTGTTGCAAACCTTCCAGTGCTAGCTTTGCCACCGCTGCCGGATAATACTCAATAGACTTGGCTGGAGAGCTCCTTGGATGTATCCACAAAAGCGGACCTTCCTGCCATACTAGCCTGTAGGTTGGTTAAGCATTGGGAGAATGCATAATGACAATGGCAGATTTTCATTCATTCTGCATAAGAATGCCTCCTGTAATTTCTTTTCTACCTTCTCTAGGGCCTCCCTGGCCTCCGGAGTTAAGCACCGCGGTGAGTCCAACGCCAAATCACCGCGCAAAATGACATAAAGTGGCTTAAGTTCATAATTGGGAAGATTCAAATAACCCCAATCCAATTTATATCTCCTAATAATCTCTGAAAATCATTTAAAGTCTTTAAACTATCTTTGCGCAATTCCACCTTTTGAGGAACAATTTGAGTACTAGTTATGCGGGATCCCAGATAAGTTGCAATGCTTCCTTTTTCAACCTTTTCAGGGGCAATAAATAACTTCTTACTTTCTAACAACTGAATCAAATATGCAAAGCCATCATCTAATAGGAATTCGTCTTTTGCTGCTAAGAGGATGTCATCCATGTAATGGATGCATTTTAAGGAAGAAAATCTCTTACGTAAAGGCCCAATCGCTTGACCCACGAATAGCTGACACATTGTGGGGCTGTTAGCCATGCCCTGTGGAAGCACAACCCATTCATACCTCTGGTCAGGCTGCTCATGATTGCACGCCGGCAAGGTAAAGGCAAACCTTTCACAATCCTTTGTATGTAGGGGTATGGAGAAGAAACAGTCTTTAATATCTATTATTATTATGGGCCATCCCTGTGGAAGTGTAGATAGAAGAGGCAGTCCATGTTGCACAGGCCCCATGACCTGCATCTGCATATTAATAGCTCTCAAGTCATGTAGCAACCGCCACTTCCCTGATTTCTTTTTTATTACAAAAATAGGAGTATTCCAAGGCAATACAGAGGGTCTAATGTGTCCTAAATTCAATTGTTCTTGAACCAATTGCTGAGCTGCGACCAATTTGTCTGAGGACAGAGGCCACTGAGGAACCCACACTGGGTCCTTGTGCTTCCAAGTAATGGGAATACCTTCCTCAGTGGCCCCTATGAAAAACCCAGCCCTTGGCGAGGAGGCCTCTTTACTACTTCAGTGGGCTCATTTCTTCCTTGTAAGAATTTTCCTATTCCATAATTCGGATGGTGTCCCATATCCTTCATCAATTTTTGAGAAACACGGGAGTATTCATTACTTAATTTATAGTTCATGTCTTTCAAAAGGTCTTGGCCCCATAAAGAGATAGGTAAATCCAAAACATAAGGTTGCACCGTGCCTGAATGTCCCTCTGCATCCTCCCAGTGCAGCATTACTGCACTCATCTCAGGAGTTTCTGAATATCCCAGTCCCCGAAGGGATTGTGAGGATGCCTGCTTAGGCCACTTTGGAGGCCAATCCTTGGAGGCGATGATACTACGGTCTGCACCTGTGTCTAGTAGGCCAATAATGTCCTTTCCATTTATTTTTATCTTTAAGGTTGGTCTCTGGTCTAGTTCTAAAGACGAGAAGGTACAATCTACGCCTGTGGATCCAAAGCCTTCACTTCCTCGTTGTTTCTTTGATGCACTGAACTGCAAATGCTTGCTAGGAAGGATTACAAGTTGTGCAATCCTGTCTCCTGGATTAATAGCTGTTATACCTCTAGGGGACTCAACCATGATTTTCACCATGCCAGTATAATCCGAATCTATGACTCCTGGATGAATTATGAGACCTTTCAAGGTAGAGGATGAACGTCCCAACAACAATCCCACTGTCCCTTCCTCTAGGGGTCCCTGAAAGTCTGACTCAATGGCTTGCACTCCCATTTTTGGTGTCAGTATGAGTCTGGTGGTGGCACAGAGGTCCAGGCCTGCGGAGCCTGCAGTGGCTCTCCGTGGTCTCTGGGATGTCTGAAGCTGGGCCACTGACTTTGCCTCCCCTGCTGCTGGTCCTGATGGGGGCCCTGATGCTGACTCTTGAATACCCCATATATTTGCGGGCCCTGGGGACGAGGGCCCCGCTGCCCGTTTTTTGGACGCGCCCCACCATTGCCAGAAGCAAGGACGTTGCCCTCAATGTCCTTTACCGAGCGGCATTCGTTGGCCCAGTGCTTTCCCTTCCTGCATTTTGGACAAATTCCTGGTCCTTCCTGTCTTTGTTCTTTGCCTCTCCCCCTTTGTGGACATTGCCGCTTCATATGTCCCATTTTTCCACAGCTGAAACATGCTCCAGCGTTCCCTGATCCCCTATTGCCCTTCGTGATTTGAAGGACTGCTGCAGCGAGGCCAGCATTGGATAGCGGCCCTCCTATTTCCCTGCATTGTTTTATCCATACCTGAAGCCCTTTGCTCTTCCATGGTGTTATAGCGGCTCTGCATTCCTTAGTGCACTGCTCAAAAACCAACTGTTCTATCAGCAGCATGGCGCGATCTGGATCTCCAAAAATCCTACCCGCAGCTTCCACCATGCACGCTACAAAGTCTGAAAACGGCTCGGTGGGTCCCTGTGTAATCTTTGTCAAATTCCCACCTACCTCTCCTCTGTTGGGTATAGACTTCCAAGCCTTGATGGCTATCTTGTTAACTTGTTCATACCCTGCATGTGGGTAACCTGTCTGCTGGTTAGCAAATCTCCCTATGCCTAGCAGCATATCTCTGTCCCAATGCGGATTCCCTGCCGCTGCATTTTCTGCCGCTTGTTCATTGGCAAAGTCAATCAGGAAAGCTCTGAAGTCTAAGTATTGTCCTGGTGACAATGCAGCACGAGCCAACCCGCTCCAGTCATTTGGAGTCATGCAGTATCTTTGAAGATTTTCTACTTGAGCCAGCGTGAAAGAGCTGCTGATGCCATAGGCTCTTACTGACTCCACTACTGATTTGATTATCTTTATGTAGAGGGGTTCCTCGTACCTCTGCCCTTGCGGATCTTGGAAGACAGGATAGGCACTTAACAACTCTGCACCAACCTGTTTCCAGACTCCCGGACAGAAAGTCTGCCCTTTTCCTTGCGCGGATAGAGGCTCATACTGAGGAGGAGAGGCTTCAGGCTCCTCCCCTAAGTTCCCCTGGAAAGTACCATGCTTAAGTTCCTTTTTTCCTTTTAGTTGCAACTTCCTCATTTGCCGATTTAATTCCTGTACTTGCTTTATATCAGACTCTTTGTTATCGCCACACTCTTCAGACTCACTGCTGCTTTCTGAGCTACTTTCTGCACTAGTACTACTTACTGAGGAGGGGCTGCACAACTCGGAAAGATCGGGGTACAGTTTTTTCCTAGTTCTTTTCTGACTCTCCTTCAAAGTTTTCCCTTTTTCACTGGCAGCTCTCTCGGAGCGCTCTTCCTGAAGCTCCTCCAAGGCAGCTTGACCGCTGGGAATAGCTTCACTACACTGCTCATCCTCGAGGCATGCTCACACTAACTTCCATATTGGTCTCACTCCCCCTTCAAGATTACCCTGTTCAAATGCAAAATCCAAATCCCTGCCTAGTTTGTCCCATGAAGGGATAGTAAGGCTTCCCGAAACCCCATACCAGGGTGCAATGGTATCGCAGTTACGTAAAAACCTATGCAACGTACTAGGCTTAAGTTTCAAACTGTTTTCTCGAAGCAGTGCATTCAGCGCCAGAAAAATTTGACGGGACTGTGAATTACCCATCATCAAAAATTGCGCTCTTTCCCTGGCCACGGGTCAGAGCTCCTTCTGCTTTTGTCGCAGAACTTCCTCTGCTTTAATCGCAGAACTACCCTCCCGCTATTATCGCAGGACTGCCCGCTCTTATCGCGGATCCCCACCTTATTTTCCTGGGGGACTTACCAGCGCTGCCCTGACTGCAGGAAGTTCTGAGTTCACGTTCGAGATGGTCCCCGTACGGGCCACCAGTTGTCACGTCCCTCAACCAGCAAGGAAGACACGACCCGAACTCTTCCTCAAGCAGTTTATTCAGGAACCTTCAACAAACTTCTTCCGCCTCCTTTCCTCTCCCCTCCCTCTTATAGCCATCAGCGCACCAATCAAAAGCAGCCAAGTGGCAAGGATTGATTGGTACAGCAACGCGGAAGCCAGAAGGGAGCTCAGCCATCTCCTTATTAAGAGTTGTTCGTTTCTCGCCAGTCCTTCCGGGAGAAAGGAGCTGGCGCCATCTTTAGGGCATGGTGCAATGGCTCCCCACAATCAGTAATTTTATTCATGTTTTAGAATTTAGTTCAAATTGAAGGTATAATCAGAGGATATCACTACTCCTAATCTAGGTAATACTAGTGAGCAAAAATACAGTGTCTTCAATGGCAAAGGCTCCCACCTTTCAGTATTATGCCAAACTTATTAAAGAACACAATACTGGCATTTTTACAATGATGGAATAATAAAAGTCATTAGGTCAATTTATCAGGTTTATAATGCACATCAAGAAAAAGTGCTGGCAGGGTGTGCAGGTAAAGAGCACAGTGTGCAAATTGTTGAATATTGTCAGGCAGAAGTGAGAAAATTAAGACAAACTATGCTGGGTAAAAATACATAGGAACAAAATGATTTCAGCAGGCAATGTTAAGCAGGGCAGCACCACATGGAAGTATGGAATCATTGTTTATTCAATGGATGCCCTAGTCTGGGTTCACAGCTGGGAGGTAGAAATACACTTGGAGATGCAGAGGTCCCTGATCCTCTTCATGATGACTTTTACGCTATCAAGACAGTATTCTCAGTCATTCTCACATGGAAGCAAGGGTCTTTATGCCTTTATCTCAGCTGTGGGCTCTTTCAATTATGCTTCCTCCAGTGCTGGACTTAAGTATCCTGCAAGTGGAGCAGATTTTCTTCCCCAGCAGAGCAGCTGGGGACAAAGTGGGGAATCAGGTGTCAATGATTGGGAAAATGTAATTGACCCTACAGAGCCCTCTAGTGATGAATAGTCACATTCAAATGATTTTGACCCATAATATATCCCAATGATGACCCCAGCAACACTCAGACCTCCCAGAGTTAATTAAACCAAAGATGCTCTCCAGTTAGCACACCTTCTCTTGCTTGTTATTGAGAGAGGCACTTGAGGACTTAATCTAGGAGAGCTTCCTTGTCAGATGCTTTGACCCCCAAGAGGAGAGTTCTTGCACACAGTAATCATAAGCCTCTCTCCCTGGTTCATATCCTTGGATGCAATGTGCAAGCTTTATGACACAGAAAAATAAGGAAGGAAGGAAGGAAGGAAGGAAGGAAGGAAGGAAGGAAGGAAGGAAGGAAGGAAGGAAGGAAGGAAGGAAGAAAGGAAGGAGAAAGAAAAGAAAATTGCATTCTGGTGCAACTCATAGGTTTACTGTAAATTTAGGTAAAGTGGGGGCCGGTGCTGTGCCATAGTCATTAAGCCTCTGCCTGTGGCACTGGTATCCCAAGCAGGTGCGCTGGTTCATACTTTGGCTGCTCCACTTCCAATCCAGCTCTGTGCTAATGACCTGGGAAAGCAGTGGGAGATGGTGCAAGTGCTTGGACACCTGTACCCATGTGTGAAGAAGCTCCTGGCTTTGAGTTGGTCCAGCTCTGGCCATTGTGTCCATTTGGGGAGTGAACTAGCAAATGGAAGACCTCTCTTGGTCTCTCCCCTTATCTGTCTGTGCCTGCTTGTCAAATAAGTAACTATTTTAAAAAATCAGACAAAGTGAAATTTATCTGTGTAATTTCTGTTCTATAAAATAAATCAGAAATTAGAGACTAAACATAATTGGTTTTCAAATTTCCTATGCATCAAAAATTTACCTCTTGCAGTATCATGCAGTAAAATTTACTTTTTCAAAGAGGAACAAGTTTAACAAGAGCCTTCAAGGAACTTTCTATGATGAGCCAAATTCACTATTGCCAGAAAAAAATTTGTAAATTTTAGGAAGGCTGATTAGGATAAATCAGATATGTCTTCTCCTAACCACACGACTTTGTGAGATTAAGAAAGTGCTTTGTTTCAACTTTTTTCTACTGATGAATATTGTCACTTGAAATTTTTTTCTTTAAAATTAAATATTAATGACCAGTAATCAATCATCCAAATAAGTACATGATAATATACCTTAATTATTTTTTATTCAGCACATCATAGTGACAAATGTAGAGTAGTAGCACATTTATAGTCTGTCATGGACTCTTTATGAAAAATAATTGGTCGGTGCTGCGGCTCACTAGGCTAATTCTCCACCTTGTGGCGCTGGCACACCGGGTTCTAGTCCCGGTTGGGGCTCTGGATTCTGTCCCAGTTGCCCCTCTTCCAGGCCAGCTCTCTGCTGTGGCCAGGGAATGCAGTGGAGGATGGCCCAAGTGCTTGGGCCCTGCACCCCATGGGAGACCAGGATAAGCACCTGGCTCCTGCCATCGGATCAGTGCAGTGCGCTGGCCACGGCGGCCATTGGAGGGTGAACCAACGGCAAAGGGAGACCTTTCTTTCTGTCTCTCTCTCTCACTGTCCACTCCTCCTGTCAAAAAAAAAATAATAATTGTTTCACTTTTTTCTTGAATCTATTCTGCTTTCTTGGTTTCTTTTTTTAAAAAAGATTTATTTATTTCCTTATCTGAAAGTCAGACTTACAGAGGAGGGAAAGGGGGAGATAGGGAAAGAGAGAGAGAGAGAGAGAGAAAGAGAGACCTTCCACCTGCTGGTTCACTCCCCAAATTACTACCATTGCTGGGATTGGGCCAGGCAAAAATCAGGAGCATGGAAATCCAACTGGTTCTTCCATATAGGTGGGAGGTGCCCAAGTACTGCAGCAATGTTCTGCTGCTTTCCTAGGCACATTAGTAGTGAACTGGATCAGAACTGGGACTTGAACCTGAGTTCATCTGGGATGCCAGCATTGTGAGCAGCTGCTTAATCTACACCAAATGCTGGCCCCTGTTCTTGATTCTTAAAGGAAGGACACAGTAATGTCTACCTGAAGACAGATATGTGCCAGACTTGAGTTTTACTATGGACAGATTACAGACACTGTAGATGTAGCTGAGTTTATGTCCAAGGGATATGACTCATTTAAGTTTCTTTTTTTAAAGATGTATTTTATTTACTTGAAAGACAGAGTTACAGAGAGAGGTAGAGGCAGAGCAAGAGCAAGAGTAAGAGAGGGAGAGAAAGAGAGTGAAGATGTCTTTCTTTCCACTGGTTCTCTCACCAGTGACTGCAATGGCCAGAGCTGAGCTGATCTGAGCCAGGAGCCAGGAGCTTCTTCCAGGTGTCCCATATGAGTGCAGGGGCCCAAGGACTTGGGCCATCTTCCACTGCTTTCCCAGGCCATAGCAGAGAGCTGGATCAGAAGAGGAGCAGCCAAGACTCAAACTGGTGTGCATAAGGGATGCCAGTGCTGCAGGCTAGGGCTTTAGCCTGTTGCATCATAGCACTGTCCCTCATTTAGGTCTTCTAACAAATCCTGGTGTTAGCTTGACTTGTAAATAGAGACAATTAATAAATTGCACAATAACCTTGGTAAATAACAGAGATATCTTTTGTTTATTTAGGAGACTTTTTTAAGTAATTACATAAAGAATATAAGGAGGGGATAGCATTTTTTTTTTTTTTTGGACAGGCAGAGTGGACAGTGAGGGAGACAGAGAGAAAGGTCTTCCTTTGCTGTTGGTTCACCCTCCAATGGCTGCTGCAGCTGGTGCACTGTGCTGATCTGAAGCCAGGAGCCAGGTGCTTCTCCTGGTCTCCCATGTGGGTGCAGGGCTCAAGGACTTGGGCCATCCTCCACTGCACTCCTGGGCCACAGCAGAGAGCTGGACAGGAAGAGGGGCAACTGGGACAGAATCCAGCACCCCGACAGGACTAGAACCCGGTGTGCCAGTGCTGCAGGTGGAGGACTAGCTTATTGAGCAGTGGTGCCGGCCAAGGAGGGGGTAGCATTTAAGCTACCATTTGTGAGAATGAAATCCTATATGGGTGCCAGTTCAAGTTCTGGCTGCTACACTTCTGATCCAGCTCCCTGATAATGGCCTGGGGAAACATCAGAGAATTGGCCAAGTGCTTGGGCTCCTTCATCCATATGGGAGGCCTGGAAGAAGCTCCCGGCTTTGACCTAACCCAACCCCTGCCTTTGTAGCCATTTAGGGAGTGAACCAGATGATGGAAGATCTCTCTATCTTTCCCTCTTCTCTGTAACTTTGACTTTGAAATAAACAAATAAGTATTTTATAAAAAGAATATAAATAAAAATAGACTCTTTAGAAATAGGTGATTTTAGGAGCTCATCAATGTGGCTGAGGAGGTTATGTCCTATCTGCAATGCTGACATCCTTTATCAGCACCTGTTCAAGTCCTGGATGCTGTACATCCTATTCAGCTCACAGCCAATGGCCTGGGAAAGCAGCAGACCCACATGAGTGGGCTCTGCCATCCACATGGAAGGCCAGGAGGAAGCTTCTTTCTCTTGGCTTTGGTTTTACCCAGCTCTGGCCATTGCAGCCATCTGGGGAGTGAAGCAGCAGATGGAAAGTCTCTGACTCTGTTTCTCCATCCTTACAAATCTGCCTTCCAAATGAGTACAATATATCTTTAAAAAGATTAAAAAAAGGTGATTTTATCCAATGTTAAAATGAACTCTTTAAAGTTTCTTCAAAGGTATTTTATTCTTCTTTATTGTAGGAAATAGTTGAAAATATTTATACCCTTTTTATAGAGATTTTTAAAATTTATTTGAAAGAATTATATAGATAGCTATAGAGACAGAGATATAGAGAAATATAGAGAAAGACAGGGAGAGAGAGATAGAGAGATGAAAGACCTTCCATTGTTGGTTCACATCCCAAATGGCCACAATGGCCAGGGCTGGGCTGATCCAAATCCAGAAGCCAGCAGCTCCTTCTGGTTGCCCACATAGGTGCAGGACCCCAAATACTTGGACCATCTGGGACTTGAACTCGTGGCCATATGGGGTGCCAGCACCATAGTCACTGGCTTTACCCACTATTTTCACAGTGCTGGGCCTCAATTTTATTTTAAAAATAATAAAAAAATAAGTTGCATATTTTACTTACAATCAAATAGATTAATAATAGGTACATTTGTTTTGGGAACCTCTAATATTTTCAATCATTATACCAATTTAAAAATCTTAGTACATCAGCTTAAACAGATATGGAGATCCAGGTTGGGTAGATTTTTCTCTTCTGTGGAATTAATATACATATATTCTATAATCCTAATGATTTTTAGTTCTTTAAACTTTATATAAAAGCACTCAAAATTTCATGGTTATAAAATTAAATGATAATGTGTATTGCCCATGGAACTTTTGAAATAACTTCTTATAAAATATAGGGGCTGGGACTGTGGCATAGCGAGTAAAGCCACCACCTGCAGTGCCAGCACCCCATATGGGCACTGATTTGAGACCCAGCTGCTCCACTTCTGATCCAGCTCTCTGCTGTGGCCTGGGAAAGCAGTGGAAGATGGTCCAAGTCCTTGGGCCACTGCACCCACATGGGAGACCTGGAAGAAGCTCCTGGCTCCTGGGTTCAGATTGGTGCAGCTCTGGTTCATTGTGGCCAATTGGGGAGTGAACCAGTGGATGGAAGACCTCTCTCTCTCTTTCTCTTTCTCTCCTCTTTCAGTATAAATGTGACTTTCAAATAAATGTTTTTTTAAAAAGAAATATTATATACAATTAGTATGCATACAGGCCACAATCTAATACCCCTGAATAGCAGCAAGTGACAGCAAAATACAGAATGAAGGAGTCTGGAGAAACCAACTTAGCTTCATTTGATATTCAGGTGAAACTCAGTCCTGTATTAATAATCATTATGAGCTACAAATTCTTGCATGTCATGTTAGTGTGTGAGACTTTTGTAAACTAGTTATGCCCAATAAAAACTCTTAGTAATTAAATATACAGTCTAGATAAATGGTGAGCATGCATCACAATAAGGAGTAAGATGAACTCAATCTTAGAACCATGAAATTCCCAAAAGGAAAACAATAAAATAAATCAAGAGGCTGGCACTGTGGTGTAGTAGGTAAAGCTGCTGCCTGCAGTGCTGTCATCCCATATGGGCACTGGTTCAAGTCCCAGCTACTCCACTTCCAATCCAGCTCTCTGCTGTGGCCTGAGAAACAGTAGAAGATGGCCCAAGTCCTTGGGCCCCTGCACTCATGAGGAAGACCTGAAGAAGCTTCTGGCCCCTGGGTTTGGATTGGCACAGCTCCGGCCATTGCAGTCAATTGGGGAGTGAACCAGTAGATGGAAGACCCCCCTCCCTCTCTCTCTGCCTCTCCTTCTCTCCTGTGTAACTCTGACTTTCAAATGGATGGATAAATCTAAAAAAATACAGACTAGCTGAATGTATTAAAACACAAGATCCATTTTTTACTGCCTGTAATAAACACATCTCTGCTACAAAGATACATACAGATTTTGAAAGTTAAAGGATGGAAAATGATATTCCATGATAACTAAAAGTAAAAAAAGAGAAATATTAGCCATGATAATATCATGCAAAACAGACTTTAAAGCAAAAACTATTAAACAAGACAAAGAAAGGCATATTGTGTTAATGAAGGGATCAATCCAACAGAAAGATGTAACTATGGTAAATGTATATGCACCCACTGGCCAGGTGCATGATTGCTTTTCATTTTTTTATGCTTCATTTATTTATTTGAAAAGCAAATAGAGAGAGAGAGAGAAAAGCAAAGAGAGAGAGAGAGAGAGAGAGAGAGAGGTCTTTCATTTGCTGGTTCACTCTTCAAATGGCCAGTGGCCAGAGCTGAGCCAATCAGAAGAAGCAGGCAGGAGCTTATTCTGGGTCTCCCACATGGATGCAGGGGCTCAAGGACTATGGCCACCTTCTACTGCTTTCCCAGGCCACAGCAGAGAGCTGGATCAGAAGTGGGACAGTGAGGTCTCAAACCAGTGCCCATATGGAATGCTTAACCTGCTTTGTCACAGTTCCAGCCCCAGTGCCTGATTATTTAAAATAAAGGTTAATGGATCTTAACAGAGACATTGACTTCAATCCAATAGTAATGGGTGACAGCAATATCACAGTTTCATCAATACACAGGACAACTAGACAAAGAAAAATTGAAGAAGACAACTAATCTACACTATGGACCAAAATGACAGAATTGACATATACAGAACATTTCATCCCATAGTTGCAGAATACACATTCTTATCACCAGTGCATGGAACTCCTTCTAGGACAGATCATATGTTAGGCCATAAAGCAAGTCTCAGCAAATTAAAAGAAAATGAAATCATACCATGTATCTTTTCTGACCACAATGGAATGATTTCTGAAAATTAAGAACATAAGAAATTCTAGAATGCATGCAAGCACATGGAGTCTGAACAGCCTGCTCCTGAATGAACTGTGGGTCATAGAAAAAATCAAAAAGTAAATAAAAAATACAGGAAAGAAATGAAAATGACAAAATACATATCAAAACTTATGATATACAGCAAAAGCAATTCTGAGAGTTAAGTTTATAGCAGTTAGCGCTTACCTCAAAATTGGAAAGGGATCAAACCAATGATCTAACAATCCATTCAAAACCTAGAAAAACAATAAACCAAATCACAAGTTAGTATGAGGAAAGAAATTCTTAAAATTAAAGAAGAAATAAAATTGAAACAAAAAAGAAACAAAAGATCAGTGAAATGAAGAGCAATTATTTTTGAAAAAAATGAAAATTGATACACCACAGGCCTAAGTAATTAAAATAAAAGAGTGGAGATGACACATATTAATAAATTCAGAAATAAATAAGGAAATGTTAGATACCACAAAAATAAAATTCATAAGAAATTATGAAAAAAGCTATATGCCAAAAATAGGGAAATTTAGAAGAAATGGATTCTTAGATAAGCACAAACTACCAAACATTGATGCATGAAGGCACTGAAAACCTAAACAAAACAATAGCCAAGATGGAGACTGAATAAGAAATAAAGACCCTCCCCACATAGAAAAAGCCCAGGACTGGATGGTTACATGCTGAGTTCTACCAAACTTTTACAGAAAAACTAATTCCAATTCCTCTCAATCTATTTCAAACAACTGAGATGGAAGAAATTCTCCCACACTGCTTCTATGAGACCAGTGTAACCTTAATTTGAAAACCAGAAAAACATACAACAAAGAGAATTATAAGCCAGTATCACAGATGAACAAAATATGATTGTTCACTTAGACCAAGTGGTATCCTTAGTATGCAGGAATGGTTCAACATATGCAAATTAACAAATGTGACACATCACAATAACAAATAGAAGAATGAAAACTGTTTGTTTATTCATTGTGAGAGAGTGTTGTATTTTATCAAATGGTTCCTGCATCTATTGAGATAACCATATCTTTTTTTTTTAGTTATTCTTTTTTTAAGCTTTATTTTATTTATTTGAAAGACAAAGTTTGAGAGAGGTAGAAGAGAGATCTTCCATCTGATGGATCACTCCCCAGATGGCTGCAATGGCCGAAGCTGTACTGACCTGTGGCGCAGCAGATTAAAGCTCTGACTTGAAGTGCTGGCATCCCATATGAGTGCCAGTTCAAGTCCTAGCTGCTCCACTTCTGAAGCAGCTTTCGGCTATGGCCTGGGATAGCAGTAGAAGATGGCACAAGTCCTTGGGCCCCTGCACCCATGTGGGAGACCCAGAAGAAGCTCCTAGCTCTTGGCCAGGAAATGCAAATAAAAACTACAATGAGGTTACACCTTACCAGAGTTAGAATGGCTCTCATACAAAAAAATAGGAAGCAATAACTGTTGGTGAGGATGTAGGGGAAAAGTTCCCTAGTACACTTTTGGTGGGAATGTAAACTAGTGCAACCGTTACTAGAGGCAGTATAGCGATTCCTCTGAAATCTGATAGTATATCTACAATATGACCTAGCCATCCCACACTGTTAATGTACCCAAAAGAAGTTAAATTGGCATATTAAAGCTATCTGTATGCCCATGTTTATTACAGCTCAATTCATAATACCTAAGATATGGAATCAACCCAGATGCCAATCAAGTAATGACTGGATAAAAAATATGGTATCTATGCACTATGGAATACCACTCAGCCACAAAAAAGAATGAAATTCTGTCTTTTGCAATAAAATGGATGCAACTGGAATCCATCATGCTTAGTAAAATAAGTGAGTCTCAAAAAATACAAATATCATATGTTTTCCTTGGTATGTTACTAATATATAGAATATAAAAGATGTAATGTGTAGGAGCAAAATTTGCATTTTGAGATTATTGTTTATAACATTTTCTTTACTCTCAAGGAACAGTGGTTTTCTTCTACTTTCTATTTCTTGAATCCTTCACTTTGTGGAAGGTCAAACATGATTATAACATAAACTGACAGTATGTCTTGTAAAAATTAAAAGTAAAATCATAATGAAGGAAGGAAAAAGGTTGGGAGCCTGAGCAGGAGAGAGGGTAGGGTAGGAAGTATCACTATGTTTCTAAATCTGAATATATGAAATACATGAAATTTGTTCACCTTATATATAAATAAAAAATTAATAAATAAATTAAAGCAATCAAGAGAACAATTCAATTTCAAAAGCACCAAAGGTAATAAAATACTTAGGAATAAACTTAACCAAGGAAATAAAATACCTAAACATTGAAAACTATAAAAGATTACTGAAATGAATTAAAGATCACACAAATAAATGTATATATATATATATATATACTCTGTTCATGGATCATAAAATATATATAATAAATCAATGTTCCTAGTGACCTATAGATTCAAATCATTCTTCATAATATCCCAATAGTTATTTTTAATCAAAAATTTAAAAAACTATACAGAAAATTAATATGGAATGTCAAAGTATTTAAATACCCAAATATTCTTGAACATAAGATCAAAGTTACAGGCCTCACATTCTCTTAATTCAAAAGCAAATGTAATCTAAACAGTGTGATATTTGAACAAAACCAGACATACAGGCACAGATTTGGTCTCAGTTGAGAGTCTGGGTAAGATATCTGCATTGCATACTACAGTGTTTATGTTCAACTCTCACCTCTGGCTTCTGAAACCAGCTGCCTGCCAATGGAAAATATGGGAGGCTGTGGGGATGGAACATGTAACTGGGACCCTGTCACCCACATTGGAGGCCAGGATTTTGTTTCCAGTGCAGACCTGTCATTGCAGACCTATGCAGAGTGAACCAGAAGATAGGGGTTCTAGCTCTCTCTACCTCTCAAATTAAAAAATAAAAATATTAAGTGTAAATATTTAATGTAATAATCAGAAAATCAAGATTGATAACCTCATCAATAAGAAAAAAATTGACTAAATTCAATTTATGATTAAAACCCTAAATAAACTGTTTACTGAGGCAAATTTCCACCACAGGAAGGGCACCTATGGGAAATTTACAATAAACTCTTATAAAATGGGAATAAGACTGCTACTTTTAACACTTCTATTCAACAGTGTAGTGGATGATTCTACTAAAAAAATGAACAAAGCAAAAGAATAAAACTCCAGATTGCAAACAAAAGAGCAAAGTTGACTTGTAATATTGAACACATAGTCTTGTATGTAACATATATTCTGAGGGAGTCACTAAAATCCCACTCCAAAAATACAGTAAAATTCAGTATTTTTGCAGAATATAAAGATATAAGTATCAATTATATTTCTGTTTAACAATGATGAACATTCTAAAAATATAATTAACAATAACATTCAAGGTAGCATCAAAGAGTGAAAATACCACAAGAAATTTAAGAAAAAAAAACTTGATTTTTAAAAAAATTTATTTGACAGATAGAGTTAGACAGTGAGAGAGAGAGAGACAGAGAAAAGGGCCTTCTTTATGTTGGCTCTGCCCCCAAATGGCTACTACGGCCAGAGCTATGCTGATCCGCATCCAGGAGCCAGGTGCTTCCTCCAGGCCTCCCATGCAGGTGCAGGGCCCAAGCTCTTGGGCCATCCTCCACTGCCTTCCCAGGCCACAGCAGAGAGCTGGACTGGAAGAGGAGCAACTGGGATTAAAACCTGGCACTCATATGGGATGCCAGTGCCACAAGGTGGTGGATTAACCAAGTGAGCCATGGCACTGGCCCCACAAAACTTGAATTTTATACTAAAAAATTACAAAAAAAATACAATTTTTAAATGAAGCATTGATTTCAGTAAGAGATTTTAATACTGCAAAAGTATATGCTTCTGGGGCCAGTGCTGTGGTGCAGCAGGTTAAAGCCCTGGCCTGAAGTGCCAGCATCCCATATGGGTGCCGGTTCTAGTCCTGGCTGCTCTACTTCCTATCCAGCTCTCTGTTATGGCCTGGGATAGCAGTGCAAGATGGCTCAAGTCCTTGGGCTCCTGCATCCATGTGGGAGACCCAGAAGAAGCTCCTGGCTCCTGGCTTTGGATCAGCACAGCTCCAGCTATTGCAGCCATCTAGGGGAGTGAACCAGTGGACGGAGAACCTCTCTCTCTGTCTCTAACTCTCTCTGTAACTCTGTCTTTCAAATAAATAAATCTTTAAAAAATATACTTAATATAAATCATTGTGGAAATGTAAATCAAAACCTCAGGGAAATAGCACTTCATATTAAGTCAAATGACTCTGATTCACTATAGATAAATGTTGACATGGATGTGGAGAACAGGGAACCCTCATACATTTCCAGTAAAATATTGCAGCCACTATGAAAATAATTTGGCAGTTTCCAAGCAATTTCTACATGGGATTATTTATTGCTTCAGCAGTTTCTCTGCCAGGTATGCCACTAAGAGAGACATAATCCACAGGCACATGAATACTGAAGCAATATTTATGAAACCAAATGTGAAAGCAACCCAAACGCTGATATGCAAAGAAAGCAATGTTCAGTATATCTTTTATAATCCTATACAATTTGACAATCAAATTTAATTAAGAAATGATAGATCACAAAATAATGCAATTCAAAAGACAAAGAAAAAGAAGAAACTCAAAGCCATCCCCATATACTCTAACATCCTGTTTCCCATTATGACATGTCCAGGAAAGGTCAATCTCTGGAGATAGGTTTAGATTAATGCCTGTGCTGGGGCTGATGGTTAATGAGGAGTGCTATAGATAATATGAAGCATTTGGATTAATGGAAATGTGTTTATACTAGAATGTGCTTATGATTACATAACTTGCAACACAGCACAAAGCATAGAATATTCACTGAAAATATGAGACAGGACTGGGCAGACTGAATTTGGGCCTCATGGAAGAAAATAAAATGAACAAATGTGAGGGGGTTTCACATATTTTCTGGAACGTGAAATTAAAATATGTTTATTTTGGTTGAAATATATTTAAACCCATAAATGCAAAGGCCTTACAATTCATGGACATTGTTTAGTATGAAAGAAGTATGCATGTTTTTCAATAAAATTTTGCACCAAAATTAACCTGCCATTTAATTCCATATTTCTTGTGATATTGCCCTAATTAAAATTAATTCCATATACTCTTAAAGAAATACTTCATTTTTCTTATATGAAACAACTTAAAAGTTGTACTAATTACCATTGTAAGGTAAAATACTGCCCCCTAATCACTCCACTTAGAATGACAATATGCCAATTCTTGGGGCCAGTGCTGTGGTGCAGGGGGTCAAAGCCCTGGCCTGAATGCCGGCATCCTGAATGGGCACCAGTTCTAGTCCCACTGCTCCTCTCCTGATCCAGCTCTCTGCTATGGCCTGGGAAAGCAGTAGAAGATGGCCCAAGTCCTTGGGCCCCTGCGCTCACAGGGAGACCCAGAAGAAGATCCTGGCTTCAGATCGTCTCAGCTCAGTCCATTGCGACCATTTGAGGAGTGAACCAGCGGATGGAAGACCTCTCTCTCTGTCTCTACCTCTCTCTGTAACTCTTTCAAATAAATAAAATAAATCTTTAAAAAATGCCAATTCACATATTTCTAGATTATGTTTGTATGAATAAACTGCTTCCAAAGATCAGAATTTTAGTTGTGATATTAATTTAAGTATTTTAACACCCCTGAATGTTATACACCAAGAACGATGTTTTGAGTTTATTTTGTTGACAATAATTATACATACCTATGGACTGCAGTGAGAGATTTTAATTCATGCATACAATGTGTACTGAATAAATTGGAGTAAACAACATTTTCCCTTCTCTGACATTATACTTCAAAATCAGGGCCTTGGAGCACCTTTCCTCTATTTGTTCCTAAAATATGGGATAGATTTGTTGCTCCCCCTCTTCATGGAGGAACGACACTAAACCCTGCCTAGGCTTCATATCCGAGTCACGGCACCATTATGTCGCTCCCCGTCTTCGTGGAGGAACGACACAGGACCCTGCGCTGTTCTTTCGTCTGCTCGGCCCTCCCCGGGTTTGCTGCTGGTTCTTCCCGGGTTGGCTGCCGTCCCTTCCACCTCTGTGGAAGGGCGGTTCCCCCTGGCCACTTTCCCCACTTCCGCAGGGGAGCGGCACTCCGTCGGCCGGATCTCTCGGGGGCTGCACAGGTG